>NC_134397.1:261356147-261673603 GCF_050003625.1 Haematobia irritans
GTCCTGCACACAAGATTTTTTCGTTTTGTTTTTGCCAAAACCATTTTGGGGGCAAAAAAGGCTCACGTCCTGCACCAGCAACGGCAACATTTACAGTTGTTGTTTTTTGGTCATTTTGTTATAAGTGGTCTTTTGGGGTTTACAGCATTAATGCATGTGTGCTCTAGTTAGTACTTCGAGTACAATTGACACAATGACTAAAATGACAGTAAATTAAAGACTTTAAGTTCTATTATAAAAAGGATATGAAATAAGAATCGTTATAAATTAGAGTATTTTAAGCATTATAGGTATAAAAGAGAGAACTAAAAGAAGCCCATTTAAGATAAACTATGAACATTTGGCGAATTTAGAAAATCCAGTAAGATTTTGCCTTGAGCTAAAGATTTTTAAAATACAATTATTTTATCTCTGTAGAAAATTTTCTGAATATTTTATTTCTATAGAAAATTTTCTGAAATTCTTATCTCTATAGAAAATTTTCTGAAAATGTTATCTCTAAAGAAAATTTTCTGAAAATTTTATCTCTATAGAAAATTTTCTAAAAATGTTATCTCTAAAGAAAATTTTCTGAAAATTTTATCTCTATAGAAAATATTCTAAAAGTTTTATTCTTAAAGAAATTTTTTGAAAATTTTATATATACAGAAAATTTTCTTAAAATTTTATGTCTATAGACAATTTTTTCAAAATTTTATCTTTATAGAAAATTTTCTGAAAATTTTATTTCTATACAAAATTTTCTGAAAATTTTATTTCTATACAAAATTTTCTGAAAATTTTATTTCTATACAAAATTTTCTGAAAATTTTATTTTTATAGAAAATTTTCTTAAAATTTTATCTCTATAGAAAAATTTCTTAAAATTAAATCTCTATAAAAAATCTTCAGAAAATGTTATATCTATAGAAAATTTCCTGAAAATTTTATCTCTATAGAAAATTTTCTGAAAATGTTATCCCTAAAGAAAATTTTCTGAAAATTTTATCTCTATAGAAAATATTCTAAAAATTTTATTCTTAAAGAAATTTTTTGAAAATTTTATATATACAGAAAATTTTCTTAAAATTTTATGTCTATAGACAATTTTTTGAAATTTTTATCTTTATAGAAAATTTTCTGAAAATTTTATTTCTATAGAAAATTTTCTGAAAATTTTATTTTTATAGAAAATTTTCTTAAAATTTTATCTATAGAAAATTTTCTTAAAATTAAATCTCTATAAAAAATCTTCAGAAAATTTTATATCTATAGAAAATTTTCTGAAAATTTTATCCCTATAGAAAATTTTCTGAAAATTTCATCTTTTAAGAAAATTTTCTTAGAATTTTATCTCTAAAGAAAATTGTCTGAAGATTTTATCTCTACAGAAAATTTTCTGAAAATTTTATCTCTATAGAAAATTTTCTGAAAATTTTATTTCTATACAAAATTTTCTGAAAATTTTATCTCTATAGAAAATTTTCTGAAAATTTTATCTCTATAGAAAATGTTCTAAACATTTTATCCTTAAAGAAATTTTTTGAAAATATTATCTTTATAGACAATTTTTAGAAAATTTTATCCTTATAGAAAATATTGTCAAAATTTTGTCTATAGAAAATTTTCTGAAAAATTTATCTTTAAAGAAAATTTTATCGCTATAGAAAATTTTCTGAAAATTGTATTTCTATAGAAAATTTTATCTTTATAGAAAATTTTCTGACAATTTTATTTCTATAGAAAATTTTCTTAGAATTTTATCTCTAAAGAAAATTGTCTGAAAATTTTATCCTTAAAGAAAATTTTCTAAAAATGTTATACTTAAAGAATTTTTTTGAAAATATTATCTTTATAGAAAAAATTGTCAAAATTTTATCTATAGAAAATTTATCTTTATAGAAATTTTTCTATAGAAAATTTTATCCTTAAAGAAATTTTTTGAAAATTTTCTGAAATTTTTATCTCTATAGAAAATTTTCTGAAAATTTTATCTCTATAGATAATTTTCTGAAAATTTTATCTCTATAGACAATTTTCTGCAAATGTTATCTATTCAGAAAATTTTACCTCTATAGAAAAATTTCTGAACATTTGAGTTATATAGAATATTTTCTTAAAATTTTATTTATATAGAAAATTTTCTTAAAATTTTATTTCTATAGAAAATTTTCTGAAAAGTTTATCTCTATAGAAAATTTTCTAAAAATTTTATTCTTATAGAAAATTTTCTGAAAATTTTATCTCTAAAGAAAATTGTCTGAAAATTATATGTCTAAAGAAAATTTTGTGAAAGTTTTATCTTTATACAAAGTTTTCTGAAAATTTTTTCACTTTAGAAAATTTTCTAAAAATTTTATCCTTAAAGATTTTTTTTTTTTGAAAATATTATCTTTATAGATAATTTTTAGAAAATTTTATTCTTATAGAAACAATTGTCAAAATTTTGTCTATAGAAAATTTTCTGGAGAATTTATCTTTATTGAAATTTTTCTATAGAAAATTTTATCCTTAAAGAAATTTTTTGAAAATTTTATATCTATAGAAAGAAATTTTTTGAAAATTTTATCCTTTGTCAATTTTTTATCTTTATAGAAAATTTTCTGAAAATTTTAAAATTTATTTCAAAACAACTCTAAATTACACATTCCAAACCCTCCACTTATATTCTCTTATTTATGTAAAATTATTTACATTAATCCTTTTTGTATATGCATACTTTGTGAATGGTATCAAGCACCTCAAGCTGGTTTCTCCATTTTATTTTATGATTTCCATTTATTTCTGCTCTAAATTCCTTTAAATTTATCGTTTCAATATATATTGTTTGCCTCAGGTATGTTACTTGGTGCAGTGATGCCAGAAAAATATATGTGGTGGAAAAGGAAACACAAAAAAAACATACTCTACATCGGTTTCCTGATTTCAAAAAGAACGGATATAAAATGGTTTAAAATTGAAAGTTAAACAAATTAAACAAAATATTTTTTTTTTTATTAAAAAACAAACTCAAAATATATTAATATTTTATGTATTTACTAAGAAGCCACTTAAAGTTATGATATATTGATTTCCATGTAGATTAACTTTACCCCAAAGCAAATCAAAGAAAAAGCTATGATGGGATAAAGTGTAAGTTACAATGAATTTAAGCCCCCATGTTCCGATATTCGCCATCGCAAATCACAAGAATATTGTTTTCTTATGAAGAAAAAAATTGAGATAAAAATAAAAATTAAATTAAATTAAATTTGTATTTGAACTTCTTATTAAGGATAACTATGTTGACAAAATTTAAATTTGTATGTTTTATATAATATCGGCAAATGAAAATTTAACGATTCCGAACATACCCAAATATTAAAATTGTATAGAATGATGAATTGATACTGTATATAAATATAGAGCATATGTTCTGGAGTTGTGTCTACTTGCCATTACTTGCCAATTGGTTAATGTGTGCACTACAGATTGAAAATAATGACAGAAATGTTGGTGTGTTATGGTAACATTGAATGGTATCGATATTTAGAGGATTATAATTGATATAGAGTTTTGTGCATTAGCTAACATTACAGGCCAAGAATAGCTTAATAAATCTAGTGAATGTTCTCATGTGTGCAACTGGTACATTCGTAAAGAAGCATTTTTCCTATCAAGTTAAACGAATTCTTATATGAATTTTACTTCATTAGAATTTACTTTTAGAATTTACTATTTGATATTCTTATCCAAATATTGTAAATGTGTGTAAAAGAAAAATAGAAATTAATTCCAGATTGTCAATTTTTCTGATATCGTTGTTTTGCTTTACAAGAAGCCTTTATTTTTAGAGTATTTACGAAGATGATTTCATTCCCATCAAATGATAAGAATTGTTGTATGAGTATTATATGCTACTTATTATTTAGAATACATCTTAGGATAATCTTATCCTAGTATTGTAAATGTGTGCAGTATAAATTAATTCAAGGTCGTCCTTTTTTCTTATCCTTATTTCTTACATAAGAACCTTGTTCTTGAAATTACTTATGAAGATTAATTCAGTCCTATCAAGTTAAATTAATTGTTATGTGAAATTTACATGACACTTGAGATTATGAATGTCCTATTTAATAATCTTATTCTAGTATTGTATATGTGTGCAGAAGAAAAATATAAATTAATTGGATGCAATTTAAGATCGTCAATTTTTTCAGATATTGTTTTGTACATAAGAAAACATATCTTTGTACATTTTATGAATAGGCTTACGTTTGATTATTAAATATTATTTTTGATGATTACAGGTGTATAATAATGTGTACGGGCTTAAGATCGATACTAAAATGGCGTTTCTGTAGTGAAAACAAAAATTGCAAATAGCAATTCTCTGCACAACTTGGAATGATCATTTCAACAAGTTTTGTAAGGAAAGTAAGCGTTGGTAAAGTAAAGCTGGGCTTTACCTGGGAAACACTATTTTAAAAATAAATAATCATAAAAATATCATAATATGTAAATTAGTAAACTATGCTCTTTTGTTTATTAATTTTATAATGTTTATGCTAATTTCAATCAACTTCATTCGTAGTTTTTCAACAAACCATAAAAGATTACAACACATTTGTAATACCTTACCAATTGGTGAGGAAAAGGGGCAAAACAAAATCAGAAACTTCTAACTTGATTGTTCGAAAAGAAAATCTAACCTTAAAGTCAGTTAGCCAGTGTCAGTCAAGCAGTTAATATTCAAGGTCCCCTAATGAATCAGGTTTCTTTAAGTATATGGTGCTGCATATTTTTTTTGTTTTTATTAACGTTCAATGTTAAATGAATCTATAAATAATGTACGTCTCAACAATTAAGACGAATATGTTACAGTGCTACAAAGATGAAAGAGGATTTAGTGATGAGAAAATTGCCGAACAATATTTGGAAAGGTCAAGTAGCATTAATAAAGAGAATAGATAATAAATAAATGGAAAAGATGTGTTATGAAGATTACTTTAGAAAAATGTTTCTAAGAATTTATTAAAAATTGTAATGTTTCATTTTTCATTAGTTCTTATTTTCCCTTTGCTGAAAACTCTAATGTTGTATATTTCTCCAACAATTCCCTGCAATAAATTATTTCAATCATATTCATTATTAACGATATTGTGTTTTTTTCAAATTTCCCTATATATTTCATTGGTCTAATGGTTTTTGACCCCTAATTAATCTTTATACCTTTGATGATGATGACACCTTTTCAAACTTATAATTTATTTCATATATATATGGAGGAATAATTCCCCTTCGTAATTGATAGTAATTAAGTTTATTAATATTTTTGCTACTGCTCTCTCTCTCTCCTTCACACTTATTCAATTAAAATAAAAAGAATTTAGAAAAATTGCAGTATTGTTAAGTGATATCATCGAGCATGTGATATACCGGCTGAATAACTTTAGGTGAAACTAAATGCAGTCATAATCAAATTCAAGTTATAGAATTAAATATCTACACTAAACTACAAAAAAATACATATAAAAAAAATTAATTAATATAATAAAATCTTCAAAATTAATATAAATTAAAAAAAAAAGTTGCCATCTAAAACACATCTAATTTCAAGAGCCATCGTCGTAACGAGGTTATCATGCTTACCATTCGAGACAAATAATATATCAGAGTATTTTTGAGACTTGGACCAGATACCAAGAAAATCTAGCATTTCCGAGCGAGCTTTTCGAAATGAGCTGAAGGGAAAACAAAATTGTTTTGATTCTGGTGGTTTTTATGAAGCTTTTCTAACTAAAAATGTTGTCTGATCTGTAGTGCACTCATAGACCAATTGTCCGATAATGAAGAGAAGACACTAATCTAGAACATTTAATTAATATTGATATTAAATATCAACTCATAATTCTATATAATTTTAACATTAACTTAATTTTAACTATAAATCAAACAAGATACAATGAAGTTCATACGATTCATCATATAGAATGATGAATTGATACTTAATAGGAATATGGAACATATGTTCTGGAGTAGTATCTTCCTGCAATTAACTGACAAGTGGTATATGTGTGCATTACGGATCACAAGTTTTGAGATACATTTTAATATAACATATAATGACACCAATATTCAGGCAATTAGAATTGATAGAGAGATGTATGCTTTGGCCAACTGTTCAGGTCACGAATATCTTAGAGAAGCTAGTAAACTGTCTCATGTGTGCAACCGGTATATTCATAAATAAGCCTTGTTCGTGAAATTACTTATGAAGATGAGTTCATTCCTATCAAGTTAAACGAATTAATATATGAATTTCACATAGTATTTACTATTTAGTATATACTCTTTGCTAATCTTATCCTAATATTGTAAATGTGTGCAGTAGAAAAATTGAAATTAATACAAGCCTTTTTCGTGAAATTACTTATGAAGATGAATTCATTCCTATCAAGTCGTTTAACTTTTAATATATGAATTTCACATAGCATTTGATATTTAGAATATACTCTTTGCTAATCTTATCCTAATATTGTAAATGTGTGCAGTCGAAAATTTGAAATTAATGCAAGCCTTTTTCGTGAAATTATTTATGAAGATGAATTCATTCCTATCAAGTTAAACGAATTAATATATGAATTTCACATAGCATTTGATATTTAGAATATACTCTTTGATAATCTTATTCTAATATTGTAAATGTGTGCAGTAGAAAAATTGAAATTAATGCAAGCGTTTTTCCTGAAATTGCTTATGAAGATGAATTCAATCCTATCAAGTTAAACAAATTAATATATGAATTTCACATAGCATTTACTATTTAGAATATACTCTTTGCTAACCTTTTCCTAATATTGTAAATGTGTGCAGTAGAAACATTTAAATTAAGTCAGGGTTTTTCATTTTTCTGATATAGTTGATTTGATGTGCGAGAAGCATAGAAGATGTTTGTATTCCTATCAAGTTATACGAATTGATGTTCGAATGTTATATGATACTTGCTGTTTACAATATCCTATTTAATAATCTTATTCCAGTATTCTGAATGTGTGCAATAGAAATAGTAGAAATTCATGGCTTCCAATTTATGGTCGTCCATTTTTCAGATACTGTTGTTTTACTGTAAAAGTGCAACCTTAATTTTATTGAAACATCATTTCAATCTTCTCCACTTTGGTATCACAATGGACTAAATAGACTAAGAGAGCCTAAATAATCACAAGTTATTATAAAATTAAATATCAGCTTAGGGTTTAGAATAATCAGTAAGACTTAAGAAATTGATTTCAAAGTCATACAAATTAACATTTTTCTTTAAAGGTATGATTGATATAACATAGATTTATGTATATTGGGTTCATACATTCAGATCACTTAAAGATGCTAGTGAATAATCTGATGTGTGCAATAGATTCTGTCATATAGTTATACATATTTTTAAAATTACTTTCGATGATGAATTCATTCCTATCTAGTCATATGAATTGATTTATAAATTTTATAGGATACATGAGATTGAGAATATCTTACTTGTAATTCCTGTTCAAGTATGATCAATGTGTGCAAAAGAAAAAATAGAAAGTAATTGGTTTCAATGGCAACTTTTGTTTCTTAAATTTTGTACCAATAAATGTACTTTTTTGGGTCTATACAACATTAATTCCTCCTCATATAATAGTTTGTATATCCTTGAGTGCAAAGGCTATTATAAGTTACTATGACGATGTTGCTACCGCTTCATTCATTAGTACACATACTTTTTAACTTACTTTCGAAGATGAATTCATTCCCATCTATGAATTGATTTAGAAATTTTATAGGATACATGAGATTGACAAAACCTTATTTGAAAGTCCCACTTAAGTGTGATAAATGTGTGCAAAAGAAAACTATCTAAGTATGATCAATGTGTGCAAAAGATAAATAGAAAGTTATGGGTTTCAATGGCAAGATTTGTTTGTTAAATTTTGTGCCAATATTTTTACTTTTTTGGATCTATACAACATTAATTCCTCCTCATATAATAGTTTGTGTTGATTATAAGTATATCCTTGAGTGCTAAGACTATTACAAGTTAATACGGCGATGTTGCAACCTTTTTACTTATATAGTAATACATACTTTTTACCTTACTTTCGCAGATGGATTGATTCCTATCAAGTCATATGAATTGATTTAGAAATTTTATAGGATACATGAGATGGAGAAAATCTTACTTGAAAGTCCCGCTCAAGTATGATAAATGTGTGCAAAAGAAAACGAGAATGTAATGGGTTTCAAGGTGCATTCTTGCCCTATTCTGATATTATTGTTGTTTTTTTCTCTGTAAATCCTATTATAGAGATGAATTGATATTTGTTTGTTCTATACAACATTTATTCGTCCTCGTAGTATAGTTTGTATTAGTTATAATTCTATCCTTGTGTGCAAAAGCGATCACAATATACTAAGGCTATATTATTATCTCTAATTGAATCAAGCCTTGACTTGAGTCAATATTCGGCATATATTCATCATCAGTTCTTCATTCTCTTTGAAATTCAAGTTATACCTAAAACGTTATGATCAGTGTAATTTGTTCCCGTTCTAAAATTCAAAACAAACAACTTATCTTCTATATACAAAACAAATTAAATAATTGCTTATGTAATGATATGAGAGTTAATATATTGGAACAAAAAAAAAATCTCATTAAATACCTGTTCATCATCGAACAAAGAAGATAGAAAATAAATACAAAATATAAGCTCTTCAAAAAATGGTAGCAACAAAGTATTGTTGTTGATCTTTGTTATATCTCCAAAGGTTGAGAATGTTGTCTGGCTGGTGACCACTATAGTTTGTAGTCATTATTGCTGTTGGCAATATTTGTTCGAATATTATTTCATTATTCATATTACGTCAAATCGTCTACAATCAATAGATAGACTTTATACATCTACACACAAATATGTAGACAAACAAACCCACAGATATATAAGCTTAACTTAAAACATATGTTATAAAATACACATATACTATATATGGACTTTACTTAGGCATGTAAATGTATATGTATAAACTCATAAATTGAAAACATATGCTGCTGTAAGCAGAAATTTGTCCAAAATATCAGAGCGGTGCGGTCACTGTTCATCAGCCAAAGACGACAATTTGGCTAAAACAAAATTGTTGAATCAGTTTTGTGAATTTGATCATGGACAGTTATTGCCTCTTTTCCTTACTTTTGTCATTTGTTTTATTCACAAAAATACCTATGACTTCGTAGTCTTTGGTATTTGATCATTTGACATAGCCATAATTGACTACCATAGAGTTTTGTATGTTTTTTTATAAAGTTGGCGCACTTTGCTGTAGACTTCATTGCTACGATTTGCTGACTTTGGTATTTGTTGCTTTTGGAGTTCACCTTGAATACCATTGATGTTCGTTTAAATTGAAGAGAGTGTGAGTGTGTTGTTGTTTGTTTTTTAATTTGCTGTTGTTGTTTTGTATACAAACTTACACGAATGGTTTAGCCAATTTGGATTTTAAAAAATCGACACCCTGCGGTGTTAGCGTGTAACTAGTAGGCTGGCTGGCTAGCTATATATACCCTACATAAGGCAGACAGAGACTAGGGGAATATAAAAAGAAACGAAAAATATGAACCACAACAAAAAATTTATATTATAGACCAAAAATAATTAATAAAATCATGAAATATTAATATTTGGTCATAGCTTGGTGATTCTGTGTGGAATATTTAATTGATATAAGGCTGGGTTATCATTGATTTAGTCTATTGTGGCCTATATTATCCTCTAAATAAAGAGTTGTCTCTGTGTGCACAAGGAAATAGACTTGTCCCTGAAATTCAGATTATGCTAGAAAGGAACTACTCAACAAAATGTAGATGGGTTTTTATAGAACCATTTTTGTAGGCCTATACTTTCCTCCAGGTACCAAAATGTATGGTATGATTTTTTTAGGGTTGAGATGAGTTGTCTGTGTACAGCTGTTTTGAATTCTTTTCTTGGAAATATTGTTAATTTTTCCACTATTCACATAGGTTTTTTATATGAAAAGAAATTTTGAAACATAAAACAACAATATGCTCCCTATGAAGTATTTTTTGCGTAAATTTATATCTTATTTTTCACACATCGAAAATATTGCAAATATCAAAAAATAGAAGCACAATTTAACCATTTGTAGTTTGAAAAATTTCTATATCAATTCATTCGATGTTATAAGCTTCAATCTATTTTTCATCTCAATATTTTTGTTAATGCGAATTAATAATGTTATAACATGAATTAATATTTATCTGAGTAAAACTCTTTATTTGAGCAAACTACAAGTTGTCCTTGTGTGCACTTATTCTTTTGAAATATCATCACTTAAAGCAAGAAATAAGATATAAAATTTAAGTTTTAAATTATAATAAAATATAATAATTTCGAATTTTCTAAGTAATTTAATGGCACACACAAAAAATTTTATTTATAAGAAAATATAGAACTATACGTTTGTCATTTCTACTATAGAACAATATGGCATCAATTCGTTCGATGTTATAAATATGAATTTATTCTACTTCCTAAATATTATGAGAATGCGAATTAATAAAACAAAACCATTAACTAAAATTAGTATGGGCGAATGTTAGCTTTTACACCACATAGAAGTTTTTCTTGTGTGCACTTATTCTTTTGAAATATCATCACTTGAAGATATAAAATTGAAGCTTAAATTTATACTACATGTATTCATTAATTTAATTTCGTTTTATTAAGTAATTTAATGGCACACATAAAAAATATTGTTTATACGAACATATAGAACTATACCTTAGTCATCTATGGTATACAACAATATGATATCAATTCATTGGATGTTATAAATATGAGTTTATTCTACTTCCTAAATATTACGATAATGCGAATTAATAAACCAAAACCATGAACTAATATTAGTATAGGTGAATGTTAGCCCTTACACCATATAGAAGTTATTCTTGTGTGCAATTCAAATTCATTTGAAAGACCATTATTTTAATATATTCCCTTAGAAATGCTAATATAAGCATAAAAAACTTATCTTGAGGTCTGTGTTTTGGAAATATATGAATTATATTTACCAGTCTTGTTTTTTTCGAAATGTAATCTAGAGGTATCTACTAGTCGTCTTAGTCCAACTCAGTGTATTCACTCCATTGAAAAAATTCCATATTCATTTCTTGTTTGCTAGAATGAATTATAAATTCGTTTATTGATGCCACAACAAGTATCGCCCCTAATCATATCGTGTCAGCCAAATAGTACACTTTGATGTCACCAACAACAAAAATCTACTGCAGATATTTTGAAAAACCAAAAAAAAATCTAAACCAAAACAACAAACCCCATAAAAAAAATTAAATGTAAATAAAAATTGTATATAGAACCACAACCACAAAATAAAATGCCAAATGACTAACAATAAAAAAAATTAAAATTAAATAATTTTTGTTGGATTTTGTGAAACAATAATAAACTGGATAAACTTGAAGTGTTGATCACAAGGCCTCGAAGAGAGTAAGGGGATAAATGAAATGGGATAGAGATAAGGTATTACAAACCTTATCTGAAGAAAATCAAATATACAAGGGTTGGGATTTTAAATAAATTATAGTTAATACAATTGGTAAACGGAGTTGTGATTATCTGAAAAAAAAAATCGAAAAAAAAAATAGAAAACAAAAAATGAATTTTATTTATTCGCAATCGCATGCCATCTATGTTGCTAATGATAATGCTATTGATGATGCGTTCATTATTTATGCATAAATTCATAGTCATGTTTTCTTCTTGTTTGATAGTTTGACATTTGAATTTTGTGCCATTTTGTATTCAGTTTAGCAGGTATATTCCATGTTTTTTTTTCTATTTTTTGTTTTCTTAATCCAACCTGCTTTTCGTTTCACTTTGTAATGATGTTAATAGGTTTATGGATTTTTTTTATGTTTTAAATTCCAACGAGGAGATTTTTGTGTGGTGGATGCATAAAAAACGCAATAAGTTGTATGACAACAAGCTTTAAAACATATAAAAAAATTAATGTAATAAAGTTGAAAACCATAAATATTTTAAAATTTTGCATAATATTCGTATGCCTTATATAAAAATTTCAAGAAATTTAATACCGCTACTGTACTCGTGCAATTTTTTTGGTATTATATAACACATAACTGCTACTTTATATCCTTCATACGCCCTGTTGCTCAATTCCATATATAATACTTATACGCTAACAAGAACCTACGAATTTATTGTTGGGAAAATCTCAAATTAATATCACGTATTTATTATGTTGTTCGCATGTATCGTGTATGTCTATAGAATTTATTTTAAAATTCTAAACGCAAATTGGAATAGGAATTTCGTTTATACTACTTTATATTTTTGCAATATTTTTTTTATAATATTTTTGCTTTAAAATTCTTAATTCTTAAAGAGAACATTGAAAGTGGTCCTATGGAAGTTATTGCTAATAATTTAGACAAGTTTACAATAAAATATGTACTTTTGAATCCTAAAAAATAAAAAATAAACTTTGTCAAAATTTCATTACTAGAGAAAATTTTGTCAAAATTTTATTTCTATTAAAAATTTTGTCAAAATTTAATTTCTATAGAAAATTTTGTCAAAGTTTTATTTCTATAGAAAAATTTGTCAAAATTTTATTTCTAAAGAAAAATTTGCCAAAATTTTATTTCTATAGAAAATTTTGTCAAAATTTTTTTTATTGAAACAAATTTTTGTCAAAATTTTATTCCTATATATTCTATATATTATTTATTTCTATATAGAGAAAATATGATTGACATTTTATTTCTATAGAAAATTTTGTCAATATGTTATTTCTATAGAAAATTTTGTCAAAATTTTATTTCTATAGATAATTTTGCCAAAATTGTATTTCTATTAAAAATTTGGTCAATTTTATTTCCATAGAATATTTTATCAAAATTTTATTTCTTTAGAATATTTTGCCATAATTTTATTTCTATAGAACTATTGTCAAAATTTTATTTCTATAGAAAATTTTGTCAAAACTTTATTTCTATTAAAATTCTGTCAAAATTTTATTTCTATTAAAAATTTTGTTAAAATTTTATTTCTATACAAAATTTTCTCAAAATTTTATTTCTATTGAAAATTTTATCAAAATTTTATTTCTATAGAATATTTGCCAAAATTTTATTTCTATAAAAAAATTGTGTTCAAGTTTTAGAGAAATTTTTATTTCAATAGTAAATTTTGTCAAAATTTTATATCTATAAAAAATTTTGTCAAAATTTTTATAATATAAATTTTGTCAAAATTACATTTTTAAAGAAAAATTTGTCAAAATTTTATTTCTATAGAAAATTTTGTCAAAATTTTATTTCTATAGAAACTTTGTCAAATTTTTATTTTTATAGAAATTTTTGTCAAAATTTTATTTCTATAGAAACTTTGTCAAATTTTTATTTCTATAGAAATTTTTGTCCAAATTTTTTTATAGAGAAAATATGATCGACATTTTATTTCTATAGAAAATTTTGTCAAAATTTTTATTTCTATAGAAAATTTTGTCAAAATTTAATTTCTACAAAAAATTTTGTCAAATTTCATTTCTATAGAAAATTTTGTCAACATTTTATTTCTATAGAAAATTTTGTTAAAATTTCATTTTTATAGAAAATTTTGTCAAAATTTCATTTCTAAGAAAATTTTCTCCAAATTTTATTTCTATATAAAATTTTCTCCAAATTTTATTTCTATATAAAATTTTGTCAAAATTTTATTTCTATAGAAAATTTTGTCAAAATTTTATATCTATAGAAATTTGTGTCAAAATTTTATTTCTATAGAAATTTGTGTCAAAATTTTATTTGTATAGGAAATTTTGTCAAAATTTTATTTCTATAGAAAATTTAGTCAAAATTTTATTTCTATAGAAAATTTTGTCAAAATTTTATTTCTATAGGAAATTTAGCCAAAATTTTATTTCTATTAAAAATTTTGTCAAAATTTTATTTATATATAAAAAATTTTGTCAAAATTTTATTTATATAGAAAATTTTGTCAAAATTTTATTTCTATAGAAAATTTTGTCAAAATTTTATTTCTATAGAAAATTTTGTCAAAATTTTAGAGAAAATGTGATCGAAATTTTATTTCTATACAATTTTTTGTCAAAATTTTATTTCCATAGAAAATTTTTTCAAAATTCTGTTTCAATAGAAATTTTTGTCAACATTTTGTAAAAATTTTATTTCTATAGAAAATTTTGTTAAAATTTCATTTCTAAGAAAATTTTGTCAAAATTTAATTTCTATAGAAAATTTTGTCAAAATTTTATTTCTATAGAAAATTTTGTCAAAATTTTATTTCTATAGAAAATTTTGTCAACATTTTTTTCTATAGGAAATTTTGTTAAAATTTTATTTCTATAGGGAATTTAGCCAACATTTTATTTCTATTAAAAATTTTGTAAAAATTTAATTTCTGTAGAAAATTTTCTCCAAATTTTATTTCGATATAAAATTTTGTCAAAATTTTATTTCTATAGAAATTTGTGTCAAAATTTTATTTCTATAGGGAATTTAGCCAAAATTTTATTTCTATTAAAAATTTTGTCAAAATTTTATTTCTATAGGAAATTTAGCCAAAATTTTATTTCAATAGTAAATTTTGTCAAAATTTTATTTCTAAGAAAATTTTCTCCAAATTTTATTTCTATAGGAAATTTTGTTAAAATTTTATTTCTATAGAAAATTTTGTTAAAATTTCATTTTTATAGAAAATTTTGTCAAAATTTCATTTCTAAGAAAATTTTCTCCAAATTTTATTTCTATATAAAATTTTGTCAAAATTTTATTTCTATAGAAAATTTTGTCAAAATTTTATTTCTATAGAAATTTGTGTCAAAATTTTATCTCTATAGAAAATTTTGTAAATATTTTATTTCTATAGAAAATTTTGTCAAAATTTTATTTCTATTAAAAAATTTTGTCAAAATTTCATTTCTATAGAAAATTTTGTCAGATTTTTTTTTCTATAGAATACTTTGTCAGAATTTTATTTCTATAGGAAATTTTGTTAAAATTTTATTTCTATAGAAAATTTTGTCAAAATTTTATTTTTATAGAAAATGTGATCGAAATTTTATTTCTTTTAAAAAATTTTGTCAAAATTTCATTTCTATAGAAAATTTTGTCAGAATTTTTTTCTATACAATACTTTGTCAAAATTTTATTTCTATAGGAAATTTTGTTAAAATTTTATTTCTATAGAAAATTTTGTTAAAATTTTATTTCTATAGAAAATTTTGTTAAAATTTTATTTCTATAGAAAATTTTGTTAAAATTTTATTTCTGTAGTAAATTTTGCCAAAATTTTATTTTTATATAAAATTTGGTCAAAATTTTATTTCTATAGAAAATATACGCTCTATAATTGAATTAAAATTTTTCATACGACCTAGTAGATATTAAAATAATAACAAGTATACGCACGCATACATATCCTCTATATTTGGGTTCTAATATATCATACGACCTAGTGGACATTGAAATAATAAAACTTATACCCCTGCATACGAAAATTAAATCTCATTCCAGAGTTGTACAAACCTCCAAATATTATGAGTATTCAATTTTGAAAAACTCTAAGCGCTTTATGCATGACATTCACGAATTGATCTGCTATTATAGTTCTGAAAAATAATTTTTCTGAGCTATTTTAATCAGAAATTTTTAAATTCAATAAATCGTAGTGGAAATACATTGGTAAATTTATTATGAGTAGCTGTAGCCTACATAAAAATGACATCCAATACCATCATTATGTCTACTAGAATTTCAATCCTTATTTGTATGTATATAACTGCAAAAATATTAATTTTATTATTAATGTTGCTTAATGAATTATTGATTCTAGGGTGTTTGCATTTTTATAATCAAACATGGGTATGTATGTGTGTGTGTGTATGTTGGTACACATATGGAAGTTCTCAGGTTATTTAATGTTACTTGTTATTAATTAGTATTGGCCTAATTAATTTACCATCAATGAATGTGATTTCAATTAATTTACATATAGTTGCGGTCAATCAATGACAAGAGTTCAATTGCGGTTTTAAAATATGGTCTTGACGGTTTTTATACATCTCATTTTATGCAACTATATATAAAGAGATTAAAAATGAAAGTAATTGCAGGAAAATGAAAGTAGAATAAAATATTTGCATTTGTTGAATTGAAATTAAAATACAAAAATAGATATAGAAAATATAGCCTCAGAGGATATTGGATGTTAACTAAACATCCTACTCGGTGTAGACTTCACGTATTTCCCAAAATATTAGAAAAAACTCAACCGAAATTAGTGCTTTGTCACTGTATAATTATCGTTTTCTTTTCATATTCCATTTTTACTATCAATCCAGATCGTGATAGGTTATTCACCTAAAATCCCTTCTATCTTTGTCCAAAATTCCAAAAATTATGGTCATATATCACGTATAAATTGAATTAAAAAGTAACATAAGCCAATTCTCAGGTCTCTCTCCTTATCTCCTTCTCTCCTCCTGACTCCAGCCTATTCCCCTATAGGTAATCTTTCAATTTTGGCAACAAGACTTTTGGTCGCTTGGTCATCAATTTTCTAAATTGGCCCAAAAAAAAAACATGACAAGAGAATATATAAGCCAAAGTAAAATGCAAACCCAATTGCCAAGAGGAGAAGAGTTTCAAAAAAAAAAAAAAAACCCCAACCCCAAATTTTTGGCTAGAAATTCTTGACATTCATAGGCCTATCAATGAAAAATGGCGGTAGGGGAAAAAGGGAATGTACCATTACATTCAATGGCCCAACAAACATACCATTGATATTTGAGAAGATAACATATGTTGGCTTTAGTTTTAAGTTTAGCCATAAGCATGTGGCTATATAACCAGCAATAAGTTGCAGTATTGTGTCACATACTTTCATCCACATCAATTTTATTGGTGTTCCAATAATGTCAAACTATATATTTAAATTTTTTTGTTTGCTTCTCGTATACACAACATCAAATACATAAATATGCAGTTTTGTATGCCTATTTGTTTTGTGTGTAGAACAAAAAAAAAATACAAAATACTTTTTGCCTTTATAAAATTTGTATACAGTTTAGTGGCTATTAAAGAAAAACTATAAGCTTAAATTTAAAATAACTTATAAATGTATTTGTTGATAGTTAGAAAAAGAAAATATATATATTTTTCAAAATAATATGAGATTATTGAGAATTTTAAGAAAAAATATTTTAAGATTCTGGTCATAAAAAAAATAATAATACTCATACGCCTATATGTTTTTCATTTAAATTATATAAATATATAATAAGTATACGCCACGATATTAATAGGGCAATCGAAAAGTTAATAGTTTACAAAAGACTGGTAATGGACACAAAACCATGACATTGTCGCTAATCGATTTTAAAAATCGAAATCAATTTGATTAATGTGATTTTTGTATTATATTAATTTATTTTTTTGTCAATTCAATTTTTTCCAATTTTTAAAAAATCAATCAAAAAAGCAATTTATTTTTTTGACGGATCAAGTCCTTGAACATACACAGAAAAAATAATATATTACCAAAACATTTCCAATTAAAAAATTAGATTGATTTTAAAAATCGAAATCAATTTGACCAATGTGATTTTTGTATTATATTAATTTTAGTTTTTTGTCAATTCAATTTTTTCCAATTTTTTAAAAAATCAATCAAAAAAGCAAAAAATTTTCTTTTTTGACATGACAAAGCAAGTCCTTGTACATACACAGAACAAAAAATAACACCGAAATATTTCCCATTAAAAAATTAGTTGGAATACTCTTTTAATTAAAAAAAAAATAATAGATAACTCAGTTAAAAATTATTGTTTTTTTTTTTATAAAAAAAATTAATTGATACAATAAATTTTTGTAATCAAAATAAAACCACACAGAAATTTTTAATTGAATCAATTAAAAAATTAATTGTGTTTGTTTGAAATCAACATCAATTAAATTTTTAAGTGAATCAAGTAAAAAAATAATTTTTCAAATTATTTTTTAAATTTTAAAATCAATTTTTTTTTAACAATTTTTTGTATACACAATGAACACTTTGATTGATAGTATCATCAAAGTTTTCAAAGTGTTTTTTTATAAAAAAAAAATTAATTGATACAATAAATTTTTGTAATCAAAATAAAACCACACAGACATTTCTAATTGAATCAATTATAAAATTAATTGTATTTGTTTGAAATCAACATCAATTAAATGTTTAAGTGAATCAAGTAAAAAAATAATTTTTCAAATTAATTATTAATTTTTCCAAAAATTAATTATTAATTTTTCCAAAATGTTTAAAATTTTCAAATCAAATCAATTATTTTTTTAAACAATTTTATTTGTATACACAATTAAAACTTTGATTGATACCATCATTTTCGTGATTGAAGACATTTCAATTAAAAAATTAATTGGATCAATTAATCTCGTTATCGAATCATAATTTGTTTTTGTGTGTACATTAAATATCCTAGCTCATTGAGAAAGAAAATATATTTTGTGGAAAACTGTAATTCAAAATATTTTTTAATAGTTCAATTTGAGAAAACTATGTCGCTTTGTTAGAGATTAATAACCTTTCTCTAATGTTAAATTTATTGTTCTCTTAACACACCAGCTGCGATAGGCGGTCTTCAATTTCACGGAGATAAATCGAATTTGTAATCAATAGAAAATTTAAAAAGTTAATAAAATAATTTAAAAAATATTGATATAATTTTCTTTTGTTTGTTTTATTATATAGACAGAAAAAAACAATATTTTAATGTTTGTTTGAAATTGAAATTTTTAGAATGCTAAAATTATTTTATTTTGGGTATAAATATACCCAGAAAATACAGAAAAGGTATATAAGTACTTTTGTAAAATGTATATAAGTACGTTTTTAAAATGAAAAAATATTTATCATAAATTTTGTTTTTGTTAGTTTTATGATGTCGACTATTTTTTTGTGTAAAATTAAAATGTCTAATATGCTAAAAATATTTTTTTGTTATATTTAATTTTATATACAGAAAAAATATTTATATTAAAAAATTAAATTAAATTAAAAAATATTTAAAATTACAAATAATTCAATTTAAATATTTAAATTTTTATTTTGAAATTTTATCTTTGAAATTCTGTGTTTAATTAATATTTTTAAAACATTAAAAATATTTTTTGAAATATTTAATACCAATTTAAAACTTTAAAAATCATTTGTGAATTACCTTCAGATTTCTCTTTTTTTTTTGTTAATTTAAATATATTTATTTAAATTTATTTAAATTTTAATTTAATATCTTTTCAAAAATTCAAATATTTCCTAAATTTAAGTCATTTTGCTATTTAACCACTTCTATACTCTTCATGTTTGCATATGTAAACACGTCTAGCTGCGTATTCTGTATACACATACTTATAAACACACACTCACACAGCCATAGAGGGATGTTGTAAGTTGTTTCTGTGTATATGGAAACTGACATGTTGGTTGCCTCCTAAACTCCCTATGATGATTGCATGAGATGTGTGTTGTTATTGTCGTTGCCTCATTCGGCCAAGAGTGATGTTGCTCGTGTGATGTTGGCGTTGTTATACATGTCGTAGCATAAGGTACTCACATACATACAGAACAACGCAATTGACCTAGATTTTCCATATTCTGCCCCAATCTAAATTGCTGTTGTTGTTGCTGTTGTATTTTCACTTGGATTTACACAAGATTTTTCACTGCTGCCAGGCTGAGGCGGCAAAAAACACGCAGAACATGAAACATGAAAGCAAAAGGAAAAATAAACAAGTAGAAGCCAAAGCAAAAAAAGGAATGAAAAGAAAAACGAGGCGAAACGAATCATCAGCCGAAATAATTGTGTTAGCTGCAATTTTAAAATTCATGCTCTCTGTAATTTACTCTCTCTCTCTGTTTTCTACCATCTCTTAATTCTCAATTCCTTGATAGCCTACATTTGGGTGAATTTGTTCTCATTGAGTACTCACCAGAGAATACATTTCAATGTCCTGCGCAAATTGTCTTCTTGCTTGAAAATGCATTGCAACCAAGAATTATAGAGGAGAGATATGTGTGTGTGTGTGTGTCTATAACCGCTAGCCTGCTTTTGTGGATCAAAACGAGAGACAACAGCAGCATTACCTAAAAAAGGAAAAGAAGCCAGCTGCAATAGCAGCATTTCCATATGGGAAGTACCATGAATTTTTGTAGGTTAGCGGTTGTTTCTGTGCAAAAACACATGCTGCAGCCAGTTTCGGGTGGCTGCAAATTTTTTCGTTTAGCGACGCGCTTTTTCAATTTTCATTTCCCCATGTTTGTTTTTTTCCTGGTCTCATTCGACATGTGACAGCATAAGCACTTGACCAAAAATGTAGCAAAATTTTTGTTGGCCCTGGCATGTAAAAAAATAATTGTAATGGCCCTTCAAATCCAGAAAGGCAAGAAGAGTTCGTACATACACACACTCATTTGCTCACACTCATACTCAGAAACATAGAATGAGTGCGTTTGAAAAATTTTCCATTTTGCTTTGGTATTTCTTGTTGTTGTTGTTTTTTTTTTTTTTTTAAATAGGAAAATATTTATATATTCTATAGATGTTTTGTATACACTTTTGCACTGAATGTCCTTGAGGGGTAAAACGTCATTGAATGTGAATGTGTATGGCAACTACAGAAAATACAACGCAGCAACAGCAAAAAAAACAAAGATGGAAAATGTTCTTCTTCTCTTTAAGAGATTTTTTCCTGTTATTTAGTATGAAGCTGTGTGCTATGTAGGGGGGTTTGTGTTTTTTTTTTTGAAAATCCTAGGCATAAAGTTTCTAGGCTATAGTTCCAACTTATACAATAAGGCTCATTGATGCGTTGAGGTCAAAAAGTCCATCAAGGATAATGGGCTTGCAAATGGAGAGTAAACGTTATTTCGATGATAAGAACTGAGATTCATTTTAAGTAAACAAAAGGTGTTTTTTTCAGACATTTTAATTTGGGTCATGTACCAAAATGTGGCTTTAAGAGCGAACAGGGGTAAAGCTATATTGTATGATTTTTGAACCATAGACGCGGGTCTAGGCGTATGATGCATATTAATTTTTGGGTTCACAATGGCGTATGATTAATTGCCTTTATCCTTTTGTAGAGAACCTCTTATCTGCCAATTTTTGGAATAAGAAGAATGAAACTTTCGTCTCGCAAACAGAAAATAGACTGACAGACAAACGGACGGACGTATAGACAACCAGCTATATATACACTCAGAAAACAGCGGACCCATCACACAGAAAAAATTTCACGCAATTTTTTCCAATTAAAGTCTTAATTAAGTTTTAAAAAGTATTAAATTAAAAATTTTATTGATTCAACAATTTTTTTTAAATCAAGCAAAAATCAATAGTATCAATTAATTTTTTAATTGACTTTTAATTAATTTTTTAATTGATACTATCATTTCTGTGATTGAGGACATTTTAATTAAAAACTAATTGAAGACAAAAAATATTTTTTTTGTGTGCAGAAAGAAAAAAATTGGTTAATTGTAGAAAAACTGTATAACAAACGCCGATTACACGCCGATATCACAAAAATATCTAAATATTTTTTGACAAATTTTTTAAAGGTAATTAATTTTTTTCACTTAAAGTGAAAAGTGTGAAGTAAAATTAGAAAAAAAATATTTAAATCATGGAAACTTTCTCAAAACATAATTATTCCATGAACTAAAATAGAGTTAATTTGGCTTTAGTGCCCTGGAGGACTCACTTTTTTTTGAGTATCTAAAATTTCTGAAAGACATTTATTTTAAAAAATATTTTTGTTGGAAATTCCTTTAAAAATTTCAATTTCAAAATGGTAGGAGCGACAGGTTCTATGATTAGCATACTTTTTAAAACCGGTCTTAGTTATTTCTAGAAATAGCTGAGATATTTTTGAAGATGATTATTGATTTAGATGATCGATTTAACTCAACTTTAAAAACAAAAATTTTTGGGACTCTGGGGCGTATGATATATGAAAAATAGTAGTGTTAATTTGAATATGAGAACATAGTGTCGTATGATTTATATTATTTTAAAATTTCTAAATTTTTGAGACCTATTTGTAAGCAGAAATATATACAAAGAAACGGTTTTGAAATTTCCGAAATGGGAAATCTGCAAATCTTATATTAAACAAAATTAAGATTTAAGATGGGCGATGTTTATTTATACATAAAATATTAAACAAAAAAATCTTTAAATTTTCTTTGTTAACCTCCAGAATGCAGGCATTATTATTTCTTGAAATTATTGAGATGGACGATTTTTATTTTTACAAAAAATTTATAAATTTTCTTTATTAAGCTCCTGAATGCCGGCATTATTATTTCTTGAAATTACTGAGATATTTTTTTGGGAATTGATTAATGGGGAGTCAAAAGGATTCATATGATTTCTAAACATAATGGATTAAACCACATGCCGTATGATTAATGTAAATAAAATAGTAGTACCTTTTTTTATATAAGAACATGGTGTCGTATGATATATATTAATTATGAACTTAAAAATTGCCACGTCATATGTAGACTGTGAACGAAATCTCTAATTATCGAAATGAACATTTGCGATTTGGTTTATACATTAAATTTTTAAGTTAAACAAAATTAGGAATTGAGATGGATGTTTTTTATTTATATATAACATAAAACATTAAAAAACACCTATAAATTTTCTTTATTACTTTTATTTATATAAAACATGAAGGAACACATATGAATTTTCTTTATTCATCTCCAAAAAGTAGTCATTGGTACTTCTAGAAATGACTGAAATATTTTTTTTAATGGAGGTTCAAATGAATTCGGATTGAACACCGATGTGTCGTATGATTCATATTAATTTTGAACTTCAAAATTGCCATGCTATGACCAAATCTCAAATTGTCGAGATTGTAAAATTGCCGTTTTAAGATTTCAAATGAGCGATTTCGTTTTATTCATAAAACATTCAAAATTTGAAATTAAACAAAATTAGGAATTTAGTCGGGAGATTTATACTTTTATATAAAATATTAAAGAACACCTATGCATTCAGCAGCAGAAAGTAGTTATTTTTATTTCTAGAAATGGCTGAAATATTTTGGAATTGGCTAATGGAGTTTCAAATGGATTTGGTTTGAACTTGGTGCCGTATGATTAATGTAAATGGAAGAGTAGTACCATTTTTAATATATGAACATAATGTCGTATGATTCATATTAATTATCAACTTCAAAATTGCCATGCTATGAGCGCATCTCAAATTTTCGAGATTGTAAATTTGCCGTTTTAAGATTTCAAATGAGCGATTTCGTTTTATTCATAAAACATTCAAAATTTGAAATTAAACAATGCTAAGAATTTAGACGGAAGATTTATATTTTTTTTTTTCTAAAACATTAAAGAACACCTATGCATTCAGCAGCAGTAATTAGTTATTTTTATTTTTAGAAATGGCTGAAATATGTTTGGAATTGGCTAATGGAGTTTCAAATGGATTTGGTTTGAACTTGGTGCCGTATGATTAATGTAAATGGAAGAGTATTACCATTTTCAATATATGAACATAATGTCGAATGATTCATATTAATTATCAACTTCAAAATTGCCATGCTATGAGCGCATCTCAAATTTTCGAGATTGTAAATTTTTCCTTTTAAGATTTAAAATAAGCGATTTTGTTTTATTCATAAAACATTCAAAATTTGAAATTAAACAATACTAAGAATTTAGACGGAAGATTTATATTTTTATATAAAACATTAAAGAACACCTATGCATTCACCAGCAGAAAGTAGTTATTTTGATTTCTAGAAATGGCTGAAATATTTTTGGAATTGGCTAATGGAGGTTCAAATGGATTTGGTTTGAACTTGGTGCCGTATGATTAATGTAAATAGAATAGTAGTAGTATTTTAATAAAGGGTGGTTAAAATTTCAAGGGCCGATGTTGATTTTGAATAAAACACAAACTATTTAGAAAATTATTGTAATTTTATTTTATTATGATATATTGGTATTACTCAATTATGTATGGAATAAAATATTGGTCAAATGGTCGCCGCGACCTCGGTGACACACCTTCATCCGATGGTCCAAATTTTCGGTGACGCTGAGGCATAATGGAGGTTCTATGCCGTTAATGTGCCGAATTATCTCATCCTTTAGCTCTTGAATTGTTGCTGGCTTATCGACGTACACCTTTTCTTTCAAATAACCCCAAAGAAAAAAGTCCAACAGTGTCAAATCACATGATCTTGGCCATTGAATTTGTTGCGCAAAAGAGCCATTGTTTCGTTAGCTGTGTGGGAAGTGGTACCGCCCTGCTGAAACAACATATCGTCCACATCCATATCTTCCACTTCGGGCCTAATATTGAAAAAAATACGGCTCGATGGTGCCGCCAGCCCATAAACCGCACCAAACAGTCACTCTTTGTGGGTGCATTGGTTTTTCGACAATCACTCTTGGATTCTCATTCGCCTAAATGCGGCACTTCTGTTTATTGACGAAAATGTGTTATTGAGGTGAAAATGTGTCCCATCACTGAAGATGATTTTCTTCGAAAATGTCATCCATTGTTGCCATTTCTTGGAACCATTTAACACGTTGTTGGATTGTGTATCTCTCCATGGTTCAAATTGAGTAAGTCTTAAAAAGAGAAATGTCAAATAAAATTCGGAAATAAACCTGGCGTTTAGGTGAGGTTCACATTCAACATCGGCCCTTACAATTTAACCACCCTTTATAAGTATATGGTGGCGTATTATTTATATTAATTTGCAACTTTAAAATTGCCACACTATATTTACACTATCAGCAAAAATTTAAATTTTCAAGATGGTAAATTTGATGTTTTACTATTTTAAATAAGAGATTTATTTTTTTTTCTAAACATAAAAGATTCAAAGAGACCTTTATAGTTCTTTCGTTATATATACAATAATCAATTTTATATATTATTCTCCAGAAGTTAGTATTATTTTTTGTCATAGGGAAAATACAGCATTCGGAACACAAGACAGTTGCCAATTTTTTCATTGTAAGCAATTTTGTTTATTTAACCTTTGTTTCTAGAACTTTGGAAATATTACTAAATTTCCCTAAGTATTCAATTTTCTTTATTTAGTAGTCCACTAAAGTAAATAAGCCTTGGCCTTTGTAAAGTCCAAAAGGACTAAAACTACCAAATAAATATCTTTCAATATTTGTCAACAATCTTTATAAGGATTTTTTCCTCTCAGGCTCTTGAAAAGCTTTTTTATATTTTTCTTTCTACTTCACAAGGAAAGAAAAACTTTGTCTCCATCTAGTTTACAAGTTGTCTATCCTTCTGTGTTTTCTTGATTTTATTTTGTATTTTTTCTTATTAACTTCCGGTTCAAAAGTTTCGATGGGCACAATAACAAATTTTATTTGTTTTGTTTTTGTTTTTCAGTATTTTCCTTTTTTTCTCTCCAAAGTAGTTGGAAACTTCAGCATAATATCGAAAATGTCGTATACATGCATAGGTCTTCTTCTATTTAGGTCATTGTGTGTGTGTGTTTTTTTTTTGGAATTTCAGGCCTTTTTTGTTGTTGTTGATATTTTCTATTTTGGCTCCATATCAATTTAGGTCACATTGCAATGTAATCAGTTTCATCGTTGTGAAGTTGTTGGATGTCAAAACTTTGGCTAAATGAGAAAAAATAGAATAAGGGAAAAATAGCGGTAATTATTTTTTCTCTCTTTTTCTCATTTACTTAAAATCGTTGTTTCACTCTCTCTCTCTCTCCCTTGATCAGCAATGGGGAGTTGTTGAGAATTTGGGGGGTATTACGTATGTGTGTTTAAAGGAAGCTTAATTTCTTCTAGCATCATCGTTATGTTAATTACAATTTCCACATGGTTGTTTTCCTAGCGTTCGTTTTGCCTTTAATGTTGTTTTTTTTTGCTCAAGTTTTTCTTCCATTCCTCTCATTTCCTTAAAGCATTTTATGACTAATTGCACTTTTAGTTAATCTTTATTGTTGTTGGGTAAGTTTGTGGGGGTAGTCTTTACTGTGTGCTATGCCTTTACTACCGTTATTTTAGTTGTTGTTTGGCAATGCCATTATTGTCGACGACATTACATACCAATTAGGACAAATTAATTACTAGTGCTTGATATTCATGTAATATAGATTTCTCCTTGACTTGCTAGGTTTAGTTATAGCAAAGATGTTGGTTCCAATTTTCCTTATTACTCTTTATTCTGGTCGTTCTCGAAAACAAAAAAAAAAATACTGGAAGGTTTTTAAGATATTTTTTGGTCTTATTGTTGATATTTTTTTAAAGTCCAGGGTTCGGCTATTAAGCCTCTGCTTTTAAGGCAATTCAGATTATTTTTATATATTTAACCTAAGGGTAAGCTTACACTAGGCAAATATTTCACCAAAATGAGTGTCAAACGTTTTTTCAGGAGATTTTCGTAATATCTGAAGATAGATTTTTGGAGTGGGGCTTATCGTGATGTTATACATCCAATATGAGATAAAAATGATTGCTGGTCAAAAATTTTTTTCAGGAGATTTAAGAAATATCTGGATACAGATTTTTGGAGTGGGGCTTATCGTGATGTTATACATCCAATATGAGATAAATATGTTTGCTGGTATTATTGTGGTGGCGAATTATTTTACTTCATATTTTTTTTTATTTCCCACAATATTAAATTGTAGCCAATAAAATTTATCTTTGAAATATTTTTCTTATATCCAATCTATAATTTTATAATTGTGGTTTTTTTAAAACAAAAAAAAAATAGAAGTAAAACCAGTAGCTCAACGACATTGCTTACTATTCCTAATCAGCTACATATCTCTTCCCCAGAAAATTTCAACCACAAACCAAAAACTTAGAAAAAAAAAAAAACAAAATATTTCTCAACAAATATCCATCACTTTGCATACAAGTGTTCATCAATCATAGACATAATATGAAATTGTTTTTCTTAATCCATGAAAACAACAACAACAACAAATCGCTGTAATTAAAATGTTCCCATATTTTATATGAACGAGGGAAACCACGAAAATTGCATATCAACGTCAAGGCAACAAGAAATATAAACCAAAAAAAAAATATAATAAAATAGATTAATTTACTAATAAGCAACGAAATAAAAAAAAACTGATTTGTAATGTTTATACAAATTTGAATTTAACCACCGGCAGAGAAACAAAAAACCAACAAACACATGAGAGTAATGATGAAACAACAACATAAAGTCAACAACATTGTTGTTATTTGTAGTTTTACCACATGTGCCTATAAATAAATATTTAACAAATCGTATGAGGCATTCCAGTTTTAACTCATGTCTTGAGAAAATAAACAATTGGATTTATAAAAATATTTTTAACAAAACATATGACACATTCCAAGAGAAATAAGAATATCTCGGCTTTTTCTATCAGTTTTTCCTTAAATGAGATGTTCTTATATCCGTCTAAAATTTTAATAAACAGATAACAGCAGTTTAGACCAGACAAATCACTTTTTTCAGTTTTTTTAAGGGGCGTTTTGAAGGTTAGATTCATGCCTTATCTATGTGAAGATAATAATTTTTTTTTTAATATTATTAAAAAAGAGTGTTTTTAATATTAATTTAAAAACACTCTTTTTTTATGCAAATATTGTTTATAAGTAAAATGTTTTTCATATGCGTTTTTTCTTATATGAGTTACTGTTTCACCTTATGCTTAGTACTAAGTTCGTTTCTGCGAAAAACGAATATCTTCATCTATCTCTGTAAATAGGGTCTCAAACCCAGGGATGTTAACATATTTATGCGAAATAATATGCCTGCCTACTTCTTCGTGCGACAAAAGGGTTGTATAAATATGTGTCTGAAAATACTTAAAACAAAGATTTAGCATTTATTCCGCACTAACGTTTTTATATGGAGTATAACAGTTTTTTGTGCGAAAACGTGATCTTAGTACTAGGCTTTAAAGGTGACGTGGGTGTTACCAATTACCATGATTCTCCTTAAAGGTGAAAAGGTGTTGCCAATTACCATGAATAAGTTACTGATTCTCACTAAAGGAATAACGTTAAGAGCATAGCGACATTTTGTAGCACTACAATTTCATTTCGCGAGAAATTATTAATTAGCGTTGTTCTCTTTTTCTCCATGAAATAGCCTCTATGCAATTGCCCATATATAATGTGTTTATGCTCAACATAACTGAGCATTAAAATGAAATAAAAGGCAATACTATAAACCACAACTTCTATTTTATTGGGGCCAATACAAATGATGAAGGCAACAATACATATTCCCCCAACATGTTTATCTTACCACAACTCAACTCACCACACCATATCTATCCTCTACAATATATTGACTCTTGAGTTAAGCTCAAATATGCACAGTTTTGTTTTCTATCACTACATACATACATATTTACATAAAGCTTTAATTTCAAATACTATTTTCAAATATTAACCCTCTAATGGCCCAATTTTTTTGCCAGCTGATTAAATTTTCAATGTTAACGACACGAAAGCAAGAAAACTATATAAAAAAATTTATACGATATATGCTGCAAAGCCTCTTGAACAGTTTTAACTAAGTTTTCTTTTTATTTTGCCCATTTTTGTTGTCTTAAGGTGTGTTTTACTAAAAGCTTCCTTATTAAATGAAGACCGTCTAAAGGCGGGCTTGGGCATTATGAGTTGGAGTACACGGAGAGGAAAAATGTTTTTTTTTTGTTTATACTTTCAAAGGAAATTATGCAGAAATTTATACTTTGTCGTACTTATACGTTGTCGTTAAACATTTTTACTTCGCCTGAAGAGTGGGACAATAAAAATTTTCGTTAATATTAGGAAATATTTAGTTTCGTTTAAAGGAATTACATATTTATTATTAAGGAATTCAATAAAAAGTCAATATGAATATGTTATATACACGCAGAGAAGGATTACGAGTAGCTCTTACAGCAAAATTATTATATTCTCGCCAATCATAAAATGTTTGTCGAAATCAGACACATAATGACCGAGAAAATAAGATGGTTGCAGCAATCATGTTACATGTTTACTTTGAAGAAAATTTAACCACAAATCTACCAACTTAAAAACAAAAAACAACAACAGGAGGGGTCATTAGAAAATTTTGTCAACATTTTATTTGAATAAAAAAATTTATTAAAATTTCTATACAAAATTTTATTAAAATTTCTATACAAAATTTTCTAAAATTTTTCTTTTCTACACAAAATATTTTAAAAATTTTATTTCCATATAAACTATCATTTCTATATTATTTTGTTTTTGTTTCTTTTTTTAATTCTATTTCTATATGAAATTTTCTAAAAATTTGATTTCTATACAAAATTTTCTAAAAATGAAATTTCTATATAAAATTTTCTAAAATTGTTATTTCTATATACATATTCTATATACAAAACATTCTCAAAAGTTTGTTCTTATACAAAATATTTTCAAAAATTCTCTCAAAATTTTATTTATATAGGAAATTTTCTTAAAATTTTATTTATATAAAAAATTTGGTCAAAATTTTATTTATATAGAAAATTTGGTCAAAATTTTATTTATATAAAAAAGTTGGTCAACATTTTATTTATATAGAAAATTTGGTTAAAATTTTATTTATATAGAAAATTTGGTCAAAATGTTATTTATATAGAAAATTTATATAGAAAATTTTGTCAAAATTTTATTTATATAAAAAATTTGGTCAACGTTTTATTTATATAGAAAATTTGGTCAAAATTTTATTTATATAGAAAATTTGGTTGGAAGGGAATGTTTTACAAAATCTAACCCAATTTCTTGATGTTTTGGTAGATTTTGTAAAACATTCCCTTCCAACCAAATGTTCTATATAAATAAAATTTTGACCAAATTTTCTATATAAATAAAATTTTGACCACATTTTCTATATAAATAAAATTTTGACCAAATTTTTTATATAAATAAAATTTTAAGAAAATTTTCTATATAAATAAAATTTTGAGAAAATTTCCTATATAAATAAAATAGGAATAATTGTATATAGAATATGTATTTAGAAATAACATTTTTAGAAAATTTTATATAGAAATAACATTTTTAGAAAATTTTGTATAGAAATAACATTTTTAGAAAATTTTGTATAGAAATTGAATTAAAAAAAGAAACAAAAAAAAAAATTACTAAATATTACTTTGCTCTCTTGTTTTTCTGAGTGTAAAATCTTTTGAGAACTCTTCTCTCTCTCTCTCTCTCGTTCTTGCAAAGCAAACATGTGCGTATTATATATTTCATGTTAGAAAAATTCTTATGCTAATCACTAAGACCTCATATAGTGGTGTGTGGTATTATATATGCAATTTGAGGTTTTTAATATTTTTTTTTGTAAGTTATAGTCCATGATTACTGTTCATATTAACACTTTAAATATAAAAAGCTTCTGGCAGTATTAAAAGGTAAATATTACATGTACAAAGCAAAAAACTTTTCAATTGTTTACTTGGTTCAATTTCTCTCATGACAAATTTTGCTCAAAATTTCTATTTGATTGAAGTTCTGGTAACACTAAACAAAAAAATAAAATAAAATAGATTGAATTTCACTTAATAATTCTGTGAAATAATAATATAATACAATTTTCTAAAATTGTTGCTCTTGTTAGTCTACATTGTTTTTTAATTAAATAGCTTTTTTTTAATTTATAATTTTAAATAAATTATATTTTAATGCTGTGAGCCACTGTTAAAGCTTCTTTAAATAAATAACCAAAGCTAATGTCTAACTTCAACTTCACACTACGAACCGCATTCCATACGCAAAACAAAAACATCTCCAAAAGTTAATAAAAAAGAGAGCAACTACTCAGAAAACAAAAATACCCAGCACACCATATACAAAGAAGCAACAGCAATAGAAACTCACCTCAATACAATGTTCGTACTCCTTGCCAAAGCACCTACATAATACATATAAAAATACACATACACACGCTCTCAATCATTTTGGCAAATGAATGAATTCCAACTCTCTGTGGAAGAGGAAAAAGAAGCCACAACAAGAACCCAAATGGGAAAAATAACATTTGACACACATATGTGTGGTGGTGATTCGTGTTTATCTTCGTATTTTAGGAAGCAACATTAAAAGCTTATCTAATATAAGTGTTTTTGGTTTTTGCTGAGCAAACTTTTTTATTTGTCGTTTTTGTGAGTTCGTTTTTATTTTGGAGAGACCAAAGGCTGGAATATTCATGCATTCGTTGTCTCCCCCAAAACAAAACCAACTGACACCAATACCACTGCAGTATTTTAAAGTTATTTAACTATTTGCCTTTTTTGCATTGGTGAAGTGAAGAGGCATTTGAGTTATGGTGGCCATGTGTGAGCTCACTAGGTCGTCATTACGTTGTGATATTTACGAAGATGAGAGCCGTTTTTGTTTTTTTTTTTCAAATGGTTCGAGGGAGTAGTTGTGAGTGCGTTGCGGGTAGGTGTCTGTGAATATTTATGTCATGTGCGGCAACTTCACATGTTTTTCTTATTTATTAACTGTGGAGCCATGATGTTGTTTTTGTTTGTCTTTTTTTTCGTAGTTTGTTGGTGTATGTAGTGAGTGTTCTAAGTTGATGTTGTTTACACCCCATATACATATATGTATGTGCCACACAGTAGACCAATAATTGAAAAAAAAAAAAATTAAAAATTTGATATATGTTGTTGCAGATTTTTTTAAGTGGTGAAATGTGTGGATTCTAGATTTTGGACATAGTAAAATAATTTTCATATAGTAAACCAAACATACCATATCTCACTGTAGATTTTTCTCATATAAATCCCATTTTTTAGCCATGAGAATAATAGGTTGGTTGGTTGAAAACAAAAAAAAAAGGGGAATAATTATACACAAATGATGTATACAGATTTACCAAAATCGTATTTTCCACAAAATAGTTCAGACTTTTTTAAAGTTTGAAAATTTTACCACAAATCCATCTTCAACTTCGTATGGCGATAAAGACATTTTTGCAATTTTTAGCTCCAATTTTTTTTTTTCTCCAAACTACGAAATTTTCTTTAACGAGTGAAAAAAAATTAATTATGTCTGATAAATGTTTTTCAATTTGTTGAATAATATTTTTCTTATTTTTGTGAAATCGGTGTCATATCGACGTTTGTAATACAAAGTAAGGTTGCGACAAACATGTTACATGTTGCCCATGACGGAATAACATTATGCTATTGCAACATACTTTGGAGGGGGAGGGAGTACAATATTCCCTCTCTGGGTGAAAAATCGAATTTTTAAATACAAAGTATATTTATAAAATGTAGTCGATTACTCATTTTTACATTAATTTCTTTATGGATCTTATAGTAGTATATTAAATATTATGTTGTTACTCATCATCACTGTTTTTCACTAATTCAAAACCATTTCGACCCACTGTGTGTGTATAGTGGGTAAGCTTCAAACACCTAACATACTGTGAATGATGACAATGATGCTTAGAATTGTAATGGAGCAGAGTGAAGAGAGGTTTTCCGTTTCGTTTCGTTTCTTTTTTTGTTTTTGTTTCGTACTCTTGCTAATAGATGATGTATTATATTTCCTGCATACTATTCTTCTTCTCTTATGAAATCATGCTCTTTTGACTTTAAGTATGTATGTGTGTGTGTGTTGGGTTGTTTTATTATTCGTTCTATGGGGAGTTTGGCTTATTTCTCCCCAACATTTTGACCATATGTATTTGTACAAGTGCCTTGTGTCATATCATCTTTGTATGATGATAAGGTTTGATAGGTGTTTGGTGTTTTTTGCTGGTTTTGTTTTTTGTATGGCCTATTGTTGGGCATTTGTCATTACTTCCATCGAAGTTGTTGTTGTTATTCTGGTTTGGCCCAATGAGTTTTGTTTGTTATCAGCTCCAAATATTACCCATATTTCTATTGGTGCGTAAGTGTGTGAGGCCTAGTGTATGAATGTGTATGGGTTTGAAGTCTAGTGCTAATTTCAATATATTGTTGTTGTTGTTGTTCTTTAGCTGTTGAGGCTGGTTGTCGTCGCATGTTAGCTCGCTCGCCTACTTGTTCGTTCGTTCGTTCATTCGTATATTCCTCCTTTTGCCATCGTAGTCATCGGCGGCGCGAGTATGTGAGCACCAAACACAGCAGCTTTAGCAGCCACCACATTAGCTCCATAACGTTGGCGGTCCGCTCGCCACTGTTCGTTCGTTCGTTTGTTTTCGTTTTGTTATTCATTAACTCTTTGCGCTGCTGAGGCTGCTGCTCGTCTGCCTTTGGCCAGTGCGGTTTCGATACGCGTCGACTCTTGTCTTGGAAAAAATCACATTTCGATTTTTCCCTCAAAAAAAAAAAAGCTTTAAATCCGGCGGTATTAAACAGTTTAATAAAACTACGGAATTTATTTGCTTGGAAAAATCAATAAAAACGAAAACTAGCAAAGAAAAATTATTTTACACGAGCTATCTAAAGAAAAACACGGAAACGGAAATACTAAAACAAAATGCGGACGTGTAAGTGTTTTTTGAAAACTAAACCCCTCCACAAAATTAAAACAACAACAAATGATTTTAAGAAAATAGAAACTTCTAAGAGAAAAAAAAAATATATATAAAATAAAGCATATTTGAAAAAATTACATATAAGAAGTTTGTAAATTATGAATAATATTAAGTAAGAAATAACAAAAACAACAACAACAAATTATTAAAAAAAAATAACACTACAATTACCACAACCAACATCTGTTTAGAAATCTAAAGTGCTCTCTATTTTATATTCTTTTCGTTTTTTTTACTCTTTCGCTTGCTCTTTGGCTCTCTATTTGTCATCCTTAACACTGTGTTTGCCTATTACAAGCTGCTATAGTTTGTCCTTGTGAACGAAATGAACTCGTGTAAAATAACAACTCAAGAATATTCATAATTTTTTTTTATATAAATATAAACTAAAGCAACAAAATAATAAAGAATAATTTATACAAAAACAAGACCTCACTTGAGAAATAATTTCATACTTCAAAGGTGAAAAGTGGTATTTTCTTTTATCTAAAGATTTGGATTGTGGATTGTTTTTGCCATTCGTTTAATTTTTTCTGCCTTAGCCCAATTCAAAAAAAAAAAACATTTACGAGCACATATATACACTGGCTGTGTTTTTATATGTGACAACACAGCAAGTTGTGCCATATAAGTGGGAACCTAACCTTGAATTCTTTAAAATACGTTTCTCAGTGCTGTGCCATATATATATATATATGTGTGTGTGTTTGTTTGGGGTATCTTTACCGTGATGGTGGTGGTGAAAACAAAACGACAACATTCGTATGACCCAATCTTCCTCCTCTCCCCCACTATGCAAACACACGAACGAATAGCAGCAACTCTATTTGAAATGTGATTTCGTGACGTGTGTTGGAATTCTTAATAATTCTTAGCTTTCTTTGCCAACATTTCGTTTATTCTCAACTTTGCATTGCTTGTGTTCTAGGGACCTATAAGTGAGATATATGTGGTGTATTTGAGTGTGTAGCAAGAATAGATGATGGTGTCTTTTGAAGATACTCAACTCACATAAAATCGTTTTGTAGTTTTTGCACTGGTGTGAGCTCATAGTCTCTTTTTTCATATTTTGTTCTCTGATATCGTTTTTGTTCTCTTTCTAATCCAAAGTGTTTTGTTTTTGCTTTGAAACTTGAAGTTCATATATATGCGAGTATATTTTGAATTTACTATGACATGGCATGAAATAATAACAAAAAAACAAATATAATAAAACAAAAATACAATAACACTTATATAAAAAAGTGTTTATTGTGAAGAAATAAAGAAACGAAACGAAATTATTGTGACCAAGCTTATCACTTCTGGCATTATAAAAAAAAAAACACATTTAATTTTTGCCCTGGTTGTTTTTTTTTCGCTTAAAAAGGCAATCACCAATTATATCTCATTTAACGGATATTCCGTTTTTTGTTTCATCTCCACCCCAATTTATATTTGTCTACAAATATTTCTTTAAATTAATTTACATTTAATTCATTTCATCTGGCATAATAAATGAAACTCCTTTGAGAAATCCCAAAATGTATTAGGCCCTTTACAAAAATTAATTTCCTATTTAATGGATAATTTGCCGTAGAGAAACAGCAAATTTTTGCAGGAAGTTTAAATCTATTTCCGGTTTTATGTATACAAATTTATCTTCAAGGTCTATACATATATAATAATAATAGGAAAGGAGATTTATATGTAGAACAAGTTTCTTTTCTAATACATTTTTGGAATCTATAATTGGTTGTATAATCTATAGATAAACTGGAAATTATATTTATGAAAATCAATAGGAAATTGAATTTTGGAAGCTTAATGGTTCAAACAATTTTATTATACTGTTTTCTATTTTATTAAAATCTTTCATTATAATTACAAATTATAATAAATGTATAAAATATAAACACTAGCATATAAGGCTATTGGCTTAAAAACTTACACGCAGAGAATGAATATGATCACCTCAAACATGTTTCAAAAGCAAAATGTTATTTTTGTATGGTGACCATGTAACATGTTTGTCACTAAAATGTTATTTTATCGTCAAATATAACCTGTTTGCCGAAATCAGATACATGATTTCCGAGAAAATAACATGGTTGCGAAATCCATGTTACATGGTCACCACCCAAAAATAACATTTTGCTATTAAAACAGGTTTGAGGTGATCATATTCCTTCTCTGGGTGTATTTATTACTCGATGTTCTTCAAATCGAACATAAGGTCTTATGACTTTTCAAAAGTGTAATATATCAGCCTTATTGCTCTAGTTTTTTTATGAAATTCCATTTTAGAAAATATGACAAATCTTCATTAAATTAAAATATATAATTTTACTACACCTTTCAAATGCACCCAGAGAAGGAATATGATCACCTCAAAAATGTTTCAAGAGCAAAATGTTATATTTGGGTGGTGACCATGTAACATGGTTTTCGCAACCATGTTATTTTCTCGGAAATCATGTATCTGATTATATTTGCCGAGAAAACAACATTTTAGTGACAAACATGTTACATGGTCACCATACAAAAATAACATTTTGCTCTTGAAACATGTTTGAGGTGATTATATACCTTCTCCGCGTGTGTGGTCAACACTATAACTACACAAGAGCTATTATAGAGTGTCTTAGAGTCTACTCAGCATTCGTTTATCTTTTTCATGATGGTTTTATTTGATTAGTTTTCTATTAAACAAATTGTTAAGTCAAATATATTTTGGCCTCATTATAATTTTGTTGATATATAAGTGAAACTCACTTCAAATCATTTGATGATAAACATCAGAAAAACAATTAAAATGCCCTAAAGGTTTGGAAACCCATTCGCTTAAGATAAGATTTGTTGCCAATTGAATATATGTATATTTTTTCTCAACCTTCAAATCGAAATCATTTCATACTATGAATGGTAGTATCTGGTAAATTAAAAAGCTTAAAATATGTCATTGTTTAAATAAAGTATAACCAATCTTTTGGACCAAAAGAAAAAAACAACTCATCATTCACATAATCCTATTGTGATCATCAATCACGATTTCTTACGCCAATTTGCCACCAAAGTGTAAGCAATAAAATTCTGCAAATACCCTCCCAATAAACACAATAGCAATGGATGAGAAAATAAAATAAAAACAAATAAAAAAAACTAAGCTCAAATTATAGCATAATAATTTTATTTTTATAATCCCTCTCTGCCATTGTTGTTGTTAGCTTTTGTTAATATTTATAGTAACATTTAATATGTCATTATTACTGGTTAATATTAAACACTAAAACCACTATAACCATCATATGGTTAAATCATATAACTATACACAACAAAAATTAAAATAACTCATCTTGTTTTTGTTGTTGCTCAGACTTCGCTCAGAGAGTCTTCCCTGGGCTAAACACGCAAAGCATTTAGCATTCGGTTTAAAATGCATTGGTATGTGCGAGTGTGTGTCTTAAGTCTAAACGCCCCTTCATACAATGACGACAACAACAATATTGCGGCTTTGTTGTTGTTAAGGCTAAGCAAATATTCCTTTTCTAATGTGCTTTGCCATTACATTGTACATATCCATAACCATACAATACAACACAATGGATGACAGTAGCGTTAAGCGGCAACAACTCGAACCAAGAGAATCGTGTAATTTATTTGAAAACAAATTCGTGTCACTGTGTCGTGTGCTACGTAATGTTAAACGAAACACGCAAATATTGTCGAAGATACGCGTGCACACACACACACACACGCCCGCATATGATATATGCCTCAGGTACTTTAGTCGATTCATGAGTACCAACGATAACATGACATGCCTTTTACAATGAATGCCCTCGCCCGCCACCCCCCATTCACCTATCAAATACGATTGAATGTTGATATGAATAAAAACTGAAAACTAAACCAGACCGGACCGGACCAAAGACATCAAGACCAAACCAAACAACCGGCTTAAGTATTAAGTTAATATATGTCTACATACATATGTGTATTGTGTGAATGTGTTATGTCTAAAATAATCGTAACAATAGCAATGAAAATCAATAGTCTTTTTTTCCACCATTTGCTGTGCTTGGCTTTCAGTTTCAATATCACAAGCAAAGCGAAAAATGACAAGAGAAATAAAATCTAAAACAAAAAATCTACTCCATATACGTTTTCAAATATAACACGAGAAGACAACGCCAACATTTACAATGATTGTTTAATCGCCTCTGGGGAAAATCATCAAGGGCAAATATTTTTGTATTCGAATATTATTGATGATTCGGGAATTATTTATGGGAAAATGAAAAAGAAAAACTAATGACTTTATGGAAATATATAACAAGGAAGTATAAAGGAGCTACAGTATGCTATACGAGCTATTGATTTGCCAAGAAGAAGGCTGCGTTCAGCAGTGTTGAGTTCTAGAGGATTTTCAAAATTTCAATTGGGTAAAAAATTTTTATAAATATTTTGCAAATGGCAATTGATTTTAAAAATGTGAGATATTTGTAGGATTAACTATATCATCGCGATTTGGCCAAAAGACAAAGTCATCATGTGTGCAGCATATTTATCTCAAAATAAAACAAATATCTTAAAAAAAATTAAAAGTCTTAACCAAAGGCTTTAACGAATTGATCTTTAAGAGAGCTATTCTATATACTAACTAGAAATATAGCTCATTAGAGAATCAATCAAAAATTTCAATGTGTGCGTGATGAAATCATTAAAATCGATACAAATTAAAATCAAAAGTAAGTGTCTTACACTATTAATAAATGCAAGTGCCTATTCTATTGTTTCGAACTGATTATATACTCCTTCAAATCCTTTAAAATATTGAGGAAAACTAGAACTTAGGAAACTGTAATTTAAAAACTTATAAATCTCTATAGAAAATTGCTTACATTGCGTACCATAGAGAATTGATCCTGAAAACCTGTGGTATCCCTAATATTACTTGCCTCCTCTACTTCTCCTATATGGTCATATTATGCATATGTGCAAATGTTATATGAAATGAAAATATATATTTCAAATTCTTGAAAATATATGTATTTAATGAATTGATTTTACAAATATGAGATATAAGTACGTCTAGCATATCATCGCAATTCAAAGTAGGGTCACAGTCATCATGAGTGCAGAATATTTATCTGAAAATAAAAGAAGCACTTTTTTAAAATAAAAAAAAAAAACGAATTTCCTAAAATTCTTAACCCCAGGCCATAACGAATTGATTTTTGAGAGGGAATTGCTACATACTAACTAGAAATATAGCTCATTAGAGAATCTATCATATTTTGTAATGTGTGCATAAAGAAATTATGGAAAGTGTACGGTACAAAATGTTTTTATTATTATTATTATTATTTCACTATATCTCCCAAAAAATGCAACACGCAATTTCAATGCATATAACTATTCTTATTTTATATAATCCATTAAGTTACAAGCAAGTTAAATATTGTATATATACAAAAACTATAACTTACAAAACTGTAATATACCATTTTCCTAAGCCTCTATAGAGAATTGCATACATTTTCATCTTTCGAAATTGATCTTGAAAATGTATGGCATCCGCAATATTAACTACTTCCTCTGATTTCCGTATATGGCCATATTATTCATGTGTGCAAAATCCTTTAAAATATTGATGAAAACTAGAACTTAGGAAACTGTAATTTAAAAACTTATAAATCTCTATAGAAAATTGCTTACATTGTGTACTTTAGAAAATTGATCCTAAAAACCGGTGGTATCTCTAATATTACTTGCCTCCTCTACTTCTCCTATATGGTTATATTATGCATGTGTGCAAATGTTACATTCTAAATAAAATCGCTTAGATGAAATGAAAATGTATCCTTAAAATTCTTGCAAATATATTTATTTAATGAATTGATTTTACAAATATGAGATACAACTACGACTAGCTATATCATCGCAATTCAGAGTAGGGTCACAGTCATCATGTGTGCAGATTATTTATCTGAAAATAAAAGAAGGACTTTTTAAAAATAAAAAACACACCTTTGTCAAAATGAAAAAAAAAAAATAAATGATATTTCCTAAAACTCTTAACCCCAAGCCATAACGAATTGATTTTTGAAAGAAAATTGCTACATACTGACTAGAAATATATCTCATTATAGAATCTATCATATTTTGTAATGTGTGCATAGTGAAATTATGAAAAGTTTTCGACACAACATTTATGAAATTATAATTATTTCACTATATCTCCCACAAAATGCAACACACACTTTCAAATATTATTATTTGAAATAAAAACAATTATTTACAATAGATAGTGGCATAATTATAATACATTCAGTAATATTATATACTAAGTTTCATTTTTTCTAAACCTCTATAGAGAATTGCGTAAATTTTCATCTTTCAGAATTGATCTTGAAATCGTATGGTTTTCATAACATTAGCTACTTCCTCTGCTTTCCGTATAAGGCCATATTATCCATGTGTGCAAATGTTACATTCCAAATAAATTGAAATATATCTCAATATTACCAACACCTATTTTTTTACACCTACATTACAACCAAAACAATCGCTCTTAACAGACGGTCTATTGTAAGCTATACAAACTTGTCATTCAACTCAGCAATCAAAGATCAATTCATCTTGGTCTTTTGTATGATTTTTTGTTTTCAATTCTGAAAGATTACCTTAGAAGTCTTGGGTATTGGACAATAGTTTGTGTAAAAGTTAAATTTTACAAATCCATTTGAAGTTGGAATAAAACAAAACAGTAAACACAATGACATGAGGCAATCGTAAAACTTGTATTGAATATGGTGGATTACAAAGCCTTACAAACGAATTGGATATGTAGATAGCCATGAGTTCCATATATAGATGTAACATATAGAACTCAATGGCCAGATGTTGGATTTTGATATATTATATTTTAGCTATAGATTTAATAAACATTTATTGATAGACGACTAAACGCCACAGTTCAGCCCGGCCAATAAATTATTTGGCATATTCAAAATAAAGAAATAAATATACGTACGTATTTAGTTTTTTTTTTCGAAAAATAACCTGTCGCAAATCTCAAGAAGAGGAGAAAAACAACACTCTGTTTTTTTTTTGTATAAATGCCGTCAAAAAGAAGAAAAAAAAAATAGGAAGATGATGATGATGTTTATGAGTTTTAATTAACACAACACGTTTGCCAAGATTAGCATAAAACGTGCTAGAGTTAAATGAGCTAGCATTCAAGCTATGCCCCTCTATCACTTTGTGAATCTTAAAGCTTATGCTGATGCTGCTAAATAGGTGTCGTGCATTTGAAAATCACATGAATACAACGATATAGCAACTCAAACCGAAATCAATGACATAAATCTAATTAACAGAAAAATGGACAAACAGAGACAGACGGCCGAAACTGGTTTTATATGTAAATTTTCTTAAATCAAATAGATTCCAATTCCAATGCGGAGATGTACACTTGTTTTAGAGTTTTAATGATGGTGATGATGATTTTTGCTGGGTATTTTAAAGCTCGTTGTTTCTGTCATTCAAAAATGGCTCTTCTATTTTTTTTTCTCTTCATGTCTTTTTCAATAATTTATTTATTTTAAGTTATTGCGTAATTTATATGCCCGCTGGCCATACAATGGGTGTGGAGTTAAGTAGAAGTGCTAAAAGGAATCCAGTAAGACTTTTGGAAGTGTCGCAAAACCAAAAGTTTCCCAAATGAAGTTGATAAGTAATTACGAACTTCTCTGCCCTATTCTAAACGAGAACTCAATCACATGGAGTAGGCTAAGGAACTTGATATGGCCTTTTATCTATGCTATTTATCAGTTGGTTTTTATGTGGATTTGGAACCTTGAAGATACCAACAATTCAATGTCAATATATGTAAATTAGAAACATTGACACAGTGGTTAATGGGCCGATGAATGAGATGCTCCAGATATGGTTTTGTTTTCCTTCACAATTTGATTTTTGGCATAAAATCGAACGATTACTTTTGGTCTATGCCAAATTTGGTGTGAATAGAAAACCAAAAGCATTTGCCATTAAAAAGTGGCAAAAGGAAAAGTTAAGGCCAACACAAAATCATATTTATTTTTTTAGTATGTACGAATTAAAAATAGTGATAATAGAACATGGCTAAAAATTACTTAGGCCACTTTAGACCGAACAAAGCTTTTGCCCATTTTTGATTAGAAATTTTTAAAACTTTAGTAACAGCCCATCAAAAAAAAAAAAAACGTCGCCAAAAGAGTAGTGAAAATGTTCTTTTTTGGTACCGGAAGTGGTACCAAATTGACACAAAAGCGATGAATTTAACATGGGCTTGTCATAGGACGGATGTCAACAGCCGCTGCACTGAATTTGCATCACTTCTTAAGGTGTAAGGCGAATTCAGTGTTTTGGATGTGAATTACGAAATTTGATGATATTTTGACAAATAAATAATTTTTAAAATTTTTTATGATTTTTAATGCATTATAACGCTTGTCTGGAACTTTTGTGATCAAATAGTTTCAAAAATTCGAAATTTTTCTACAAAGGATTTAGCATTTTTTTTCGGCTAAATTTAAATAATTTGTACCATTTTAGTAATTCTTAATCTGTTTTTAACCTATTTGAAACACAAAGAAAAAATTCATTAAAAATATGAAAAAAGCGAGTTATAAAGAAATAGACTCAAATGAACATCCTGTGCAGTTAAAATATAGAACATCTTTGGGAGAGCATTTTTTTTAAGTTCTTTTAAAGTTGTGCCTTGAGAAGAACTTCCAAATTTTTTTGCTGGGAGGCTACGTACAGTATTAACCCTAACTTTTGATAGAAGTGTCCAATAAATTCGAACTTTTGGCAGGATGCAATTTACATCAATCCGAATAAAAAACAACGAACTCCATCAAAAACATGCTAAGTCGACATAGCGTACTCTGAAATGAGGACATCGATATCATTTGACATGTTAAAAATAAATGTTTAACACACATTTAGCAATGTATCATATTTTTAAGAAAAGGAAAATTCATATATGATATATCTACAGAACGAAAAAATCTTTTCTCTGGAACGAAATTTTAGAAAAAAAAACTTTATTACGCAGACATTTTTTTCTGATTCAATAACGAAACTATTTGATTGAATTAATTTTTTAATTGAAATGTCTTCAATCACACGAAAATGATAGTGTCAATCATAGTTTTAATTGGGCCTAAAAAATGGCTCTTTTCAAATATTAAATGATGTCATTAATAAATTTCAATAAATTTTTTTAATTTTGATGTTGATTGCAAAACTCAAGAAATTTTTTTATTGATTAAATTTAATAGAGTGACTGCAAAAATTGATTTCTTGATTTGCAATTGGTTTCCTTATTAAAAACGGAGTGTTTTTGGTTCCATTAAAAAATCGAATTTTAATTAATTATATTTTAATTTCAATAATTTCAATAATTTGATTAAAAATTTAATTGTATCAATATTTTTAATTAAAAATTAAACAATTTTCCAATCATTTACTTAATCGATTTAAAGTTTCTAGTTTTGATTAAAAAATTAATTGCTTCAATTATTTTTTTCATTAATAATTTACAAATGTTCAATAATTTAATTAAAAATTAAAAAAAAAATAAAACATTGAATTAATCGATTTAATGTGAGTTAAATGTCTCAATTATATTTTTAATTAATAGTATAAAAAATGGTCCATCATTGACTTAATCTTTCTAGTTTAATTAAAACGGTATTTTGTCAATTAAGTTTTTAATTAAATCTTTATAAATTTAATGGTCTACTTTGATTAAAAAAATTAATTGTATCAATAATTTTTTTAATTGAAAAAGTTGGTGATATTATTTCTGTGTATACAGTATTTTCTTTAAGAGCCAATGGACCCTAATTTATGACAATTTTGTCTCCTATTTTTTGTTTTTATTATCAAAATCTGTTTAATGTCCAATGGAAACTTCGTTTGTCAAAAATTTCATTCCTCAAAAAAGAAAACTCTTCTTCCAGTATAAAATCTTTAAATGAAACCATTTTCAATATTTAAAAATATTATATTTGTTTTCTATGTGAAAATATATGGAATACTCTCTGTAGGTAAAGTCTAACAATTTTTTTTATTTCTTTAGCCTAACCATCATAGTTTTTTCCTCTAACACCTCACCACTGTGTTTGGTATAGTATTAATTTTCTTTCGACCCCTATTATTATCATAAGTGTAATTAATACTGAAAAATATTTACATATAAATAACATGAAAGTGAACAGACAAGCCTATCATCGACGACCTATCATTGAGTGTATGGCAAATTATGCTGATAAATCGTTTTTCCAAACCATCAAATTCATTAAGAGACCTCTTTAAATTTTGCCGAAAATCCCCCCAAAAACTTGAAGTTCTTGAACCACACTTTGTAAAAGTTAGCGGATATTTGTTGAAATATTTACACATATTTGCTCATACAATTTTATAATTTACACTTAAACTCTCGCAATCGTACTCAGCTACATAGATCCCCTTATTAAAAAAGGGGCCTACTCAAACCATAATGTATAGCAGTAAAGAGTTATAATGTGTGTGTGTATGAGAGTTGCTCAGAAGAAGAAACAAAATGAGAGCACAAGTATGAAAACATGGTTGCCTCTGTGGGCCATATATGAGCGTGTACTCTTTTGCCTTTGTTAACATTTTTTCAAGGTTACATTGAAGTGTTGTTTATGGGGTGGGGGATACAAGTTTGAAGAGTATAGGCGTTTGTGTTTGAGTGCGTGCATGTGCTTTGAGAGAGGGGAGCTCTTTGTTTTTTTTTTCATTGTATTGCTGATATGTGTTAGCCATGCTAAGCTTAATAGCTACCAAATGATGCCTAATAAATCCAAGGAGCAAAGCAAAAGTATTAAGCAAATAATTATAAACAAGACTTCCCCCTTCAAATCAAATATTAAAATTAGTTCTTTTCATTTCACGGCTTATGTGATTCGACTGGCCGTATTAGAAAAGGAAGAAGAAGAAAGAACCCTTCAGATATATTTGAACTGGAAATGAATTATGAATATGACCTTTGACGTATGAAAGTTGTTTGTATTGAAGTGGGGGGTTGAGAGTTGTTTTTTAGGTTTGCTTATTTTAAAGGTTGGTCACATTTGTGTGGACCAAAATATATAAGATATATTCCATTTAATTTGCACTGAAATTTCTCAAAATTAACCGAATGATATTCAATGAAATTTTTAAATGGAACATTTAATTTCTTACTAGACTTCGATGATTGATGCTATCATTTGATTTGATTAATTTTTGTTTTGATTAAAAAATTAATAGATTCAATGAATTTTTTAATTGGATAATTTTTCCAATGGAATTAAAACTGTAATAGAAAAATTGTAGGGGGATATTTAAGACCCCTAAATCGATATTTTATGGTCAAGTTGGATCCTATTTTGATTTATACTTATTTTACTTTAATCTCTGTATTTTCTATTAGAATATTTTACATTTTTTGTTAGCTTGTTTAATTATTAAATTAAATTTCTTTATGGTGGTCTATGGCTAAATCAATTAGCCATAGAAAATTTTTTAATTTTTTCTAAAAAAAAAATACTTACATTTTTTGTCACAACCAATGAAGTTTAAAAAAATTATGGTAAACGATATTTCATTGAATCAGGTTGTTTAGCTTATAGTTGGCGACCGAAAAAATCGTTTAACTTGTCTCAAATTATTGCTGTATTAGGATTTTTTCAGTCTTATGGGCTAAAAACTCATTTTAAATTATAACACTGACATTGAACTCAATATTTAAGCTTCGAAATTTTCTTGTCTTCAATATGCTTGTCAATTTAAAAAAAAAGAGAAAAAGTAAGAAATGTAATTAGCATTCCAGAGTTTTGTTTTTAAATGTTTTAATTATTTTTGGTTAAGGGGAATGTAATTACAAACAATTTTTTTTTGTTCATTCTAGTCATAATTATTACCATTAATAATTATTAATACCATTGCATATATATTTTAGTTTCCATATATTTTTTTTTAATTTGTTTGCTATGGCTAAATGACAAAAAACGGTATTTATCTCTCTCCATTAATCTTTGTGCTTGAGGTTGAGAGGTTTTTTAATGAATGCATTTTTTTTTAATTTCCTAATAAGCGGAAATGCTATTTTAAAAAATTAAAAATATATATCTATTTGTTAATATCTAGTATTTTATACATTCAAATTTATATATGGGACATATATTTTGTGTGACCATTTGATATTGTTTCTGTAGTTATTGAACATTTAACATTTTAAATAAAAAAAATCTAGTATGTATTTTTCAAATACCATACAATTTGAAATGGTTGAATTGTAGGTATATATAAATATATATAAAGATTCACTGATACTAAATATTGGGGACAAAAATTACTCGCTTCTTGATTCTAAATTATTATAGCTTTTAAATTCGTTTTTTTGTTGTTATTGTTGATTTATAAATGTCTATACATGTATTTAAATGGAACTAGACATTATAAACTGATAACAGCAACAAAAGAATGAAACTTCAAGGTGAAATATTTCAAACATGATTTCAGTTCATTCGACAAAAAAAAAATAACAAACACAATTAATTCTAATCTAAAGTGTAAACCAATATATGTACCGTTTGAATTAATATACTTAGTATATTTTTTATGATAGTTAAAACTGACAGTGTTTCTTCTTAATTCTCTTCCATGTCATATTTCTTCATTTATATGGACATCTTGTTTCGTTTAGTGTGTATTAGATAGCTACGAAAAAAATATTATCTAAAATGATATTACGTTTTAGCTTCTGATCTTAACAGGTTCTTTTAGAAACACTGACAAAAAAATAAATAAAATTTTAACAAAATTTTCTATCGAAATAAAATTTTGACAAAATTTTCTATAGAAATAAAATATTGACAAAATTTTCTATAAAAATAAAATTTTGACAACATTTTCCATAAAAATAAATTTTGGTAGAAATAAAATTTTGGCAAAAATTTCTATGGAAATAAAATTTTGAGAAGATGTTCTATACAAATAAAATTTTTGAGAATTTTTTTTTATAGAAATAAAATTTTAACAAATTTTTCTATAGAAGTAAAATTTTGACAATACTTTCTATAAAAAATAAAATTTTGACAATTTTTTTTATAGAAATAAAATTTTGACACAATTTTCTATAGAAATAAAATTATGTTAAAATTGTCTATAGAAATAAAATTTAAACAAAATTTTCTATAGAAATAAAATTTTGATAAAATTTTCTATAGAAATAAATTTTTGACAAAATTTTCTATAGAAATAAAATTTTGACAAAATTTTCTATAGAAATAAAATGTTGACAAAATTTTCTATAGAAATAAAATTAGACAAATTTTTCTATAGAAATAAAATTAGACAAATTTTTCTATAGAAATAAAGTTTTGGACAAAATTTTCATTAGAAATAAAATTTTGACAAAATTTAGATTTAGATTAAGATTTTGACAAAATTTTCTGTAGAAATAAAATATTGACAAAATTTTCTATAGAAATAAAATTTTGACAAAATTGTATATAGAAATAAAAGTCGACAAATTTTTCTATAGAAATAAAATTTTGACAAAATTTTCTATAGAAATAAAATTTTGACAAAATTTTCTATAGAAGTAAAATTTTGAAAAAATTTTCTATAGAAATAAGATTTTGACAAAATTTTCTGTAGAAATAAAATTTTGACAAAATTTTCTATAGAAATAAAATTTTGACAAAATTTTATATAAAATAAAATTTTGACAAAATTTTATATAGAAATAAAAGTAGACAAATTTTTCTATAGAAATAAAATTTTGACAAAATTTTCTATATAAATAAAATGTTGACAAATTTTTCTATAGAAATAAAATTTTGACAAAATTTTCTATAGAAATAAAATATTGACAAAATTTTCTATAGAAATAAACTTTTGACAAAATTTTCTATAGAAATAAAATATTGACAAAATTTTCTCTAAAAATAAAATTTTGGCAAAATTTTCTATAGAAATAAAATTTTGACAAAATTTTCTATAGAAATAAAATTTTGACAAAATTTTCTATAGAAATAAAATTTTGACAAAATTTTCTATAGAAATAAAATTTTTACAAAATGTTCTATAGAAATATAATTTTTACAAAATTTTCTATAGAAATAAAATTTTGACAAAATTTTCTATATAAATAAAATGTTGACAAAATTTTCTATAGAAATAAAATTTTGACAAAATTTTCTATAGAAATAAAATTTTGACAAAATTTTCTATAGAAATAAAATTTTGACAAAATTTTCTATGGAAATAAAATTTTGACAAAATTTTCTATAGAAATAAAATTTTGACAAAAATTCTATAGAAATAAAATTTTGACAAAATTTTCTATAGAAATAAAATTTTGACAAAATAAATTTTTGACAGACATAAAATATTGACAAAATTGTCTATAGAAATAAAATTTTGAAAAAAATTTCTAAAGAAATCAAAATAGACAATTTATTCTATAGAAATAAAATTTTGACAAAATTTTCTATAGGAATAAAATTTTGACAAACTTTTCTATAGAAATAAGATTTTGACAAAATTTTCTATACAAATAAGATTTTGACAAAATTTTCTATACAAATAAAATTTTGATAAACTTTTCTATAGAAATAAGATTTGACAAAATTTTCGATAGAAATAAAATTTTGACAAAATTTTCTATAGAAATAAAATTTTGACAAAATTGTCTATAGAAATACATTTTTGACAAAATTTTCTATAGAAATACATTTTTGACAAAATTTTCTATAGAAATAAAATTTTGACAAAATTTTCTATAGAAATAAAATTAAACAAATTTTTCTATAGAAATAAAATTTTGGCAAAATTTTCAATAAAAAGAAGAGTGGCAACCTTACTCTCAATCCCTTTCAATACAATTTGCATACGCCAAAAGTCATATTCATATTTAATTTCCAGTTCAAATATATCTGAAGGGTTCTGTCTTCTTCTTCTAATACGGCCATTCGAATCACATGAGCCATGAAATAAAACAAAAACAAAATTTTGTTTCAATTTTAATTTGATTATGCCATGTGAACCTCCTTTTATTTCAAAGGAGTTCAGCGGTAGTAGCTAGATTCAAAAGGATCATAATATGGCACATAAACCTCTAGGTCATTATCCATTTATCATTTTGTTAAAAAAATTAAGAAAAACTACTAAAAAGTATTTTTAATTTAAATTATAGTTGAAGTTGAAAAAAAATAAATAAAGAATGATTAAAAATTTTAATTTATTCCAGAAAAAAAATCACAAACCTTGCAATCTAATGTAAAATATAAATATTTTTAGTAAAAAAATTTTAGTTGAATTTAAAAATGTAAATAAATAAAAATTCATTTAAAATTTTAATTTATTCCAAAAAATATCAAAAACCCTAACAATCTAATCTAAAATATAAATATAATATAATACTCAAAATTTTCAATTTATTTATAATATAAACGAATTAGGTTTTTCTGGATAAATATTGAGGATAATTATCTTAATTTAAATTTTAAAATTTTGAAAGTTCTAAATTGATTATGTCATGTGAACCTCATTTTATATCAGAGCGATTCAGCGGTATTAGCCAGATTCAAAAGGATTAGAATATGTCACATAAATCTCTATAGGTCATTGACCATTTAGCATGTTTGTTTTCAAACTTAGGCAACAATATTTTTAATTAAAAAATTAAAATTGATGTTAACAAAAAAAAAAAAAAAAACAATAAAAAAATAACTAAATCAAAAATCTTATTTAACATATAAATCAAAATATAAATGAATAATTCTTACATTTTTCAATTTTCTTTTTTTTTATTGTTTTCCAAAAATCATAAAGTTTTTTTTTGTTTATGTATTTTTGAAAGAAGGACCTTAAGCCGAAATAAGAAATAGATAAATAAAAACAAAAAGGTCAATTAAATGATTTTACATTTCATTTAAAATTTTATTTAAAAAAATGGAGTTAAAAAAAAACAAAAAAATATCAGTTAAAAATTAAATTTGTTTAATAAAATATCAAAACTCTAACAATATAATGTAACATTTTATTAAAAAAAAATAAAAACATTAAGGGTTTCTGTAAGTAGCAAGGTTAATAATTTTTATCAATTTTTCTGATTGAAGCAATAGCAATGAAATTTTTATTAAATCAATTAATTTCATGATCGAAGAGAAAATAATTTTCTGTGTGTACGGGAAGTCCCTATAAATAATTTTCTTCGTTTAAGAAATAGCAAAAATCTAATAATCTAATTTAACATTTTTTTAAAGAAACAAATGATTTCTAAATCAAATAATTTCATGATCGAAGAGAAAATAATTTTCTGCGTGTCTTCAGGTTTATATTAAGACTTAAAATTGTTTTTTTTTTTTTTTTGTATTTGTTTTTTTTAATTAATATTATATTTCAATATTTTTTTTATTTTGCTGGCTGAAACATTTAGCAAAATTTGTCTATCTTCATTTGCTTTACATGCCACATATATAAATTGGTTTTTTTTAGGTTTATATGTGAGTTGTTCATTTTTTTCTTCATTCGTATTTTTTTTTTTTGCCTAGCGCTCTGTAGTTTAGATCATCAATTAATGGTGTTCTGTTCTGTTTTCTGTTCGTTTTGTGCTGTTAAACATTATTATACGCCTCGGATATTATTGATAATGATGATGATGATGATGACATTCGATTTTTTGTATGTGTGTTTTTTTTTTAAATAATAATTCCAAAACCAATAAAAATAATCTAAAGTCCAAAACAACAAAGGCTGAGTTGAGCTGATTTATAGAATGAAGATAAAATTAAAATTAAAAAACAAAAACGAAATATACCAGTAACATCGTTTTAGTAAAATACAAACTGCGTTTAAACAAATTTTTCGTTTTGAAACAACATTAAAACCTAAACTTTAGCTCGATGGACTAATACTACGTATAATCAAAGACTACTTCTCCTCCTCCTACTCCTCCAATAGCATTGAGAACATTAACATCACAAACAAGAGACTACGACTACGTGTGACTACTACGTAAAATGGCTTTGAGCCGAGTTTTTGATACAATTCAAAATTAGTTGTTGTTGCAGCCTAAACGGAAGAGCATCATCGTTCAATATCATCGCCGGCCGTTGTTTTTTGCCAAAGAAAAAGATACAAACGCACACACACCCAAGCTTATCTAAAGACTGTTACCTATTCACGTTTTTTTAAATTTTCAAGAAAAATCTTATAAAGTGAGAAATTATTTTAAATTGAAAGGAGCAACGAAACTAAATTTAATTAAAAAAAAACAATGCAGTTACTAAACATAAAATATTATTAAACAATTACAAAAAAATGTATATAAACATTATTGCTAATATGGACTGAAAAAAACAAAGTGAAAATTTAGTCGGTAAAAAATAAACAAACAAAAAACACACAATCAAAAATCACAATAAAAATAAAAAAAAAAATATTTTAAATAAATATATATATTTTTTTAATTCTTATATCAAGCCCTTATAAAATTATAGCTTATGAATTTGAAAACAAATATTTTATGCACCATGGAATTGACTTAATTCATGTCAAGATCTTTGTATCGATAACATTTAAGGCTTGCCAATAAGGGGTGTTATTTTAAATCACCCGGTGTTTCTGTACCTGTCTCCTTTAAAGCTTTTATTCTTTGGCACATGAGAATTAAGAACTATGTAATTACTAAAAACAAAATGATACCCGCTTCAACAATACATTGAAATTGTTAAAATTCACTAGAAAAATGGTGACCAGAATTCCGTCGAAACATCATTTCGGCTAATGAGACCCCAAACGCCAAAGTTGTTATTGTCTAAAAGTCTCTCCATTCTCAAAGTGTGGCTGGCCGATAAGGTTTATGGTTCGTGCGAAATTCAATCGAAAACTCATTTTAACTGATGAGGCTCATTTCCACCTCGGTCAAAAACGCATCTGGACTGACGAAGGCCATTTGCACCTCACTGACTATATCCACAAGCAAAATTGTCGCATCTGGGGCTCGGAGTTACTGTTTATAATCCAAGCCATCCTCAAACAATGAGGTACTTCGGTTTATGGTCCGCCCGAAATTCCATCGAAACCACATCTTGACTGATGTGGCTTATTTCCACCTTTGTTGCCTATCCATCCTTAAAGTGAGCCCGAAATTCCAGCGAATCCACATCTTGACTGATGTGGCTCATTTCCACCTTTGTGGCCTATCCATTCTTAAAGTGAGACTGTTTGGTGCGGTTTATGCTCTGGCGGGGCCTTTGCAACTTACGTGGGGACATAGAGAGAAAAATTTTGGATTTACTAATGCAAGATTTCTTGAAGAGAATACGGCATAGTAGGCATCGCCATGGTGGCAATTTGCTGATTTTGAATTTCATTATTAACGGCGTATTTCCATCTCTATTGTGAAATAAACATCGTAAATTTTCTCTTGGAACCTGGAAGTTTAGTACATTTGAAGGGTCCTAAGAGAAGGTGTTTGGGATATAACAGTCAAAACTCGAACTCGACTTTTTATAATCTCAAAACTCGACAAAGTAAATATTTGATTTTTTATGAAAATCGGCGAAATCGACTATTGTGATACGTCATATTCGAAAGTTGTGTCGTCAAAACATCGACTTTTCAACAAACGCAATTTTCAATTACAAAAAAAAAAAACGATTTTTTCAATTTAAAAAAAAAAAAAATCAAAAAAGCGGGTTTCCAAATTTTTAAATGATCGGATAGTCCAAAACACGACTTTGGAATAGTCGAAAAGTTGACTAATATTACAAATCGACTAACCGATTTTTGAATTTTCAACTTATCGACTATTTTATTTATTTCTATAGGAAATCTTGTTCAAATTTTATTTCTATAGAAAATTTGATGAAAATTTTATTTCTATAGAAAAGTTTGTCAAAATTTTATTTCTATAGAAAATTTTGTTAAAATTTTATTTCTATAGAAAATTTTGTCTAAATTTTATTTCTATAGGAAATGTCAAATTTTTATTTCTATAGAAAAGGTTGTCAAAATTTTATTTCTATAGAAAGATTAGTTAACATTTTATTTCTATAGAAAGTTTTGTTAAAATTTTATTTCTATAGAAAATTTTGTCAAAATTTTATTTCTACAAAAAATTTTGTTAAAATTTTATTTTTATAGATTTTGATAATTTTTGTCACAATTTTATTTCAATAGAAAATTTTGTCTAAATTTTATTTCTATAGAAAATTTGATCAAAATTTTATTTCTATAAAAAATGTTGATCAAAATTTTACTTCTATAAAAACTTTTGTTCAAATTTTATTTCTATAGAATATTTTTTCATAATTTTATTTCTATAAAATATTTTGTCAAAATTTCATTTCTATAGAATATTTATTTTTTCTATTTCTATAGAAAATTTTGTCAACATTTTATTTATATAGAAAATTTTGTCAAAATTTTAATTTTATACAAAATTTTGTCAGCATTTTACTTCTATACAAAATTTTGTCAAAATTTTGTTTCTAAAGAAAATTTTCTCAATTTTTCAAAATGTTATTTCTATAAAAAATTTTGTCAAAATTGTATTTCTATAGGAAATGGTGTAAAATTTTTATTTCTATAGGAATATAAATTCAAAATTCTATAGAAATTTTTGTCAAAATTTTATTACTATAAATATATAAATTTTGTCAAAATTTTATTTCTATAGAAAATTTTGTCAAAATTGTATTTCTATAAAAAATTTTGTCAAAATTTTATTTCTATAAAAATTTTTGTAAACATTTTATTTCTATAGAAGATTTTGTCAAATTTTTATTTCTATAGAAACTTTTGTCAAATTTTTATTTCTATAAAAATTTTTCTCAAAATTTTATTTCTATAGAAAATTTTGTCAAAATTTTAGTTCTATAAAAATTTTTCTCAAAATTTTATTTCTATAGAAAATGTTGTCAAAATTTTATTTCTATAAAAAATTTTGTCAAAATTTTATTTTTATAGAAAATTTTGTCAACAATTTATTTCTATAGAAACTTTTTTTTAATTTTATTTCTCCGTGTGTTTTGTTTTGTTATTGTTGGTTTTGTTCTTTAAGCATTGGTGTTGTTTTTTATTGCAGCTTAAAACCATACATTGACTAAACTACAAGTGTAGCTTAACCAACAGAGGAAAATAATGTTTGTCAACTTTATTTGGGCAAAGCCCTATAGACTGCAAGATGGTTGGATGGACGCACGTTTGGGAATTACCACATTCCTCATCAGCATCCTCTACTTGCAGCAAAACTATCAACCAATTATCAGAATAAATTCAGGCAGTTCATTAAACCCAACAATGAACCACACTTGAACCTTCCGAAAAAAGGTTTTTGTATGATAGCCGGCTTATGCCGAAATAAATTCGAAACAAATGGAAAAAGAAGAGGAGGCACGATCAAAATAAACCCAGGCAACTGGATTCAAATCGATGATTTGACAGAGGCATAGGAAAAGAGATATGTTTGTTTCGAATTTATTTCGGCATAAGCCGGCTATCATACAAAAACCTTTTTTCGGAAGGTTCAAGTGTGGTTCATTGTTGGGTTTAATGAACTGCCTGAATTTCTTCTGATAATTGGTTGATAGTTTTGCTACAAGTAGAGGAATGTGGTAATTCCGAAACGTGCGTCCATCCAACCATCTTGCAGTCCCAAATAAATTTGACAAACATTCTTTCCTCTGTTGGTTAAGCACACTTGTAGTTTAGTCAATGTATGGTTTTAAGCTGCAATAAAAAAACAACAACAAATTTTATTTCTATAAAAAATTTTGTCAACATTTTATTTTTATAGAAAATTTTGTCAAAATTTTATTTCTATATAAAATTTTGTCAAAATTTTATTTCAATAGAAACTTTTTTTTTTTAAATTTTATTTCTATAGATTTTTTTTTAAATTTTATTTCTATAGAAAATTTTGTCAAAATTTTATTTCTATACAAAATGTTGTCAAAATTTTATTTCTATAGAAAATTTTGTCAAAATTTTATTTCTATAGAAAATTTTGTCAACATTTTATTTCTATAGAAAATTTTGTCAAAATTTTATATCTATAAACAAATTTGCCAAAATTTTATTTCTGTACAAACTTTTGTCTAAATTTTATTTCTATAGAAAATTTTGTTAAAATTTTATTTCTATAGAAAATTTTGTTAATAATTTATTTCTACAGAAAATTTTGTGAAAATTTTAATTCTATAGAAAAGTTTTTCAAAATTTTATTTCTATAAAAATATTTTGTCAAAATTTTATTTCTATAGAAAATTTTGTCAATATTTTATTTCTATAGAATATTTTTTCAAAATTTTATTTCTATAGAAAATTTTATCAAAATTTTATTTCTATAGAAAATTTTATCAACATTTTATTTCTATAAAATATTTGTAATATTTTACAAATTTTAAATGATTGCTTTCCCTAATTCAGTCTAATCAGAATTAATTTCAAAAATTCAGATTTTTATGAAGAGGTTTATACCCCAATCGGTCATGATTTCAAGTTGGCTTGAGATTGGGTTTATGTACACTGAAAAAACAGTGAACCCATCAGGAAGAAAACTTTTGGATAATTTTAGAAAATTTTTAGAACATTTTAACTGAACATTACAAACGCTGGCATCAAGCCGATATCACAAAAATAAGTAAATATTTTTCGACAAATTCAAGAAAATTTATTAGACATAATTAATTTTTTTCACTTGTTAAAGAAAATTTTGTAGTTTGAAGGAAAAAATTGGAGTTCAAAATTGCAAGAATGTCTGAATGTATGAAGTTCATCATAGAGGCATTTGTAGTAAAAGTTACAAATTTAAAGATATAATGAACTATTTTGTGAGAAATACGAATTTAGTAAACCTATATGCTTAATTCGTGTATAATTTTTTCCTGTTTTTTAGTTCATTTAACTATCGTACGCAAAAAATTATTAGAGCAAAGGAAACTTTCTCCAAACATAATAATTCCATGAACTAAAATAAAGTTAAATTGGCTTTAGTGAAATAGAGAGTTAATTTTTTTTGTTTTATGGTAGAATGAATTAAAAAAAAAAATAAATAATCTGCTTAATATACATTATTGAGGCCCCAGGATGTCCAAATAGTAATTTGCGATGCGGTATAATTCTGTGTCCCTCGTGAACAGTTTTAAGGCAAATAAGTAATATCCAAATATAATATGTCATCCCCCTTTTTAGAACATCTTAGACCTATATTGATAACAATTATTTACACAAATGAATTATTCTATTATTTTGGAATTTAAAAACAAACACAAAAAACTTTTTTTTTACTTATAAATAACTTTAAGCAAAATGCATTGAGTTTAAAACTTAAAACATGAACCAAATAAACAAATGTAAAAAAAAATGGTTTAGTGTTTGATCTCAACATTATACGACTTATAACTAAAATAAAAGAAGACTATTTATACAAAAATAAAACTAAAATGGAAAATGTGATTTAATACCGTATAAATAAAATGACAACACTAAAAAGTGACTCATATTTTAAAGAAAATTATATCAACTATATATTTTTCTTTAATTTTCTGTATACCTCTATGTCTCTCTTTCTCTCTTTCCAAAAAAACAGCAACATTCCCACAAATGTATTAAAATCAATAAGACAAAAAAAATAGTAATCAACAAACAAAAAAACTCGAATGTGATAAAATCGAAAAAACGATATTGGAAAAAATACCATCAAAATAAAAATTAAACAATGTTGTGATATTAAATGTCTACAAAATCAAATTCATCTCTAACACATCTCTAATCTACGATAAATCTAAAAAAAAAAAAAAACAAACAAACAAAGGTCAGCACTTAAAAATCGATCGTTTTCGTTACGGGAAATTACGCTTTCGCTGATTAGAAAAAAAAGCAACAAAAAACAAACACCAGTCCACACCCAGCCATCTCTAGCAAATGCAATAAAAATGCAATAAATCAAGCAATTTACCTATTACATGTATCCAGATCTCTGACATATTTATTACAAGGAAATCAACATCATTAAACTGCAAGACAACAACAACAAAAAACCATCTCTAACATCTTCAAAAGGATTCTAGCAACAAAATTGCCAAACAGCTGTTTCAAGAGAATTTTGCTTTACCCTCTATCTCTCTCTCTCCAGAATACGAAGCCTATACGGTAAATTTTGTAATTGCATTGTTGTTGTTGTAAATTCCACCTACTACTTACCACTACCACCACCACCATCACCACAACCAATCATCATCAAAAGCCAAAGCTTACATTAATCGAAAGCATTTTATTTTAAAATATCATTCATTTATATATTTTGATATATATAAAAAAAAAATATATATAAAACATAAAACAAAATAAAAGGATTGATACCTGGGTGTTAAATGTTGCTCATGCTCATTTGTATCTACATGTAATTATTATTTATCTTTATCTGGATGTTGTGTGGTATATGAAGGCAAAGCAGCAAACCCTAAGAGATATATTCAAGGAATTTAAGGCTATATCATCATCTACATAATATTGGGAATATATATGAAAATCTCTTTTCAACACTTCCCATCATCATAGACCATATTTCGCCCATTAAAAAAAAATGCTTAAAGCTAACCCAACTATATGCTTATCACTTGAAATATCCCTATACATTAACATAATCATAAACACATATTGCTGATAAGGGGCCAGAAGAATTTTGAAAAATCTTGCAAAACAAAACAAAAACCTCATTGAAGCAAATCATTAAACATTTAAAATAAAATTTTGAATTCTTTTGCTGGGAAGCATTATAAAAAAAAAAAAAAACAAAATCATAATTTTAAATTGCTGCTGCTGTTGCTATAACTAAATTACGTATATATATATATGTTCAAGAATATATGCATAAATATTTTTATATATACAAAAATAAATATCATCTTGTCGTTGTTGTTGTTGTCGCCTTTTACACCCTCCCCACCACAAGTACTTACAACTTCTTCTTATTACTACTACTACTACCTACTAAAACATCACCACCTCCACCACTACCACCACGAAACACCACCTTCAGCCACCACGTAAAAAAATAATACCATCTTTTGATTATAAATAAAAAAGAAAAAGTAAAAAAAAATAATAACTCTTAAAGAACCAAACCAGAAAAAGAATCAGCCAAAGATCAACACTCTTCTCCATCCATAAAAGGGCAACTTTAAAGGCCAGCTCTCTATCTCTCATCAACATTGTTTGTAAACAAAACAAAACTCAAAAAAATCGTTTCAACATATATATATATTTTTTTTGTACTTAAACCTAAACTGAAACCTAAAAAAATTAATAAATTTCTTTTTATCTTTCTTTTTATGTTTTTTTGAAAAAAAAAAAAAAAATAAAACAAATCCCTTCCAAAATACAAAATCTTCTAACTTGAATATCAAAAATAAACCGAAAATCTTCAACAAAAATTGGCCTTATAAACAAATACCAAAATCTATATAAAAAAATTTTAATATAAAATTTAAATAAAAAACCGAAGACTATTAAAATGTTTTGAAAAGAAACGAGAACAATAATCCCAGAGAACCAGTTACCATATGTAGCCAAACAATGTTTATAAACATTTAAGGAGAAACCCTAAGAGAGAGCTTAGTGGAATGGGAAAAGCCTACATGAAAGCCTATATGATAGAAGACAAATGGAAAAAGTCCTAGAAGAAAGAAACTTGAATGTGATAACATAAAGAAATATCATCTCTTTTTTTAACAGAAACCGTCATTAAAGGGAAATCTAACGCCTGAGCACAAATTACTTAAAAGACTGACTAAACAAGAAAAAATAATTCAAATTTTAATTTTCAAACAACACAAAAATTCAGCATTAAATACATTAGAAGGCATAAAGGTGGAATAAAAAAAAAACAAAAACAAAAAAAAAAGAAACATGTCCCAAATTAATGCTTTAAGTGAGAGCCTTATGACAAATGCCTTCGATTTGATAGGAGGTTCTACAATGGCGCAACAATTTTTGGAACATATGGATTTCTATGCCAATGCCAACAATAGTAGCAGTAACAATACCTCATCATATCAGCAACATCAATCCTCCTCAAATTCCTCAAATGCGCCATCCCCAACAGCAGCGATAATGCAAAGGCAACAACAACAACTACAGCAGCAGCAGCAGCAACAACAACAACAACACCACCAATTGGCAATAAACCAACAGCATCATCCCCATCAGAATCTTGAAAGTCTGTTTCAGCCAGATGGCGCCAGGCAATCTATGATGGCCCTACATAATGGTCATAATCATTATTCCTCTTCCGATACAGGCTCCTCAACGCCTTCCTCTTCACCAAATTCCTTAAATTCAAATCATTTGTTTAATCATATATACAAACAGCAACATCTAACGCAACAAACCCCAACCACCAATCATACTATGCAACGTTTGCAGGAGCTTTATAATCAACAGCAGCAGCAACAACAACAACGTTCGTCGTCTCAACACCAGCAGCAGCAGCAGCAAATGCAACAGCAACATTCCCTAACGCCTTCGCCCACCAATCATCTCAATCTCAATCACAGCCACCTTCAACACCATCATCAACAACAACAACAACAATCTTTAGAAAATAATTTATATCAAACCTCACAGCATTTATCCAATTTAAATATACAGATGGATTCTCAGCAGCAACAGCAGCAGGTCAACTCACAAAATCTAGCACAAACTGTAATGGGTAGCTCAACCGTTGGTGGAACAGGAGCAGTAACAGCCCTAAGCTCAACCAATAATCTGGTTCTCGGTAATCATAGCAATACCAACAGTAACAGCATTAATAACAACAACAATAATAACAGCAATAATCATTTAAACCATAACAATAACAACAACAATAATAGTAGTGCAATGGCCAATAATATGACAGGATCTTCTTCAAGTACCAACACTTCGGCCTCCACGGCTACGGCCCTGGTGAATAATTCAACGGCATCGCAACAGCAGTCTCAATCTCAAGCCCATCAACACCAGCATCATCAACATCAGCATGCTGCTGGTTCAACATCTCCCTACAAATCCTGTTGGTGTTTTGGTGAGTTTTGATATGAAAATAATACAAAAAAAAACTAAAAAAAAAAAATCATAAGTAAATGTTTGTTTAACGCCAAGCAAAGCAAAGAAATGAAATCCACTAGTCATCCTCTCTGTCTCTCTCTCAGTATCTATGTATCAATATATCTATGATAAGCTCTTTTACGCTCTCGCCACAAAAAATAAGCCCACCACCACATCATCATCACAATTTTGCTACTCATTACAACATATCTCTCTACCTCCTCTCGCTCTCTCTCTCATCGTCAACATAACCCAGATCTCTATATCACTCAGCCAACCAACAACCACATCAACATCAATGCATTATGGCACCTCAACTGCAATCGAACTCAACACAAACAAAACCACCAAAATAAAAATCTTTAAATTACAAACAAATCATCAAATATGGAAATCAAAATCGCATAATATAAAAAAAATGTATTCAATGCTATCAGTTCAACAACATTTGTGGGAATGTTTGCATTAGACTTTTTTACATGGTTCTTTTTTTTTTCTTTCTTTATTTTCGCAGCATAATTAATTTGTGATATAGCATTGAAATGGAATTATCAGTCATAATTCATAATGGTCATATTCGGGCAATCAATATTAAATTTACATAAAATTAATATAATTTTCTTTTTAACTTTAAGCAAAGAATTAATTTATTTTCTTGAAAAGAAATTTACAAAGATCACCTTTGCCTTTAGAAAAAATGTTTATTTAGGGTAAATATGTGGAAAATATTGTTGTTACATATGTCCCGTTAACAAAATGGTATACAGAGTCCATTTGAAGCAAAATATTATTTTTTGGCATATCTACAGGTATTTATTTTTTATATGTAGCATGTGTCCTAGGGTTCGCATACGTAATATATTTATTAGGGTTTTCATACGCACCCAAGTAAAATTAAAGAATGAGATAAAATATTTAGATTTTTTTTTTAATTATATAAAACAAATATTTTAAACAAAAATAGGGGTTTTATGCAGAGTAATCAATTTTAAAATATTTATTTGTGTTATCCTATATTACTGAACAAGTAGAGAAATAAAAATTATATTATTTATGTTTTCATTTATTTGAAAATAATATCAATTATATATCATAATATATTTTTCGTATAATCACATCCATGGCTGAATTTCTATTTAAATCGTCATATCACCTAGGAAATCTCTCTCTGTCTCGAAAAAAAATACCAGTTGCTAATATAGGTCAAATCATATGCCACGATACAAATTATTCAATATAGACCATATGAAATGTCATGGTCTATATAGAACCATTAAGTTAATTGTTTTGGAAAATCCACGAACATAGTTCGATTACTTGTTAATTATTCTTTCAGAATCTAGTTACAGCATTAGTGTGTGCAACACCATTTAGAAAGTATGTCAGAAACAAATGTATAACTATTAAAAAAATATATATAAATAATTTAGAATATTATCTCAGTTTATCTCATTGTGGTTTTAATAAGTTATTTCAATAGTCATTTCAAATGGAAATTTTATATTAGCTTGTTTGTTTGTGTTTAGGTAAATTAAAAATATTAAATCTTTGAAAGACTTTTTATAATCAACAGAATATAAACAATCCTTAACCTTCCGATACGTGATAAGGTTCAAGTGGATGTTTTTGACTTTTATTATTTCAATACTCTATATCTTACCTGACACCTTTACTAATTAGTACAGGAAGTGATCAACCATCGTATTGGAGACCATTTAAAATACAATACAGATATATCCATGAATATAATTGAAATGAGTCCACCGGCACCCCATCACGAACAGAAGGGTTAATAAAAATTTGGAAATTAAATTGATTCTGATGTCTTATAATCCTAGTTTTATTGTCCTCTCTGTAGGCTCTCCATACATTGTTACTACTTCAGTGTGTACAATAGTTTATATGAAAAATACATTGAACCAAATACAAAATAAACAAGTAAGGAAAGTCTAAAGTCGGGCGGGGCCAACTATATTATACCCTGCACCACTTTGTAGATCTAAATTTTCGCTACCATATCACATCCGTCAAATGTGTTGGGGGCTATATATAAAGGTTTGTCCCTAATACATTTAAATATCACTCGATTTGGATAGAATTTGATAGACTTTTACAAAATCTATAGACCCAAAATGTAAGTTGGCTAATGCACTAGGGTAAAAAAATATGGGAAACATTTAAATCTGAAGCAATTTTAAGGAAACTTCGCAAAAGTTTATTTATGGTTTATCGCTCGATATATATGTATTAGAAGTTTAGGAAAATTACATTCATTTTTACAACTTTTCGACTAAGCAGTGGCGATTTAACAAGGAAAATGTTGGTATTTTGACCATTTTTGTCGAAATCAGAAAAACATATATATGGGAGCTATATCTAAATCTGAACCGATGTCAACCAAATTTGGCACGCATAGCTACAATGCTAATTCTACTCCCTGTGCAAAATTTCAACTAAATCGGAGTTTAAAATTGGCCTCTGTGGTCATATGAGTGTAAATCGGGCGAAAGCTATATATGGGAGATATATCCAAATCTGAACCAATTTCAACCAAATTTGGCACGCATAGTTACAATGCTAATTCTACTCCCTATGCAAAATTTCAACTAAATCGGAGCAAAAAATTGGCCTCTGTGGGCAATTGAGTGTAAATCGGGCGAAAGCTATATATGGGAGCTATATCTAAATCTGAACCGATTTGGCTGATATTTTGCAAGTTTTTGGAGACTCATAAAATATTCGGATGTACGGAATTTGAGGAAGATCGGTTGATATACACGCCAATTATGACCAGATCGGTGAAAAATATGTGTAGCAGCTATATCTAAATCTGAACCGATTTTTTCCAAAATCAATAGGGATCGTCTTTGAGCCGAAACAGGACCCTATTCCAAATTTTAGGACAATCGGACTAAAACTGCGAGCTGTACTTTGCACACAAAAATACATCAACAGACAGACAGACGGACATCGCTAAATCGACTCAGAATTTAATTCTAAGCCGATCCGTATACTAAAATGTTGGTCTATGATTACTCCTTCTTGGCGTTACATACAAATGCACAAACTTATTACACCCTGTACCACAGTAGTGGTGAAGGGTATAAAAATCAAAAACAAAAACATAAAATATTATAAAATAATTCAAATATCCAAATATTACAATATTGTAAAACTGACTGGTGTTTTTGAGTTTCAATTAAAAAAGGGCCTTAACTTTGGGTTTAAAAATAAATCTAGTCAGATTCGTTTTAGAGCGAAAGAAAAAAACAAAAATTTCAAAACGGATCAATATTAATGAGTTTCAATTAAAAAATAATTGCCATTAAAAATCCTAATAAATTGAGTCAATCTCGTTTTAGCCTTTGTTTTAGTTTCTTTATAATAAACTTTTCAAGTATTGTCACTACTATCATGTGTGCAATATTTTTTTTTAAAGAAAATATTTTGAGATAATTGATTTGGAAAATCTAGGGACATAGTTGAATTACTCATAAAATATTCTTTCAGAATCTAGTCACAGCATAAGTGTGTGCAATACCTTTTAGAAAATATGCCAGAAACAAACGCACAACTATTTTCAAAAAAATATATATATATATTTTTAGATCATCGTAACAAAAAAAATATTTTTAGTGACAATAAGAATTTTGCATTTTAGCAGATTTAAAAAAAGTTATAATTTTCAAAAAAAAATTACAAAATCGATACTTTCGAAGTCATCTGATTTCGGGAAATCATACTAAGCATTTGATTATAATCACCAATGTAATTTTGTAAATTTATGCAATATAGGGCAATTAAAACATGATATCAGCTTTGAAACATTCTTATGGAATATTTACATAATTATCATATTTGCAGAGGTTTTGAATACCAATACGCCAATTAAAAGTAAAACAATTTAGATGATAAAAAAAAAAATAATGGCAAATCCTCTATTCTAGGGTGAAGGATACAAACATGAACAATGTTCATAACTTATTTCGATTGCCTTGTGATAGCTAGTTTTAATAACATCTCTAATGAGAGAATTTATAAAATAAAATTTACTTTATTTTTATAACAATATTATAGTTTTCCTTTTTTATTATTATTACCCTTTTTTATCAAACTAAGTCATCAGGAGATCTAGAAACAAAAGTCTAAATTCTACCACCCAATTTAACCCCTTAGGCCAGGTAATAAAAACAGTTTCTGACCCTCTTAATAAGGGCTTTGACATACAATAAATTATTCTCGATTCTTCTGTTGTCCAATATTCCCAAGAATATTAAAAGTGCCAAGCAGAAAAAAAAAACAAAATAAAAACCTATGTTACCTTGAATAAATATGGGTGAAAAAGATTAGGTCCAAATACAAAAAAATACCTTAAAAGGGTGAGAGCAAAGCAAATCAATTCATTTTTTGTTTGTACACTCTATAAAAATATACCGACTTGGGAACTAAACTAAGCCTCTGGGTCGCTAAGTAAAACCCTAGAAAAACTTACCTTCGTTTTAATAAAGTCTACGTTAACCCACATACCTTGTTTTTTCTATTAGACTAGCATTTTCTAAGACTTAAATACCATCGTATAAACCCAGACATACATACGCATACATGTAGGCGTATATACTTACGGATATTTTAAAAACAGATACTCGTGTAGATGTATAGAAGGCTGGCATTTTTTGATCTACAATGTTAGCTGGAACTATAACGAACACGCACGCTTGCAATAAACTAAAGGAAATTTTGCTATTTTTAAATGTTTGGATGTATGTGTGTGTGTGTATGGCTTTCCGCAAGAAACATAATGTTTTATGCCTTGTAAGCTGTTTTTTTTTTGTATCACTAGTAGTAGCAGCAATAGTTTTTGTTATACTATGTTTTCCTTTGACTCTCTTTTTTGCACTCATTACCTTAAATACTTCCTTCTCTCTCTTTGGTATATTTTTGGATTTGTGTTTCCTTGTTTTTCCTTTCTCTAAATCTGTTTGTCTGGGTCGGGGGAAATGCAGGCTTTGTATGATTTTCTTTTTCCTGACAAAACTGGAAACTAGGCTAAACCCATATTCACGCATACTATATAAATATACAAATTCAAGCATATGGCAAAAATGTCGCAAAAAAAACAGCGAATAGAATGAAAATTCATTGTCGTCAGAACCCTATTAAATGTATTTTAGCATTCATAAGCCATGACAATGGGGGTGGGGTGCATACAAGTGTAGGGTTTGTCTTTTTTAACGACCATATACAAAGACAGACAGAAGGATAAATATGCAGACAACTAGTTATTTATCAAATAAACCATCACCATTATCACTACAAGTCGTAATGATAGAAAATTTATGTAAATTAGGGATATTCCATTTTTATCATATCTCATGCCCCAATTTTCTCTACACCAAAAAAAAAAAATAAAAATAAATATACTTTCCTAAGGAAAGATATTTTAGACAAACGAAATTCCCCCTTCTTATAAAATATTTTTTTTTATACCAAACAAACCCAAATTGTCTCTTATTCTTTTTATTAGCCTTTAAGGAAAATTTGTTAGCATCAAAATAAAAATTTCTTTCAGTGTAGATATGTGAAAATTTGAGGAGGACATAGCCTGGCGGAAAAATCAAACAATTCACTAGTTAAGTGTCTTTCAAATGACAGTTGATTTCAAAGCAGAATTAAAAGAAAAAAATCCATATAGATATACTTGATAACTATCAATATTTAAAACAAGATACTAAACTCCAAAAATGTCTATTAAGAAAGAAAAAACATTAAACAAAATATTCAATTTTTTTTATTGAGAAACATTTTAAGGCTATTTTTTTATTTTTATTAAAATAAAACTGTTTGCGATTTTAATTTATTTAGCTACCAGAATTGATATTACAATATCCTAGAACAAAAACTACACAGTGCCATGTTTACTATAAGGACGTCTATATGATTTCAATGTGTGCATAATATTACTTTAAATATAGATATATTAAAAAAATTGATGAAAATCGTAATTGATTTGAGAAAGCCTCAAAGACAATGGTTTCCACCAATTACATATTTTCCAGAATATAAACAATTAATATTTGTGTGCAAACACATAATAGATATACACTGTAATTTTTCCACCAACTACATATTTTAATAACTATTTTCAAAATATTCAATTTTTTTATTGAGAAAAATTTTAAGGCTATTTTTTATTTTTATTTTAATAACTATTTTCGAGTTTAATTTATTTAGCTACCAGAATTGATATTACAATATCCTAGAACAAAAACTATACATTGCCATGTCTACTATAAGGACGCCTATATGGTCTCAATGTGTGCATAATATTACTTTAAATATAGATATATTAAAAAAAATTAATGAAAATCGTTATTGATTTGGGAAAGCTTCAAAGACAATAGTTTCCACCAACTATATATTTTCCAGAATATAAACAATTAATATTTGTGTGCAAACACATAATAGATATACACTGTAATTTTTCCACCAACTACATATTTTAATAACTATTTTCAAAATATTAAATTTTTTTTATTGAGAAAAATTTTAAGGCTATTTTTTATTTTTATTTTAATAACTATTTGGGAGTTTTATTTATTTAACTACCAGAATTGATATTACAATATCCTAGAACAAAAACTACACATTGCCATGTCTACTATAAGAACGCCCATATGGTCTCAATGTGTGCATAATATTACTTTAAATATAGATATATTAAAAGAAATTGATGAAAATAGTTATTGATTTGAGAAAGTTTCAAAGACAATGGTTTCCACCAACTACATATTTTCCAGAATATAAACAATTAATATTTGTGTGCAAACACATAATAGATATACACTCACATTTTTTAACATTCAGAATTCCATTATATTCTATTTAATAATTCTTTGTGCCTATTCTGTCGTCTTATAGAAACCAACGAATTGATGTGACAACAATCAATAACACACAAAATTCGGCCATTTAGCTGCTATCAAAATATATGAAAATATAGCATGTGTGCATAATGCATTATAGAAATATAAATTATTTGCATCAATAATAAAATTGATTTCTACAATGTGTAAAAACAAAAATATAGACATACACTATAATTAAGGGAATTTGCAGTAAAATGGGGTTATAATTTTTGCATTCAATATTTTTAAAATATTTTATTTATAAAATATATTGACTTATATCGTGTCATCTTATAGAAGCCAACAAATTGATATGGCATCAATAAATAACACCAAAAATATAGCTCTTCAGCCGCTATTGCTGTAAATATAGAAATTATTTACATCTATAATAAAAATCCTGCAATGTGTAAAGAAACCATTGCTTGACTATTGATTTTTCAGACAAAAACTACATTTCATAAATTTTTTTGAAATTTTTGTCACAAACCACAAACCAAAGAATCCATTGCTTCATTTTTCATCAATAACTACACTTCACTATTTTTTGAAATTTTTGCCACAAATTTATTTTGGATCAAAGTCTCATCTGTTTGTTTTTGCCAGATATATCGCTCGTAGTTTCCACTTTATTGTATCATTAGTCTTAAAATCCATTTCAAAAAGGGGCGATATAATCCAATCTCTCCATCCATATGTCTCTTAGGCCATCTACCAGGGGTCAGGTTAGGCTCTTTTGGCCATAATAATGTTTGGTAGGGAACTGAAAGATTATTGTTCCCTGTGTTTTTTTTTTTTTTTTTTTTTTTTTTGAAACAAATTTTCCTCAATGATTTATTAAGAATTTGAATTTTCAAATCAAGACATGCAAGCTCATCTATTTCTATTGAACTGATTTACACATTAGCACTATTATCATCATCATTAATTTAAGCTCTACACATTTCTATATGTATTTATATAGACAGATATGTCTATATGTAGTTTTCTAAACATTTGCTATTTTTAAAATTAGAAAAAAATATAACAAAAATCTCTATTTACGAGTGCCTTGTGTACACTACGAAACCAAGGCAATCTGTTCACACCTTCAAATGATTCTATGGATTATTTTTGAAATACTTTTGACGATGGCATAAAACGAGTGGGTGATTTCAATTTTTAGTCATATTTCAAAGCATACAAGAAAAACCTATAAATCATAACTTGGACATATAGTTTTCTTTATGGGCCATAGATTGGGGTATATACCATAAATGTATATGTGTATATGGAAAATTATAAAAGCTTATTAGCAACATAAATTTTCCATAGAAAGTGAAATAAATAAAAATGATTTACAATTCAAGCAAATCATACAAAATGCAAATACAAATATAAAATTCTAATAATAAATTTATAAATTAAAAAAAAATATTTTTTTTTACTTTCAATCATAATTTTATATAAACAAAGTCCCATTTTGCTTTTAGAGTATTTGCCAAAAGCAGCTATAACTCGTTAACGGAACTTATCCATGAAATTGCTTTGGAACTTATTTTTGACAAAAAAGGGAAAATTCACATTCATATAAAATTTTAATTTTTTTTTTGTATATATACAACATTTAAAAATTATAATGCGGAATTATAAAATTTTATATTTCTGTGATTTCTATAAGAGGTCATAAATTACCCACCTCTAAAATATTTCATTTTTATAAATTAATGGTTCTTCAAGCTCGAGGTCTTTTTTTAAATATTTTATTTATTGTTCCCAATATTTCGCTACTGAAGATTCACTACACTCGTCAGCTGTCTGTATTGCACTCATTTTTAGCAAATTTCTAGAATTGTCATATGTTTTAAAACTTTTCCATTTACATTATATGCTTTACATTCAACTAATGTTCCATGACACAACCAATCATAAAAACTTAACCTGTAGGCAATGAACCATAAGCCATCAATTTCATAGGCATTAACATCAGCAACTTCAACATCGCTGAATTTTTAACCCAAAAGTTTAGGATTATTTTCTCAACTTTTTGATAACTGCGAATTGCCTATTTCATTATAAAAGCTTAGTGTAACACTTGCCAAAAAGAAAATAAGTCTTATAAACTTTTTCCTTATGTATTGAAAAGTCTTGCTTGCAAAAAAAAAAAACTTTAAAGCATTAACATAGAAAGATGGAGAAAATAGGAAGTAACTTTTTCCAGTAAGTTTCCTTTGGATTTTTTTTTGTTGTTGATGGTATGTCTTCTTAAGAACTCTTATGGTGGGTTCTTTTTTTCAAACCAGTTTTTTCTTTTCCTTTCTTTAAATAAAAGGAAATAAATATACCAAAAGTATACACAACTTATTCTGGGATGAAATGGAAAATTTAAATATAAAAAAAATCCAAGAAAAATAAAAAGGCTTTACTTGCTAAGGAAAAATAAGGAATGTGTGGGCCAAAGAAAAAGGGGAGGAATTCGATAAAGAAACCCATCTGCATTACTGGCATAAGCCATATTGCTTCTAGTTTAATCTGATGACTTTAATAGAGTTGAACAGTGGAGTTGGAGGAGAAAATAATTAGAAAAACGTTTACATTTTTTAAGAAAAATTACCCTGTTAATTTTTATCAAAGAAAAATGATTATTGAAAAAATTAAAATTCTTAAAAAAAAAAAAATAATAATTACACATATAATTTATACCTCTTGAAGAATTGAAAACTGTTTTTATTTTCACGCTTGGATCCTAAAATATTATTATAATATAAAATATCGTTAATTTCATATGGTTAAATAACAAACCTTCGGGAAACATTATAACAAGAAAACAATCGCCAATTTAGTTACTTAAAAAACAATATTAAGTAATTTCCCTATCATTTCATATACATCAAAAAAAATTTAGTTTAACACAAAATTCAAGCGCACACATGGACCTTTGCTATATTATCGAAAAATGAAGCCTTCAGGTAACCTTTTGACATGAAAAATATTATTACATCAATTATACACATTTTTATTTTAAACAAAAGCTAGGAAACCTTTTAAGGTAAATGCATACACAAATGTACTACACTTTTAATAATATTAAATTTACAACTAAATCCAACTTATTTGACTAATTTCCCATATCAATTCATATATAACAAAATATTAAGTTCAGTATTAAAATGGCTGCACACAAAGAAATTTTCTACGTTGTTGAAAACACAAGTCTTCAACTAACGTCTAGACCAGAACGGTATTGCCATAGCAATTTAATTTCATTTTTACATCTTGAAAATTTTAAAATATTTTATATTGTCACTCTTGGATCCTCAAATCTTATTATAAAATAAAATATCGTTTATATTAGGAGGATATTGCAAAATTTCTCTACCTATAAAAATACTGACACGAAAAATTATTAATTGAAAACAATTTTAAATAGTGAAAAAAAAAAAAAACAAAAAATAAATTTATTTTTATTTTCTATAAATTCATATATAAAAAAATATTAAGGGCAATACTAAAATGACTGCACACAAAGAAATTGTTCACGTTGTTGAAAACAGAAGTCTTCAACTAACGTCTAGACCAGAACATTATTGCCATAGCAATTTAATGTAAATTTATTTAGATGTTGATCTCAGTAGTGAATGCATCTTGTTTCTAATATTATTCTTCTATTATACAATAAGTCTTATCATGTTCCTTCAAAAAGTACTAGATGCATAAGAATAATAGAAAAAAAAAAAACAATTATCAAAAATATAGTATTAACCTCTCGAAAAAATTTTAAATTTTATTTAATTTTGTCACTCTTGGATCTTCAAATCTTTTTAAATATTTTAAATATTTTAATATTCCACAATGTGGCGCAGGGTATAAATACAATACCATTCATATTAGGAGGATATTGCAAAATTTCTCTACTTATAAAAATACCTATACGAAAAATTATCAATTGAAAACAATTATAAATAGTGAAAAAACAAAAAAAAAAATATTTTTATTTTCTATAAAACAAAAATTATAATTGATATATAAAAAATGTTATAACAAAACTCTTAGGGCATAGTTTCATTATTAGCAAAATCTAAAGGAAGTGATGTGTGCAAAGCTTTAGTTAAAATATTAACATACATTACATACATACATATTAATATTTATAATCTATTTTTTTCATTTTAATTTAATTTTCTAGAGATTTACAAATATAAATGAAAATAGATTAATACAAGGATCAGGTTCTTTTATTGACAGTTACTTTAAAAAATAAAAATTACAGTGCAATAAATGCTTAAACAATTTTTAAGTAATGAAAAAAATATTCTCATAGCTTTCGACATTATTTTCTATAAAAAATAAAAAAAAATCTAATTGATATATAAAAAATATTAAAGCAACATCCTTAAGCGATAGTTTTATTATTAGGAAATCATAAAAGGAGCGTTGTGTGCAAAACTTTAGCTTAAAGAAAAACATTTTAACATTTGTAATATTTTTTTTTAATTTTAATTTTATTCCCTTTAGATTAAAGAATATAAAATTGTAGTTTCTATTAAAATAAATCCAACTGAATTTGTAAAACTATTAAATGCTGGTAACTTTACAACATCTCCTGGATCAGAATTTAATAACAAAGTTCAGATGTGCATGACCTTTAATTGAAAACAAGAATATTTACTTTAAATCCATTGGTTTTATAGCCTTTTTAATATAGTTAAAATTTTGCTAACATTTTAATTGTTTTGTAGACAAAATATAAACACAAATATTCACATTCCAGTATGCTTTACTATTGTATAAACAAATGGTCTGTGTGCAAAAATTATTAGAATCTACCAATTAAGATAGTATTCAATTGATATCAGTAATATCTCTTTTTTTTTTTCATTCGAATTTATGCAAAATTGGTTTGCAAAGTGCAATAATCGAGCTTTCCAATTATTTTCGAAATATATAAATTCAATTTAAATATCCTATATAATTTTCTTGCCATAATCTAATTTAACTGATATGACTTTCGAGTAAAATTATGAACTACAATGACTAAGGCCCAAAAAAATTGTGTTTCTAAAGAAATATATTTTGTAATTGTAATTTATTATTATAATAAATTAAGCAAAAAATAAAAATCATTACCACTGTGCTACATTGCAACCACATTTAATTTAGGATCTATCTTAAAAACAAATGTTATGTGTACAAAACTTATTAGAATTTACCAATTAAGATAGTATTAAATTGATATCAGTAATTTTTTTATTTTTTTTTTTCATTCCAATTTATGCAAAATTGGTTTGCAAAGTGCAATAATTGAGCTTTCCAATTATTTTCGAAATATATAAATTTCCTATATATTTTCATGCCATAATCTAATTTAACTGATATGACTTTCGAGTAAAATTATGAACTACAATGACTAAGGCCCAAAAAAAATTGTGTTTCTAAAGAAATATATTTTTCTGGAAATAATAGCCTCTAATTGTTAAAGCCTTTATACATAACTATATTGTAATTTATTATTATAATAAATTAAGCAAAAAATAAAAATCATTACCACTGTGCTCCATTGCAACCACATTTAATTTAGGATCTATCTTAAAAACATTTATTTTACAAAATAGTTACGCTAATGATCTGCTTCTAATTTATGACAATTGTAAAGTCCCCTTTTTATATTCTTCAGAAATTTGTACTTTTTATGGCGTTTTGTCTTTGTTTGAGATTTTCCAATTTATTTCCCTATACTCGACATTTTGGCGATTGTAGGTATAATGAAAATAAGTCAACCAGCCTGACAGTTAGCTACACAACGAGCTCTTGTTTTATTTAATTCTATTTTCATGCCGTTCATTTTGTCTTCTTCATGACTCAATTTGTTGTTTGTTTTTTCTTGTTTCGAACTCATTTAAGATACTGGGTGGCAATGGTAATGCTTGGTAGCCAGTCGGGATGGTGATGATAGAAATGGTACTATTTCCAAGTGTCACCATAGAATGTGTGAAAGCAGCAGCAATGTCACTATGAAACAGAAACGTTTTAATACACACAAAACAAAATCTACAATCATCCTACGCCCCATGCAAAAAAAAAAAAAACTAAATAATGTCCGTCTCTCCATCCATGCATCCAAGCATCTCTATGAGTTCTGTTTTCATACCCTAGGGTATCCAAGCACAAAAAAAAAACTGGGCTATCACAAAACTTAGAATCATCAGCAACTAGGTTTGCCTAGCTACATGTGCATTATTTGTAAAGTTGATTTTTGTATGTATACCACCACCACACAACTTAGTTTTTTCTACAACAACAATAGCAAAGACAAGCAAAAAAATAAGGAGAACATACTCGTATATGTATACAGTTAAGCAAATTTAGTTCACCGAGTATTTTTATACCCACCACCATAAAATGGTGACGGGGGTATAATAAGTTTGTCATTCCGTTTGTAACACATCGAAATATCGATTTCCGACTATATAAAGTATATATATTCTTGATCAGGGAGAAATTCTAAGACGATATAAGCATGTCCGTCTGTCCGTCTGTCTGTCTGTCTGTCTGTCTGTCTGTTGTAATCACGCTACAGCCTTCAATAATGGCGCTATCGTCCCGAAATTTGGCACAGATTAGTTTTTTGTTTGCAGGCAGGTCAAGTTCGAAGATGGGCTATATCGGTCCAAGTTTTGATATAGTCCCCATATAAACCGACCTCCCGATTTGGGGTCTTGGGCCTATAAAAACCGTAGTTTTTATCAGATTTGCCTGAAATTGGAAATCCAGAGGTATTTTCGAACCATAAAGAGGTGTGTCGAAAATGGTCCGTATCGGTCCATGTTTTGGTATAGCCCCCATATAGACCGATCTCCCGATTTTGCTTCTTAGGCGTCTAGAAACAGTATTTTCTACCCGATTTGTCTGAAATTGAAAATCTAGAGGTATTTTAGGACCATAAGGAGGTGTGTCGAAAATGGTCCGTATCGGTCCATGTTTTGATATAGCCCCCATATAGACCGATCTCCCGAGTTTGCTTCTTGGGCGTCTAGAAACTATATTTACCATCCGATTTGCCTGAAATTGGAAATCTAGAGGTATTGTGGGACTATAAAGAGGTGTGTCGAAAATGGTCCGAATCGGTCCATGTTTTGGTATAGCCCCCATATAGACCGATCTCCCGATTTTGCTTCTTACGCGTCTAGAAACAGTATTTTCTATCCAATTTGTATGAAATTGAAAATCTAGAGGTATTTTGGGACCATAAAGAGGTGTGTCGAAAATGGTGTCCATTGGTCCATGTTTTGATATAGCCCCCATATAAACCAACCTCCCGATTTGGAGTCATGGGCCTATAAAACCCGTAGTTTTTATCCAATTTGCCTGAAATTAGAAATATGGAGGTATTTGAGGACCATAAATAGGTGTGCCGAAAATGGTGCCCATCGGTCCATGTTTTGATATAGCCCCCATAGAGACCGATCTCCCGATTTTGCTTCTTAGGCGCCTAGAAACAGTATTTTCTACCCGATTTGTCTGAAATTGAAAATCTAGAGGTATTTTAGGACCATAAGGAGGTGTGTCGAAAATGGTCCGTATCGGTCCATGTTTTGGTATAGTCCCCATATAGACCGATATCCCGATTTTGCTTCTAGGGCTTCTAGAAACTATATTTACCATCCGATTTGCCTGAAATTGGAAATCTAGAGGTATTTGAGGACCATAAAAAGGTGTGCCGAAAATGGTGCTCATCGGTCCATGTTTTGATATAGCCCCCATAGAGACTGATATCCCGATTTTGCTTCTTGGGCTTCTAGAAACTATATTTTCTATCCGATTTTCCTGAAATTGAAAATCTAGAGTTCTTTTGGGACCATAAAAAGGTGTGCCGAAAATGTATGCCGAAAAGGTGTGCCGAAAAAGGTGCCCATTTTTTGGTATAGCCCCCATATAGACTGATCTCTCGATTTTTACTTCTTGGGCGTCTAGAAACTATATTTTCTAGCCGATTTGTTTGAAATTGAAAATCTGGAGGTATTTTAAGATCACAAATATATGAGTAGCAAATGGTGCCTATCGGTCCATGTTTTGGTGTAGCCCCCATATACACCGATCTCCCGGCTTTATTTCATGGGATTCTAGAATCCGTAGTTTTTATCCGATTTGCTGGAAATTAGTAATCTATAATGAAATTTTAGACAAACGAAATTTCCTTTTCTTATAAAGTATTTTCGTTTATTCAACGATTGTCTCTAAAATTTCTGTCAAAAGAAAACTTTGCTTGTCTAAAATTACGTATCTCAAAAAAGAAAACACTTCTTTTAGGGTATAGCAGGCGCACTGATCATGAAAATTGCTTCAAACTGAAAGTAAAATTTCCAGATTTTACTCATCGTATTTAAATAATGGCGGAAAAAATCTACATATTTAAAATTTTAAATCGAGGCGTAATTTCATCATATACACGATATGTTTATAATTTCTCTAAAACTCAAACAAAATTGGTTTTCATAAATCCAGAATCTGATCTGGTCTTCATAGGTAGAATCTTTAAAGTTTGTCTTCGGGAACTGACTTGCTTAGGAGAAGATTTGACATCAAACCCCCTACAATTCTATATATTATCAAGTAACCCATTACGACGAAAAGTAAACTATCATATTTGGTTCATGGTGGTGGGTATTTAAAATTCGGCCCGGCCGAATTTACTGCTTTATATACTTGTTCTAATTAAAGCCTCTAAATCAACGAGAGCCAGCAAAACTAAAAAAAACACGAAACTAGCAAAAAAATTCACAACGCTAATACTTTTTTTAGATGCATATTTTTGAAGGACACTTTAAAATAGTACGTATATTCATAAGCTTGTACACTTGTGCATATATGTCTTAGGTATGTATGAAGCCAAATTCGTATAAATGACATGTGTGTGAACAAGTGAAAATTAGTAGAAAACTTATACTGAAATGTGCAAGAAAGAAAAACAAATTCTACCCCCTATTATTTTATTTAGATTCTCCTTCGTTCGTTATTAAATGATTGCCATAGATAGGGTTGTTAGTTTCAAATAAAAACGAAGTAAAATAATAATCATTAATAATAATATGTAACGATTATAATAATAATCAACAACAATTTTAATTGAATAAACAAATAAATTAAATTCACTTCTTTTTAATATCAAATAAAAATTATTTCAATCGCTAATATATTAATCATAATGTTTCTTCAGAAATTAAATTGATATGGCAATATCTTTCTTCTCTAAACCTTAGTCGAAGACTTGTGTTTTCCACTAAGTGAACAAATTCTTTGTGTGCAGTTATGTTTGTATTAAATTTGATTTTAAATGGCATATTACGAAATTTTATCTATATTTGTGTGTGCATTTATCTTAAAAAGTTTTATAGCTTTAGTTTAAACTAAAAAAAGCTGCATACCTTTAGTTTAAACTAAAAGTGGATATAATTGATGTGATACTATTTTTCTTGTCAAAATGTTACTCTAAGGATTGATTTTTCGGAGATATAGGAGAGGTACATGTGTGCGGTCGAATTTTGAGTTAAATTAAACTTTTCTTATAATATATGAATTTATAGAGGAAATTATTTAAAAAAAAATCATCATAATGTTTCTCAAGTAACTATCTTGATATGGCTAAATTTTTAATTCAATATATTCATTTCTAACTACACTTTTAATGTCAATTTAAAACTACAATATTAATTATTATAATGTTTTTTTTTTTTTTTTTTGGAAATTAAATTGACATGGTAATATTTTTCTTGGCTACACCTTATTCGAAGACTTATGGTTTCCACGATGTGGAAAGGTTCTTTGTGTGCAGTCATTTTTGTAATAAACTTAATATTTTATAAATATATGAATTGCTATGGGAAATTAGTGAAATGCGTTTGATTGAGGTTTAAATAACATTTTACGAAAAGTTTACTATATTTGTGTGTGCATTTATCTTAAAAAGTTTTATAGCTTTAGTTTAAACTAAAAAAAGCTGCATACCTTTAGTTTAAACTAAAAGTGGATATAATTGATATCATTCTATTTTATACTTATCAAATTGTTACTCCCAGGATTGCTTTTTTGGTGATAGAGGAGAGGTCCATGTGTGCGGTCGAATTTTGAGTTAAATTAAATTTTTGGATAATATATGAATCGATAGAGCAAATTATTTAAAAAATCATCATAATGTTTCTCAAGTAACTAATTTGATATGGCAAAATTTTTAATTGAATATATTCATTTCAAACTACACTTCATTTTAATATCAATTTAAAACCATAATATTAATTATTATAATGTTTCTTTGGAAATTAAATTGACATGGCAATATCTCCCTTGTCTAAATGTTAGTCCATGGCTTGCGCTTTCCACCATGTGTAATAGTTCTTTGTGTGCAGTCATTTTTGTAAAATGACTTAAAGAAACTTAAAATTTTATAAATATATGAATTGATATGAGAAATTAGTGAAAGGGGTTTGATTTTGGATTTTGGCATGTACTTTAGAAAGTTTTATTGCTTCAGTTTAAATTGATATGCTAATATTCTTATTGTCAAAACGTTATTCTAAGGCTTGTTTTGTCGATCATATAAGATATGTCCATGTGTGCAATCAAATTTTGTTCTAAATTACATTTTTTGAGAGTGAATATATGAATTGATTGTAGAAATTACTCAATAAATTTATCATAATATTTGTCCAATAACTTAATTCATATGACGAAATTGTTCATGTTATAATGTTTCCCAAAAGTTTGTTTGTATAACCATATTGAAGAGTTCCATGTATTTTAAATATTTAAATATTATTATTATAAATTAAATATTTTAAATATTATTATTATAAATATTTGTTCAAATCAAATTTTCCTAAGACTTTGCAATGTTTTGGTGTAAAAAGCGCCTGACTATACACCCAGAGAAGGAATATGATCACCTCAAATATGTTTCAAGAGCACCATGTTTAGGTTAAGCCTAAAACAAGCATATAGCATTTGTTGTCTACTCATACCTAAAGAATTAATAAAACATTGTAATATTTAAGGTAGTTACAGACAAAATTTTTTTAGTTATGCCCTTTTTTAAATAAATAGTTTGTTATATCTACAATTATTTGTTCTGAAAAATCAGCATAGAATAGGTTTTTTTCTACAAGACTTTTATGGTTAAATTTAAATATTTCTAAAGGTTGAATTACATACCATGCGTTCAATGCGTCCGATGATTGAAGAGTTGAAATTTCTCTTTGAAATCAAAAGCTCGAATAGTCTGCAGCAAACAGAAAAAATAGACGCATGATGTGTAATTCAACCTTAAGTCACCATCATGTGATGTAGTTTATGTTACTATAAATTCTTGCTAGGTTTTTTAGGCATAGTCAATAAATTTTTCTTTTCATATTGGTAAAAGTGTTTTTCTATTCCATATTCTGTACATAGACAATTGATGTCACAAGGTTGAATGTTATATAGGTTATGTACCTGAACATATTTGTTTTCTTTATTTTCATACTTGGTATGGTATTTTTTTCATTTATTGATGCTTTTGTATGTTAAATTTTGTTTGTTCATATGTGTAATATTCCATGTTTGTATATTTTTTTAGAGAAAAAAAAAAGAAAAAAACACTGCAGCTATCTGTTGTTTTTCTCTTTGCCTTAGAAGGTTTTAGTTTTTTTTCTCTACCATAGTTGTTTGTTTTTCCTTCTCCTTCTCTCAATTTTACGTATCAACTACTCATATATTGATGTATGTACTCTCATATGCAATCATCTATGGATGTTGAGTATTCTTTTTTTATTTGCAGGGGGTAATGATGATGTATGTGTTGTTATTGTTGTTGTTTTATTAGTTTTTGTATTGCTGCTGCGAATGATTAGTTATTTGACTTGTAGTTTCTCTTGGCGAGAATTTATGAATGTATGTGTGCTGTGTCAATAGTCGTTGGCATTTAATCAGGTGCTTATTTATTGAAAGAACGCGCGTTCTATATAGAAATTGTCTGTCATCGTTACTTTATTGTGTATAAAATGAAAATGCACAACCACTGACGACGATGACGACGACGCCATCAAACTCTGAGTACAAATTGTCATTGCTAGCCTCTCAAAAATGTTGCTGATTTTTGTTGTTGTTACTCGTAATGTCCATATCATGTCAGTCAGTGAAAGCAGAACTAAATGAAATAGAATAATAATAAGTGACAGCAACAACAATGATTTCTATACTCTGTGAAGAATTGAAGAAAAGCTTACGTAATAGTATAGAATCTCAACATTCCACATTTGACACAATTATTAATTGTATATAGAGGGAGTGTAAATGTATATGTATTTAATGCTTTTTTTTTAGAATAAATATTACTTGCCTAGAGATTGTTCTATATTAACTTGTGTTGTCTCTTATTAATTTATGAGTTCTCTACCTTCAGAAGATTCTCTTTCCCTCTTAAACGTCAAGCCTATAACCAACCCTCTTACTCTTTACCACTGCATTTAGTCGATGTCGATTTCCCGGCTTTGATAATGTTACGTATGTTAATATTGATTGCTACAAGTACTTGTTTACACAAACGAAGCAATAAAACACAAGTGACAATTCTAGGAAATATACTTGCTGCAGAGGCATGAGGGTGGAAAGAAAAATTTTATTATTTGTTTGAAATTGTTGAAAGAATCGCAAGGTTTTTTTTTGCAAAAAAAAATTTTGGTTTTCCCCTTTTTCTGTTTTAAATATTATAATGAGAGAGCTTATTTATTACTTTATTTCATTATTTTTTAATTATCGTAATTTATATTTCAATATATAATTTATATTTCATCCATAAAATGTAGAATAAATTTATTATAGAAACACATTTCATTTATATATTTTTCTTTCTATTGGAAACATAATTTTTTAGTATAATATGAAAAATGTCAAAGAATGTATTTATAAATGATATTAATATGACAGTATTTGATAAAATCGAATACAAAATGTCAAACTAATCATAATAGAAAATATATCTCTAAAATTAAAAAAAAGAATTGATTTCGAAAAATACGATAACTTATAATATAGTCAGAGGGGTGTATTCTTATTCTTAAAAGAAAAAAAAATAATTAATTTCGAAAAATGCGAGATCTTATAATATAGTCAGAGGGGTGTATTCTTATAAGTGTAGGAATTTGTTTAGGTGTGCAAATATTTTCATGCTTAGGTTTAGGTTAGGTTAGGTTAGGTTATGTGGCAGCCCGATGTATCAGGCTCACTTAGACTATTCAGTACATTGTGATACCACAGTGGTGAACTTCTCTCTTATCACTGAGTGCTGCCCGATTCCATGTTAAGCTCAATGACAAGGGACCTCCTTTTTATAGCCGAGTCCGAACGGCGTTCCACATTCCAGTGAAACCACTTAGAGAAGCTTTGAAACCCTCAGAAATGTCACCAGCATTACTGAGGTGGGATAATCCACCGCTGAAAAACTTTTTGGTGTTCGGTCGTAGCAGGAATCGAACCCACGACCTTGTGTATGCAAGGCGGGCATGCTAACCATTGCACCACGGTGGCTCCCATGCTTAGGTTTAAGGGAACATCCACAAAAAAATAAAAAAATAAAAATTTTCTAAAATGATGCTAAATTGATTAGGTTAGGTTATATGGTGGCCCGATGTATCAGACTCACTTAGACTATTCAGCCCATTGTGATACCACAGTGGGGAACTTCTCTCTTATCACTGAGTGCTGCCCATGTTAAGCTCAATGACAAGGGACCTAATTTTTATAGCCGAGTCCGAACGGCGTTCCACATTCCAGTGAAACCACTTAGAGAAGCTTTGAAACCCTCAGAAATGTCACCAGTATTACTGAGGTGGGATAATCCACCGCTGAAAAACTTTTTGGTGTTCGGTCGAGGCAGGAATCGAACCCACGACCTTGTGTATGCAAGGCGGGCATGCTAACCATTTCACTGTAATTCACTGTAACCGAAAATGAAAATGTGAAATATCGTTTCCCATTCCCATATAGTTTGACCAAATTTGTGGGTTAATATTGTTAATAATTTTCCATAGATTTTAGATTTTTTTTACAACGATTCACAGTTTTATCCTCCATAATTATATATTTTCCAACATTTAATTAATGACTATCTCATAAAATGTGATTAAGATGTAGTATAGCTACATATTTCCTCTGAATTTTTGTCAACTGTTTTCCTCAAATAATTGATATTTTTTTATCTTAATATTTCTTGATATTTAGAGAATGGCAATTAGCACGCACACCATTCACATTTAAAAACTGATTTTAGACAACCAATAATGGTAATAGATTACACTCGGCTTATAATATTAGGACGAGTGAGAATATTCCGGGTGTGCAGTTGTAACTTTTTTGGATGAAGTAAATACCAATTTTTCATCTTTTCATTTTGAGGTTGATTTCTTAATTATTGAATTTAGAGATATGAAATGTTTGCCTAGACCTTTCCATCCATATATTTTTGCACTTCTAATTTAGAGTTTTGGTGGAAATCCGAATATAGTACCCACCTTTACCAAGTTATATAGACCCTCAAAAAAATCGCTTCTGTAACATATACCCCCAACACATTTTGCTTCAAGCATATACATTTTCAGGATTGAGACAAACAAAATATTGTTTGTATTGTTCAAACATATTATGTTTCACCTTAGGGCACACACTGGTAGTAAAAAATTTTAATGAAATTTTCTTTGCGTGGATATATTTTTAAGGCGCCAATTGATTGCTTCCATTATTTTACTTGCAGCATACTCTCTAGAACTCTCTCTCTCTAAACACATATATATATTTATAGGCTATTTCCAAATTAATATATGTTTGCATCTAAGCATATTATATTTACAAACATTTTATGTCCCAAACATAATATGTTCTAATATATTAACATATATGTCCCAAACATGTTATGCTAGTTTATGAACATTATATGCTTGCACTTAAAAATATTGTGTTAAAAAATTTGAGTACCAAACATATAATTTTTACACCCAAACATATGAAAAACAGTCTTTTTCGTCCATGTAGTTTACAAAACAAATTGATTTACACATATTTACAAGGTTCTTATCATTAATTACGATTTACAAACTATATTTTCTTATGTAGCGTCTTGTTTTCACGGACCTATTGCAGATACAAATTCTCACTTTACGCGAGTTGATATTACCAAGCGATATTTTGAATTAAAATTTTTTCCATCTGTAATAAAAATTTGAATGAATTGATGATAGTATTAAATAAGTGGCATTTATTTCTGAAAAACAAGATTTACCGTAATTTCAAGTTGGCATATGTGTGTGCATAGATATTCCTTTATAAATTTAATTTAAAACTAATTGATTCTTTTGTATTTCTTTTCAATAATATGGGAATATGAATTGATGTTGAAATTAAATGTAAAGCATTAAGTTTTCTATTACAAGGTGTATTAGAAATCAGCAATACCATTTATGTGTGCATTGACTTTCTTCCACAAATTTTATTTTAAAATAATTGTCTGTCCTCTCTTCAAAGCAAATGTAAAAATTTTTGAGAATGTTTGAAAATGCGCCTGAAAGAAATCTAGTATCAAATTTAATTTAAATTTAACACATTACTCTTATTGCATACAAGAAATGTGTGAATATAAAAAAAAAGGATATTTCACTTTACCCGAAATGATTTTACAAAGCGATATTTTGAATTATAATTTTTTTTTTTATTTTTAATAAAACTTTAAATTAATTGATCATAGTATGAAGTAAGAAGCATTTATTTATCAAAAACAAGATTTATTGAAAACAAAAACAAGATTTATTGATATTGATGCATTGATATTTCCTTACAAATTTTGAAATTTAAAATATTGATTTTTTTCTATATATTTCTCATCTATATGGTCCAATAATATGTGAATATAAATTGACGTTAAAATAAAATACAAAATCATTAAGTTTCCTATTATAAAATGTGTTACAATTTAGCAATATCATATTTGTGTTCATTGATTTTCTTCTACATTTTTTTTCTTCCAATAATTGTTTGTCTATTCCTGAAAGCCAGATTGAGATTATTTGAAAATTTCCCTTGCAATAAATCTAGCAAAATAGATTTCTTCGAATAAAAGTTACATTAACATATTACATCTTATCATTCCCATTGTATACAAGAAATATGTGAAGATAACAAGAGATATTTGCGCTTTCGTTTATCAAATTGTAAAATCTCATTTATTATTTAGGCATTCATTTCTGTCTTCATAAAAAATAAATCCATAAAAAATAACATCCACACCTTAAGTTTGCTAAACGGGAAAAAAATTAAGGAACACCTGTTTTCAACTATAAAGGGTCCCATGTGATATCATGCCATGTTTTAGCCATACATACATACATACATACTTATGTTTGTATTGTATATATTTTTTATGATTTACTAAGGTGTTACTGGGCAAACTTCAAAATAATGTCAGTTATCATAAATTTCTACCTTATTTGTCATTATTCAATTTTGCTGTTCAAATTTTTATGATAAATAGCTTGTAAGTTATATAGAATTTTATATAATAGATTTTTATATAAAAAAAAAAATTAAACAATTTTTTAAACAATAACTAATTTATGCATTTCTTTTTTCTCTTTCTCTTCCCCCACCCTATCTCCTCCAATACTCCAATAAACCTAACAACTCAATTTCTATCTCCACACTTGAACATACATGCACTCACACATCAAACGTGGCATTTTTTGTATTATAAAATATGATAATATTAAAAAAAAAAAATCAAAAAAAAAAACAATATCTTGTGCTATGTCCAATGATGATGATGCTGCTGCTGTTGTTGTGGGTCGCCGTTATCGTCTCCCTCCTGTCTGTTTTTTGTTCTATTTTTAGGTGAGTCTGTTTGTTCTGGATTAGAGGTTGAAATTGAAAATAATAACAATCATTATCATTATGGTAAGCTTTTTCATTGTTTCATTAAATGTCATTATAAATCATAAAACTTTTATATGTTATATATTTACGAAAAAAAATCTATCAAAAAAAAATCATAAAGCCAAAATTATTTAATCCATTTTATTAAATTTTTTGAAAAAGTTAAAATGTCTTATTGGCAATATATAATACTTTAGTAAGATTTGTTGCTCTATATATTTTAAAAATGTTTTTAGTCATTTTGGCTTATGAATCACTCATATTTCAATACATACATATATGTTTTTTTTCTTTCGTTTTACCATATAGTTTTTCCCCCTTTATGTTTTTCATTTTGTTTTGTGTCAACATTAATTATCATATATATAATTTTTTTAAGAATTATATCGGCAATATTTTTGTTAGATAAATAATAATGAAATATTTTAATTAGATAGAAATAGAAATGTTTAATTACTAGGTTCGGTATATAAATACAATATACATATATCATAATTAAATTGCCATAGATAATCAATACTAAAAAATATATGTTAAAAGAAGTCCCTAGCCTTTGCAAAGGAATCCCGATTTTTCTCATTGCCTTATTGGCAAACTACAAAAGATTTGTACACTTTTGTAATTTTTATTCTTTGTTCAATTCAAAAAATGGCAGTAACTCGAAGTTTCAATCTGCATAATCAACAATACAAAATTAAAACCATAAATCTGCTTTCCTAAAAATTCGATTTTTGCTGCACTGGCCTACAGTAAAAATAATTGGCATTTCTTGCTCTATTCCAAAATAGTAGTTTTCCTTCAATATAAATAATTCGTCCGACAAGAACTTAGCCTAGGAACAATACCTTATCCCAACGTGATAACAACCATAATATTAATCTAAGGAATATACTCCACGATAGTAAATTAAGAGTAAACCCAAAGAAAAAATAATTCCTTAAGTAAGAAATTCCTCTTTGTTATAAAATATTTTTATTTAAGATGTTTTGAAAACATCGACTTTAATTTTTTTTGACTTAGTGACTTTTGTCTTTTTGGTGATGAAAGCATCATAAGAGCCACATCACAATCCCCTTACAACCACGGTTGCCACTCGTGCCAAAAATAATTTCACAAAATTTTAAGACAATTTCAACAAAAATCTACCAAACTTAAAAACTCTTATTTTGAAGGAAATTTTTAATTTCTATAAGAAATTTTGTCAAAATTTCATTTCTATGAGAAAGTTTGTAAAATTTTTTACTTCTATAATTTATTTTTTCAAAATTTTATTTCTATAGAAAATTTTGCCAAAAATGCGTTTCTATAGAAAATTTTGCCAAAAATGCATTTCTATAGAAAATTTTATCAAAATTTTATTTCTATAGAAAATTTTGTGTAAATTTTATTTCTATAGAAAATTTTGTGTAAATTTTATTTCTATAGAAAATCTTGTCAAAATTTTATTTCTATAGAAAATTTTGTAAACATTTTATTTCTATAAGAAATTTTGTAAAAATGTTATTCCTATAGTTTTATTTCTATAGGAAACTTTAACAAATTTTCTCAAAATTTTATTTCTATAGAAAATTTGGTCAACATTTTTTTTCTATACAAAATTTGGTCAACATTTTACTTCTATAGAAAATTTTTGCAAAATTTTATTTCTATAGAAAATTTTGCCAAAATTTTATTTCTTTAGAAAATTTTGTCAAAATTTTATTTCTACAGAAAATTTTGCTAAAATTTTATTTCTACAGAAAATCTTGTCAAAATTTTATTTCTATAGAAAAGTTTGCCAAAATATAATTTTGTTACAATTTTATTTCTACAGAAAATCTTGTCAAAATTTCATTTCTACAGAAAATTTTGTCAAAATTTTATTTCATTAGAAAATTTTGTCAAAAGTGTATTTCTATAGAAAAGTTTGTCTAAATTTTATATCTACAGAAAATCTTGTCAAAATTTTATTTCTATAGAAAATTTTGCTCAAATTTTATTTATTTAGAAAATTTGGTCAAAAATGTATTTCTTTCGAAAATTTGTCAAAATTTTATTTCTATAGAAAACTTTGTCAAAATTTTATTTCTACAGAAAATTTTATCAAAATTGTATTTCTATAGAAAATTTGACGTAATTTTATTTCTATTGAAAATTTTGTGTAAATTTTATTTCTGTAGAAAATTTTGTAAAAATTTTATTTCCACAGAAAATTTTGTCAAAATTTTATTTCTATAGAAAATGTTGGCAAAATTTTATTTCTTTAGGAAATTTTATTAAATTTTGTCAATTTTTTTTTCTATAGAAATTTTTGTCAACATTTTATTTCTATAGAAAATTTGGTCAAAATTTTATTTCTATAAAAAATTTTGCCAAAATTTTATTTCTTTGGATATTTTGTCAAAATTTTATTTCTACAGAAAATTTTGTTAAAATTTTATTTCTGCAGGAAATTTTGTCAAAATTTTATTTCTTTAGAAAATTTTGTCAAAATTTTATTCCTGTAGAAAATTTTGTCAAAATTTTATTTCTATAGAAAATTTTATCAAGGTTTTATTTCTATATAAAATTTATTTAAAATTTTATTTCTATATAAAATTTTGTTAAAATTGAATTTATTCTGATAATTGGTTGATAATTTGGCTGCAAGTAGAGGATGCTGATGAGGAACGTGTAATTCCGAAACGTGCGTCCATCCAACCATCTTGCAGTCTATAGTGCTTTGCCCAAGTAAATATGACAAACATTCTTTTCCTCTGTTGGTTAAGCTACTCTTGTAGTTTAGTCAACACAATGGTTTTAAAGCTGAGATCAAAACAACAAATATGATTGAAGTACAAACCCACAATAAAAAACAAAATTTTATTTCTTTAGAAAAAATTGTCAAAGTTTTATTTCTATAGAAAATTTTCTCAAAATTTTGTTTCTATAGAAAATTTGGTCAAAGATTTATTTCTATAGAAAATTTGGTCAAAATTTTATTTCTATTGAAATTTTATCAAAATTTTATTTCTATAGAAAATTTTGCCAAAATTTTATTTCTTTAGAAAATTTCGTCAAAATTTTATTTCTACAGAAAATTTTGCCAAAATTTTATTTATTTAGAAAATGTTGTCAACACGTTATTTCTATAGGAAATTTTTCAAAAATGTTATTTCTATAGGCAATTTTGTAAACGTTTTATTTCTATCGGAAATTTTATCAAATTTTGTCAAAGTTTTATTTCTATAGAAAATTTGGTCAAAATTTTATTTCTATAGAAAATTTGGTAAAAATTTTATTTCTATAGAAAATTTGGTAAAAATTTTATTTCTATAGAAGATTTTATCAAAATTTTAGTTCTATAGAAAATTTTGTCATAATTTTATTTCTATAGAAAATTTTGTGTAAATTTTATTTCTTTAGAAAATTTGGTCAAAATGTTATTTCCACAGGAAATTTTGTCAAAATTTTATTTCCATAGAAATTTTGGCAAAATGTTATTTCTATACAAAAGTTTGTCAAAATTTTACTACTATAGAAAATTTGGTCAAAATGTTATTTCTATACAAAATTTGGTCAAAATTTTATTTTTATAAACGATTTTGTTAAAATTGTATTTCTATAATTTTTGTTAAATTTTTATTTCTACAGAAAATCTTGTCAAAATTTTATTTCTATAGAAAATTTTTCCAAAATTTTATTTTGTTACAATGTTATTTCTGCAGAAAATCTTGTCAAAATTTTATTTCTACAGAAAATTTTGCTAAAATTTTACTTCTACAGAAAATTTTGTTAAAATTTACTTCTACAGAAAATCTTGTCAAAATTTTATTTCGATAGAAAATTTTGCCAAAATTTTATTTCAATAGAAAATTTTGCCAACATTTTATTTCTATAGAAATTTTTGCCAAAATTTTATTCCTTTAGAAAGTGTTGTCAAAATTTTAATTCTATAGAAAATGTTGAAATTTTATTTCTATAGAAAAATTTGCCAAAATTTTATTTCTATAGAAATTTTTGCCAAAATTTTATTCCTTTAGAAAATTTTGTCAAAATTTTTATAGAAAATTTTGTCAAAATTTTAATTCTATAGAAAATGTTGACATTTTTTTTCTATAGAAAATTTTGCCAAAATTTTATTTCTATAGAAAATTTTGCCAAAATTGTATTTCTTTAGAAAATTTTGTCAAAATTTTATTTCTAAATTTTTGTCAAAATTTATTTCTATAGCAAATTTTATCAACATATTATTTCTATAAAAAGGAGAGGAATATTTTACAAAATCTACCAAACAATAAATGGTAGATTTCATTTTTGTTAGAATTCTACCAACAGTGGCAACCGTGCTTACAACCCAAATTAATGCTCTGATCCTGTAAATCGTACGAAAAACCATTGGAAAGAAAAACAATTATACAAATTTAAAGCAATTTGGCATTTCCTGTTGTTGAACATTCGTTTCGAAATAGAAGACCCAAAATCAAGTATCTTTCGATTGAAATATGACAGCAAGCTTTTGTATGAAATAGGAGAATTCATAGTAGAGCTCGATCGAAGAATCGGCTTCGGCCAAAAATCGTTAATTGGCCACGAGTCGACCTTTGGTAGCAAGAGATTGATTGATTGAGACAATCAGAAAACACACAATACAAATAAAACGTAAAAAAAATTATAAAAAATCCTTGTTTGTCATTATAATTTCAAACTACTGAATTTTGAATACTAAAAATCTGTTAACCTTAAATAATATTATAAGACATGGATTGAATTACTGTTTATTGTTTTTTTTTTTAATGTCTTTGTTTCATAAAATTTTCTAATATTAATTACAAATTTAAGGATTATTATTGTTTTTGTTTTGTCGAACATCGGCTTCGGCCAAAAAAAGACCCTCTTCGGTCGAGCTCTAGTTATATTCTAACCAACATTAACAGTCGATTAGTCGTTTTGGCTGGATTTTCAAAAAATAAAAGACGTTTTTAAGATTGCAAAAAATAGATTTTGGATTCCTTGGAATTAAACGTTCTTGTATATACATATGTTATAGAAGTATTTTCTACCGTCTTCAGGGTTCATAAGCATTAACCGATTATATACACACAGAAGATGTTGGCCAAAAAATCACAAATCTCATAGGTTTTTCTGACTAGATTCTATGTTTGAACAATTTTGAAACATAAATGTCACCAGCATTACCGAGAGGCGATAATTCACTGCTGCTGATTCTCATTCTTAAATTAAGAAAATAATTAAGAAAATAACCATTGCAAAAATCATCGTTTATTGTATAAAAAAATCCTTATTTCCTCAGTAGTATTCGAAATCGTTTCCTCATAACAGCACTTCATGTGAGCATTTCATTTTGGCAAAAGAAAAACTCAGTCATTCATATGCGTCAATATCGACCTGGCTTGTCTCAATACTCGCTGTCACCACTACAAATCATATTCATCTTCATGGCGAGACCAAAATGAGAAAAAAAATTGAAATCTCTTTCGACTAATCTACAAAAAGAGGAAATGTTATTATTTTTAATTTTGATCCAAATAGAATTATTCCATTGAAATTAAAACAAAACAAAAAAGAAAAAACATCACACACATTAAGCCTACTACTAACCCACAATGATACATCTCTATATATTGCTTGATTTTCATCCGAATTTTAGGTGACTCAACCTATCACATGAAGATTTTAGTACCCGCCGTGGCCTCAGGGGCCATTATCGGCAAAGGTGGTGAGACTATAGCGTCTTTACAAAAAGACACAGGTGCTAGGGTAAAAATGTCCAAATCTCACGATTTCTATCCAGGTATGGGAAAAAATCCTTTAAATTTTCTAGAAATTATATTTAAATTTTCCCTTTCTCGCTTAGGTACAACCGAACGTGTTTGCCTTATCACTGGTACCGTTGATGGCATTATGGCCGTACTCGATTTTGTCATGGATAAGATACGTGAGAAACCCGATCTGACCTCGAAAATTTTGGACACAGAAAACAAACAAAGCCAGGAGCGTGATAAGCAAGTGAAAATTTTGGTGCCCAATTCCACAGCCGGCATGATCATTGGCAAGGGTGGTGCTTACATTAAACAAGTGAAAGAGGAGAGCGGTTCGTATGTGCAAATATCACAGAAACCCAAGGATATATCGCTACAGGAACGTTGTATTACCATAATTGGTGATAAGGAAAATAATAAGAATGCCTGCAAAATGATTCTCTCGAAAATTGTTGAAGATCCACAATCGGGTACGTGCTTAAATGTATCGTATGCTGATATTAATGGACCGGTGGCCAATTTCAATCCAACCGGTTCGCCATATGCAACAAATCAGAATGCCATTAATTCGAGCACAGCCTCGTTAAATTCCACATTGGGCACAACCATCGGTGGTGCTGGCTCCGCTGCTGGTCTCCTAGTCAATGGTACTGGTATTAATTTGTCATTAAATCTGAGTTCACCAAATCCGGCACCAAATCTAGCTTTAGCCACACAATTGTTGGAACACATTAAGGTAAGTGGTATAAGGAATGCAAAAAAATATATTATGAAAAGAATCATTTGTTTTATGAATAAGTTCATAAAATATTGTAATGTAGAGTTCAAGCAAAAACAAATAAATATTTATTTAAAACGTACTGCCATGTATTGCAAGCAATTTCAGGTTGGTAAAATTTTTAAACCTTCCGACTGGTTTATTCCAATGACAGTACATTTTATTGTTTACGAGCTTACAAAAGCATTTGCATTCAGAAAGAAAGTTATTCGTGTTGATTTTGTTGTATATGTCACTGGAACCCATTAAATGGATATCGTTAGAGCCCTCCATATTTAAATGGAAATAAATCGTTTCGTTTTCGTATCATTGCTCGTTAACGTGTTACAGCAAATGCTCTAAAAATTTAAGGCTAGATTTGATCGAATTCCACATCGCAGTGGTAGAAAACTTGCTCGTGAGCTGAACATGTCGCGCGAGTGAATGCAACAGATATTGAAAAATGAGCTTGAATTGAAACCATTGAAGCTCCAAAAAGTCCAAGAGCTCACCGATACATAAAAGACTAGAAAGAGCCAAGGATTTGCTTCGCTTCATTTCTACTGCACAATGGCCACAAAAATCTACGGATCTCAAACACGGTTGCCACAATTGGTAGAATTCTACCAAAAATGGTAGATTTTTTACTGTTTGGTACATTGGTGAAATTCTCGATGTTTTGGTAGATTTTCCAAAATATTCCTCTCCAAATTTTGACAAAATATTCCTCTAAAATTTTGACAAAATTTTCTGTAGAAATAAAATTTTGACAAAATGTTCTATAGAAATAAAATTTTAACAAAATTTTCTTTAGAAATAAAATTTTAACAAAATTTTCTTTAGAAATAAAATTTTAACAAAATTTTCTATAAAAATAAGAATTTGAGAAAATTTTCTATAGAAATAAAATTTTGAGAAAATTTTCTATAGAAATAAAATTTTGAGAAAATTTTCCATAGAAATAAAATTTTAACAAAATTTTCTTTAGAAATAAAATTTTGACAAAATTATCAATAGAAATAGAATTTTAACAAAATTTTCTATAGAAATAAAATTTTGACAAAATTTTCATTAGAAATAGAATTTTGACAAAACTTTCTATAAAAATATAATTTTGATAAAATTTTCTATAGAAATATAATTTTGACAAAATTTTCTATAGAAATAAAATTTTGACAAAATTTTCTATAGAAATAAAATTTTGATAAAATTTTCTATAGAAATAAAGTTTTGACAAAATTTTCTAAAGAAATAAAATTTTAACAAAATTTTCTTTAGAAATAAAATTTTCGCAAAAATTTTCTATAGAAATAAAAATTTGACAAAATTATCTATAGAACTAAAATTTTAACAAAATTTTCTTTAGAAATAAAATGTTGACAAAATTTTCTTTAGAAATAAAATGTTGACAAAATTTTCATTAGAAATAGAATTTTGACAAAATTTTCTATAAAAATATAATTTTGCCAAACATACATTTTTAACAAAATTTACAATAGAAATACAATTTTTACAAAATTTTCTATAGAAATAAAATTTTGACAAAATTTTCTATAGAAATAGAATTTTGACAAAATTTCTATAGAAATACAGTTTTGACAAAATTTTCTAGAGAAATAAAATTTTGATAAAATTTTCTATAGAAATACAATTTTGACAAAATGTTCCATAAAAATATAATTTTGATAAAATTTTCTATAGAAATATAATTTTGACAAAATTTTCTATAGAAATAAAATTTTGACAAAATTTTCTATAGAAATAAAATTTTGATAAAATTTTCTATAGAAATAAAATTGTGACTAAATTTACTTAGAAATAAAATGTTGACAAAATTTTCATTAGAAATATAATTTTGACAAAATTTTCTATAAAAATATAATTTTGACAAAATTTTCTATAGAAATAAAATTTTGACAACATTTTATATAGAACTAAAATTTTCACAAAATTTTCTATACAAATAGAATTTTGACAAAATTTTCATTAGAACTAGAATTTTGACAAAATTTTCTTAAAAATATAATTTTGACAAAATTTTCTATAGAACTAAAATTTTGATAAAATTTTCTATAGACATAGAATTTTGACAAAATTTTCTATACAAATAGAATTTTGACAAAATATTATATAAAAATAAAATTTTGACAAAATTTTCTATAGAAATAAAATTTTCACAAAATTTCCTATAGAAATAAAATTTTGAAAAAATTTTCTATAGAAATAATATTTTGACAAAATTTTCTATAGAAATAAAATTTTGACAAAATTTTCTATAGAAATAAAATTTTAACAAAATTTTCTTTAGAAATAAAATTTTGGCAAAATTTTCTTTAGAAATAAAATTTTGGCAAAATTTTCTATATAAATAAAATGTTGACAAAATATTATATAAAAATAAAATGTTGACAAAATATTATATAAAAATAAAATTTTGAGAAAATTTTCTATACAAATAGAATTTTGACAAAATTTTCTATAGAAATACAATTTTGACAAAATTTTCTATACAAATAAAAATTTTGACAAAATTTTCTATAGAAATAAAATTTTGACAAAATTTTCTATAGAAATAAAATTTTGACAAAATTTTCTGTAGAAATAAAATTTTGACAAAATTTTCTATAGAAATAAAATTTTGACAAAATTTTCTATACAAATAGAATTTTGACAAAATTTTCATTAGAAATAGAATTTTGACAAAATTTTCTATAGAAATACAATTTTGACAAAATTTTCTATACAAATAAAAATTTTGACAAAATTTTCTATAGAAATAACATTTTGACAAAATTTTCTATAGAAATAAAATTTTGACAAAATTTTCTAAAGAAATAATTTTTTGACACAATTTTCTATAGAAACAAAAATTTTGACAACATTTTCTAAGAAATAAAATTTTGGCAACATTTTCTACAGAAATAAAATTTCGACAAAATTTTCTATAGAAATACAATTTTGAGAAAATTTGCTATAGAACTAAAATTGTGACAAAATTTTCTATAAAAAGATAATTTTGACAAAATTTTCTATGGAAATAAAATTTTAACAAAATTTTCTATAGATCTAAAATTTTGATAACATTTTCTATAGACATAGAATTTTAACAAAATTTTCTATACAAATACAATTTTGACAAAATATTATGTAAAATAAAATTTTGACAAAATTTTCTATAGAAATAAAATTTTAACAAAATATTCATCAGAAATAGAATTTTGACAAAATTTTCTATAAAAATATAATTTTGACAAAATTTTCTATAGAAAAAAAATTTTGACAAAATTTTCTATAGAAATAAAATTTTGACAAATTTTTCTATACAAATTAAATTTTGACAAAATTTTCTATAGAAATAAAAAATTTTACATTTTCTATAGAAATAAAATTTTGACAAAATTTTCGATAGAAATAAAATTTTGACAAAATTTTCGATAGAAATAAAATTTTGACAAAATTTTCTATAGAAATAAAATTTTAACAAAATTGTCTTTAGAAATAAAATTTTGACAACATTTTCATTAGAAATAGAATTTTGACAAAATTTTCTATAAAAATATAGTTTTGACATTTTCTCTAAAAATAAAATTTTGACAAAATTTTATATAGAAATAAAAATTTTGACAAATTTTTCTATACAAATTAAATTTTGGCAAAATTTTTCTATAGAAATAAAATCGTAACGGAATTCTTAGACAATTTTGCAAAGATTGAATTTTGAAGATTTACTTGGCCGATGTTATCCATTACAAAAAAAAATAAAACAAATTTCTTATTTCAACTTTCATATAATGAAACTGTTTATTTCCTATTTCAGGTCGCTTTACGCAGCTCCGGTTATACTGAAACTGCAACCACAGAAGTTTGTGCTGCCTTGGGCGTTTTAGCCAAATACGGTGTACTCGGCATGGGTGTCGGCCTACAACATACCAATGGTGCCCACACAACACTCGGTAGCTATTTGGGTGTCTCCGCCTTGGATCAACAGACAGCTGCTGCGGCCACAGCAGCAACGGCTGGTAATGTATTCGGTGCCGTGGGTCAAGTCAATTTGGAGCAATATAGTGCAGCCGTTGCTGCAGCTGCTGCCTCAAGACCCACACAACAACAATTGGATGCAGCTGCTGCTCAATTTGATCCATTCCGTCATTTAAGTACGAATGCCGGTCAGGCAGCAACACCGGTATCATTGAATAATAATAGTTTTGGTTTAACCGCCGCTACTGGTACCGTGACCACAGCGCCCACATTGGGTGCAGCCACTGGAGCCCATACATTGGGTGGTATGAGCAAGAGTCCCACACCGGGAGATTTGAGTGCCAAGGATTCGAAGAATGTTGAGATACCTGAAGTGATTGTAGGCGCTATTTTAGGTGGGCCACGTTTTTATTATCCCTATTAGAAAAACAAAAAACAAAAACCAAAACCAAGCAAAAACTACAACAACAACAACAACAAAAGCACAAAACATAATTTTATAAAACAAAAACAACAAACGCTTATTTTTTTGGTTTTTTGTTAAAGTAAACATTCCCGGCTTAATGCAATGAGTAAACAAAAACAAAAAAAAAAAAAACAAAACACCCTTTATAATATTATTTTTGATATAATATATATATACAGAAACTATAACGTTTTGCAAAAATTAAAAAATAATTAATAATAGAAAAAAAATCTATTTTTAGATATATATTGGGTGCCTTGTTTTTTTAGAATTTTTAACTTACCATAATTTACTTATATTTTTTTGTTTCTTATTGTGTTTTTTTCTATTAATAGTCATATATATTTATATATATATGAAAATAATGACCATAAATCGATTTTTTTAATATTGTTTATTAACTGAGTGATTAACATATCCCTATAGATGTTTATATTTTTAAGATTTGTCTTTAGAAATGTACACATTCCTTTATAATATATATCAATGTTTTCTTTTTTAATACATTTCCATATAAGTGCCTTCGTCTATTGATTCCAAACCATACTTCCCAAAAACATTCCTATTCCTAATATGTTTGGTTTTTTCTTTAATATTAATGTTAAAAAAAATACTTTTGTATAGTAGCCATTATATACCATACATATTTTTGCACAATTAAATGTATATACATACTTATATAGGGTATAATTGTATAGGGTGTAATTCGATATCCATTCAAATACCTATTCATGTGTAATAATTTGTTTTTAAACATTTTTTGTTCGTTTTTTTGTTATTATTAATTATTATTATTATGTTTACATGAAATTCAAAGAGAGAACAAAAAAAATCTATTGATTTTTTTTAATACAATGCCAGTTAAAATATCATATATGTATATCGCCCTAGCTCTTGTCTACGATCCTTTAAAACTATTTTTCGTCCCTATATTTGTAATTGACTTAGAAGTTCTATCCCTTGGAGAAATGGAATATTATGAAGACAAACCTAATGAAAATACAAAAAAAAAAAAATAATTATTTAATAAAAAAAGTTTTCTATGTTTTGTCCGGGCTTAAGATCTATATGTTTTTTATTTATTTTATTTGGTAATTGTTGAATTGCTTCTTCAGGAAATATTGATCTATAATATTCCTGAAGAAGAAATTTAAGCAAATAGTGGAAAAAAATAAAAAAAAAAAAACATAGATGCCAAGCTCAAATAAAAACATAATTTTAATGTAACGAAAACTATTTCTGATTGCGACAATCGTGTTTTTTTGTGGAAATGTTGTATACGTTTTGAATCCATCATATTCCATCATTGCGTGTAATTATTAGTCAGTGTTAGTTTTCCTTCATCTAGGGAAGTCTTATTTTCAATTTGTTTAGAAAAGTTTTTCATTATTATTTTTTGTTTATCTCAAAGTCAGCAAAAAACAAAAACTCCATAAAAAATCATCCCTATTTAAATGGCTTTAAATGCATTTCCTTTTAAAATTTCATTTGTTTTTCTATTGTAAATCTAGTCAAAGTCTTGCCGCCGTCTTTAATTCATCTTCTTTCACATTTTTGCCTATAACGATTTCGGTTTCTCTTAATCCGCAACAAACATAATAATCATTATCAATTAAAATCTCCCAAATAAATTTTCGAATAGAATGTATTTGTCATAGCTACAGTTGTGTTTAGGCAAAAAATACAATACACCACTTAAATTCTTCAATTAAGACCCTGCGTGGCCTTATATGGATTTCTGGCTTATAAATCAACAAAATTGTTAGTTAATAGTAATTGTTAATAGCAATTACCCCAATCAATTAAAAAATCAGAACCCGAGCAAAAAACTTGGAAGATTAGATTTGATATAATTTGATCCCAAAAATCTCAAATCTGATCTAATATACGATCTGAAAATATTTTTTGCTATATCTAATACTATCTATATCATTTTAAGATTTAAACAAATCTAATCAAACTATTAAAAATAACTAACTTATATGGAATAAGTTAATTTTTATTAGATATAATAATTTTTCTGATCTGGTCTTATCAAATTAGATCCTCCATTTTTCATACGGGTAGATATAATTCAAAAATTTTTTTTTTCATTTCAAATTAAATAAAAACAAGGTGGCTATGTATTTTCCCATGAATGCTATGACAATTCAAAACATTTCTGTAAACAAAAACCTTGTAGTAAACCCTGTCTTAATTGTTTAGAAAGGCTCTGTGATTTTTTCCACATACATTTTCTGCACAAATACATTCTCCATATTAAACACACCATTGCATACAAAAAAAAAATACTTGTAAAAAATACCAAACAAATGAAAGACCCCACCTTCCATAGCACTTTTATATATAATATTAGCAGCAACATTTTGTTTAATTAGTTTTTTCGTTTTGTCGTTACTTTTCATTGCTTATAAGGTCCAACTTCTAGACAATCACTCACACACATATGTACACTTAGTTAGTATCAGGGAACAAAAGAATAGAAGATTGGTCCCCAAAATTTATTTAAGCCTTACATATTTCTGATTGCTATTATGATATTTCTCTAAAAAAAAAAATAGGAGAACAATATAATCTAGAAGGGCGCAGCTTTTATTTTGCATATTTTGTACACATTTTCCATTTACATTAATATGTTAATATATTTTCATTTTATCATATCACTACTTCCTTCGAAAAACAAAAATCTACATAAACAGCTCACAATAACTTTTCCTAAGTAAATGAAATGATTTGCACACAAGAACGAAACTTAAATCTTATATTAGAAGAATTTCTCTGTATATGATGTACACTTATAGATTTGTGTTATCAATTTGTAATCGTATAAATTTAAAAAATTACTAAATTTTTTTTAAAGATTTTACAATGATAAATTACTAGAAGATAAAAAAAATGATACAGACAAATTCCAATAATTTTATAAAAAGAATTGATATAGAATCGTATCAATTTCAAAAATTACTAATTTTTTTTAAAGATATTACAATGAGAAATTAACTAGTAGATAAAAAAATGATACAGACAAAATCCAATAATTTTATAAAAATAATTGATATACAAAACTTTTTTTTAATGAAACTGCTAATTCCATGAATTTAAATTTCAATAATATGATAAAGCGAATTGATATCTAAAATTTCTGAGTAATCAGAAATTGGGTTTTTGTTGTTTTTACCATTGGCAACAGCGTTGCCACAACGAAATTTTATTTTGGATCAATATTTTTCCATAATTGGACCAAAATTCGTATATTTCTATTGGTTTGTTTATATTTATTTCTATGAACAATTTTCGCAAAAATTTGATTTTAAAGAAAATTTTATCGAAATTTTATTTCTATAGAGAATTTTGTCATAATTTGATTTCTATACAAAATTTTGTCATAATTTGATTTCTATAGAAAATTTTGTCATAATTTTATTTCTATAGAGAATTTTGTCATAATTTGATTTCTATAGAAAATTTTGTCAAAAATTTCGGAAAATTTGATTTCTATAGATTTGTTTTTTTTTCAAAATTTTATTTCTATACATTTTTTTTCAAAATTTTATTTCTATAGCAAATATTTGTCAAAATTTTATTTCTATTATTTTTCATGTTAGCCTGATAACGAAAAAGGCAATTAACGTCCAAATGCATGATATCTTTAATTTTACAATTATTATTCGAGCTTAATGGACAATTTTAGATTAAGGAACTTTTTATTCAATGACTCATTAATAAAAAGTTCCTTAATCTAAAATTGTTCATTAAGCTCAAATAATAATTGAAAAATTAAAGATTTTATTTCTATAGAAAATTTTGTAATTGTATTGTATTTTTATAGAAAATTTTCGCAAAATTTGATTTGTATAGAAAGTGTTCACAAAATTTGATTTCTATAGAAAATATTGTCAAAATTTTATTTCTATAGAAAATTATCTCAACAGTTTATATCTATAGAAAATTTTGTCAAAATTATATTTCTATAGAAAATTTTGTGAAAATTTTATTTCTATAGAGAATTTTGTCATGATTTTTTCTATAGAAAAATTTGCCAACATTTTATTTCTATAGAAAATTTACATAAAAGTTTATTCCTATAGAAAATATTGTCAAAATTTTATTTCAATAGAAAATTTTGTCAAAATTTTACTTCTATACAAAATTTTGTCAAATTTTTATTTCTATTCTGTCAAAATTTTATTTTTATAGAAAATGCTCGGAAAATTTGATTTCTATAGAAAATTTTTTTCAAAATTTTATTTCTATAGAGAATTTTGTCAACATTTTATTAACATTTTTTATTTCTATTCTGTCAAAATTTTGTTAAAATTTTATTTTTATAGAAAATGTTCGGAAAATTTGATTTCTATAGATTTTTTTTTCAAAATTTGATTTCTATAGAATTTTTTTTTTCAAAATTTTATTTCTATAGATTTGCAATTTTTTATTAAAATTTTATTTTTTATAGAAAATTTTCGCAAAGTTTGATTTCTATAGAAAGTGTTCACAAAATTTGATTTCTAAAGAAAATTTTGTCAAAATTTTATTCTTATAGAAAATTTTTTTAAAATTTTATTTCTATAGAAAATTTTGTCAAAATTTTATTTCTATAGAAAATTTTCTCAAAAGTTTATTTCTTTAGAAAATTTTCTCAAAAGTTTATTTCTATAGAAAATTTTGCCAAAAATGTATTTCCAAATTTCCACAATTTGGTTTCTACAGAAAATTATCGCAAAATTGATTTCTATAGAAAGTGTTCACAAAATTTGATTTCTATAGAAAATTTTGTCAAAATTTTATTTCTATAGAATTTTTTTTTTAAATTTTATTTCTATAGAAAATTTTGTCATTATTTTATTTTTATAGAAAATTTTCTCAAAAGTTTTTTTCTATAGAAAATTTTGCCAAAAATGTATTTCCAAATTTCCACAATTTGGTTTCTATAGAAAATTATCGCAAAATTTAATTTCTGTATAAAATTTTTACAAAATATTCTTTCTATACAAAATTTTTTCATAATTTTATGTCTATACTTTAAAAATTTTATATATTTTAAATTAAAATATATTTTTTTGTTAAAATTTTATTTCTATAGAAAATTTTGTCAAGTTTACTGATTTAACGAAAATGGGTCAAAATAAACAAAATTCCAGTTGGTCCAACTATTGGACCATATTTAAAAATTAATAATTTTTTGGACCAATTTTGGTTCGATCGGACCAAAGTGGCAACCCTGATTGGCAATAACATTTTCCTTGTGTGCGCTGTAAGCATTTGAAAAAATTTCTGTAAAACCATGGTGGAAAAAACAACGTCTTTTATCCATAATTTATCTATAAAATTTACATTATGGATACCATATCGCAGTTACATTTCCCATATATGTTATTATATTTCTTTCAGGAGATATGATAACGAAAACCTAAAGATTTTTAATTGATTATATTTAAATGATCACTAATAGCTTTCAACCCATATTTATAAAAGTGTGCAAAATATATATGAGATGCCTTCTCTATTCTTTCTTTATGATTTCATATTAATGGGCAAAAGTTATAAGACATTTCTCTTCTTTTCGTTTTTTCACTATCATTTTTAGTTTTTTTTTTAAGATTTTCGTAGATTTTAGAAACAAACATACATACACAAATAATCATTACAATATAGGTGTTATAGTGTATAATTTTATTGCAATTTCATATGAAAATTTTCAAACTTCCACAATGAGATCCCATTAAGATCCCAGACTAGTGCAATTGGTTAATGAAACTTTAAAGAAACAAAAACCTTAGGATTATTTAGAAGATCATAATAGAGATCCGATTAAAAATCCTTAGATTTTTTGGTTTTATGTAATCATTCAAAAAAAAATATATATACCTCAAAATATTTAGATGATAAGATGATTAATATAATAAACGTTTATATTTTCTTTGATAACATAAGTTTTGTAACATTTCTTTTTAATTGGTTCAATGTTAGTTTATTTTATTTGTTTTGTTATGTAATTTTCTTACTCCCCACTCCCCAGAAAACCTTAAAAGAAATTTATTAACCCTTTTTTTATAGCTATTAATATACTATCATTATACTTATGCATATATATATAATATTATTAAACACATTTACACATATACTTTTTTCCTCTTCACTTTATATTTATATATAGATGTCATATGTCTTTTGTTTTCTACAAAAAAATAATAATACCAAAATTTCTTTTTTTCAAATTCCATATGAAAAACCATAAAATAACGAACATGCAAACGCCACAAAAAAAAATCCCTGCGCCCCAAATACTAATTTGCAGGTCCAAATGGTCGTTGTTTAGTTGAAATCCAACATATTTCGGGTGCTAATGTGCAAATTTCAAAGAAAGGCATTTTCGCACCTGGCACCAGAAATCGTATTGTAACCATAACTGGTCAACCGAGTGCCATTGCTAAAGCTCAATTTCTAATTGAACAGAAAATCAACGAGGAGGAGACAAAAAGAGCGCGACAAATTCCATTAGCCACTGTTGTGAATTAAAAAAAATAATAATTTTTCTAATTAAGAATTCAAACAAATAAATTAAAAAAAAACACCAATTCACCAACACCACAACTACCACCACCACCAACAACCAACCAACCAACCAACCATCATCAACAACCAACCAACCAATAAAGAACTCCTTTTATCCATTAGTAAAAACCAAAACGTCGTTTAAACAGATAATAGCAACTTTATATTAGTCTTCTCTCCGCCATCTGACCCCTGTTTTACCTACCAAACTCCACTAAAATAAACCAAAAAACAAAACGAAAAAAAACCAGCTACACACAATTGTTCACAAACGTTGATCTTGAATGATAGACATTTTATTAATTGTTATTAACGACTAAATAATTCAAGAAAATTTAAATGAATCAGAGAAGTTTTAAAAACTTTTTTTTTTAAGCAGAATCTAAGAAATTTACCCTCTATCCTATCCTCTATTTCCCATAGATCCTAACCAAAGGTAATGAAGAAATCTTTCTTCCTCTTCCCCCAAAATAAGCAACAACAAATTACTTTCATTACATAAAAAAAAAAACTAAATAACCTAAATAACGAAACTTAGAAAATTATATAATTAATAATATTTAAAACCAAACAAAAGAAAAACAAATATTGTATGATAATGCAAAGAAAAACGAAATGTAAAACAAAAAGTGTTAAAAAAAATCTTTTTTTTTTAAGGAAAATAAACAATGCAGAAGATTTAAAAAAAAATACTTTCTTCTTTAGAATACCAAACTAAGAACAACAACAAAAACAATAAAACATCATTATTACATTACAAAAAAAAAAAAAACAAAAAACAAACACTATACATATATTTATATACATATGTATATGTAAAAGAGTATTTATATATATATTTAGAGATAATTTCCAGAGAAATCCGTAACAAAAAGCCCAAATACATACTCTACACCATACACCCCCTAACATTAGTCTATTGAAAATATTTAGCGAAAACATTAAGCATAAAAACTAAAAAAAAACAAACAAACAAACAAAAACTTTAATGAAAATTTTAACTTTCCCCCCTCACTCAATATGAGAAATGAAAATAAAAGAATCAACTAAATAAATTGTTATTAAATGATATGAAAACTCCAAAAAAATAGTTAAATGAAAAGGAAGAAGATGAAGAATAAAAAAAAAATACAAATAATTGAATTTTTTTTAAGTAGCTACAATTTAAAATCGATTTTTAAATGAATACGAAGAACAAAACAAAAATGATTACCTACAATTTAATGTTTGAAAAACAATAATTCTACTATAACAGCAAGAGCATCAACAACAAAAACTAAACTAATAACAAGGCAATTAGATAATTTTTGTTGTTTTTTTTTTTTTTGATTCTTCAAATTGTTTGTTTAATGTTTTCTGTTAATTACTATAAAGTTTAATGTAAACAATCATAATTGGTTAATGTTATATTCGTTAAGTTTTTGATCAAGTTTTTTTTTTGATTTGTGTTCATAGAACGGGTGAATGGATATTTGCTTTAAATGACATTATATCATTCACTAACCACATTATATATATATAGAATAAAGCAATAATTAATAATATAAAACACATTAAAACAAATCGTTCAGTTCACTTATGAAACATCCGCAGTCAGTATATATATTATATAATATGTTATTAAAGGAAAATTTAATTTTTTTGAATTTTTTATTTTCAAACTAAAACACAAAGCAGCTTCTCAAGGAGAAAAAATATTTTTCTTAAAATTTCTCCCTGATCTTATGGGTTTTAGGGAATTTTTTTTGGCAAAGTAGGAATAAAAAGTACAAAATTCTAATCCAATGGTTTTCAATTATTATACAATTTTTTAAGTTAATTATTATTATATCTTCAATCACACACATTAAGAGAGTGCCACTCTAATCTATGATCTTTAATGAATAATACAATAATCTTTGTTTTTTTTGTTGAAGAAAATCGAATTTTATATAAAAGATTTAATACTTGCCTTTCTTTAATGAGCTAACTTGTAGCAAGCAGTTGGTAAAAGAAATCTCTAAGAAAGCCATGAGTTTTACAAAATTTTTATAATAATTACATAAAAATTGATATATGTGCATGAAATGTCCCTACATTATCAAAACTAATTAATATTGGAAATATATTATATGTTTGTAAAATACTACATATTGATCTAACATATACTACTGAACCTTTTCATGTGTGCAGTCCATGCCTTGAGGAAATTGCTGCAAAATATTAGGGTTTGCAACAGTTAAAGACATGCATTCGATTTCGCTTTAATCTTTAATATCCCCACACACAGAGAAGGAATATGATCACCCCAACCATGTTTCAAGAGCAAAATGTTACTTTTTTACGGAAAACATGTAGCATGTTTGTCGAAACCATGATCTTTTTTCGGAGATTATGTATCTGATTTCGGAAAGCATGCTTGACGAGAAAAGAATACTTTTGCGACAAAAATGCTACATGGTCGCTATGAAAAAGTAACATGGTGCTCTTGCAATATGTTTGAGGGGATCATATTCCTTCTCTGGGTGCAGGCTCAGTATATTAGCTTATGGGTGAAAAGATTTCTGAAAAAAAATAGCATGATATCAAAAGTTATTTTATCGTCGATCTATCTATCTATTTTTTTCATGTATGCCCTTAGTTTCTCAGCAAATTCGGAAATTCATATATAAAATTTATTTGCAATTCTATAAACTGTGTGAAAGGAGTTGATATAGAAAATCAAGATTATAAGTACAATTGAAAACAATAAATTAAATTTATCTTTTAAACCTTCTATAAATACTTGAGAATTTTTCTAAAAACAACTAACATTCATATATAAAAATTTTACAAATTTACGAATTGATCTAATTAATCTATAGAATACGTTTTATTGCAAATTACATCCACCATTATAAACTAAACAAATTTTTGATGTGTGCAGATTCTTAAAAATTATTTTTGATCCTTTTCTAAATACTTCAGAATAGATCTATAAGTTAAAAATTTTACATCCCTAAAATTTTTACATACGAATTGATCTGATTAATCTTTACACCACGATTTATTGCAAATTTCTTTCGTCATTATAATCTAAACAAATCTTTGATGTGTGCAGTTCTTGTTTTTTTTTTATTAAGAATATTAAATTTATTTCTTGTAATTAGGTTATACTTTTATAACTTGGTATAGTTAATATATATTATGCTATATTAAAAATTAATCGCTTTTTTTATTATGTTTATTATTATTATTTATTGAAATTCGTAAAATTTTAAACAGTTTTCTAAACCATTTAATACTTTGCCATTATATCCCTAATCCATAAAAAGCTTTAACTTAATCTAACTGCCATATTATCTAACATTCTAGAATTTGATTTACCAAAACAAAAACAAACAAAAACGATTTGTTTTAATATGCTTTTTACTCTCTACCTACCCCAGAAAATAATTATGTAAATATATAATTTGTTGTTCTTTATACATATATACAAATTTATACAAATCTAAACTAAAACACATTAATGTTTTATTATAACATATTATTGTTTTGCTATTAATTTGTTGTTTGTTTTATTTGTGTTCTATAATTAAAAAAAAAATAGAAGAAGAAGAAGAAGTAATGTATTTGATAACAAAAAGAGAAACGCATGTACCATTTACAAATATTATATATGTAAAACAAATTTTTAGCACTTTTTCTTTTACACCATTTGTTTTTTTTTTCTTTAAGTTAATTTTCAATCAGGAATTTGTTTTTATTCGTTGTTGTTCATTTTAATAATGAGTAAAAAAATTAAGAAAAAAATTTTATTGAAAATATTAGAGCTAATAATGAAAAATATATAAATATATATAAACATAGAATAAAACTGTTATAATTAAAATCACTGGAGAATACCCCCTCCCCCTACAAAAAAAAAAACCTGTGTGTGAAACAGCAGGATAATGAACGTTTTCAGTTAAGACTACTGAAAAAAAAGAAGAAGAAGAAGAACTGAAAAAAATCCATGAAACCAAGATTTAAGGTAATTAAAATTCCCCCCTCCATAAAAAAAGAGAAATGAACTATATAGGCTAGTGAGAATCATTAAACCTTGGCTCGGTCTAAACAATATGAATTTGTTTGTTTTTTATCACCTTTCGAATCCTGATATTTTATTTTCCCCAAATTTTTATAAAATTTTTCTTATAATATTTTTTTTTAGCATTTTTCTTTAATACTTATATTTCAGCTAATTTTAGTTATGTTGTTGTTTTGTTACTTTCCTGGAAAAAAAGAGAAAGAAAATTTTGTTGTTATTTTTTTTTCTAATTTCGAAGGAGTAAATAATGATGATGAGCGAAGAGAGATAAAAGGCTTTTGTTTTTGTTTTTTCATGATTAAAAATGTTGGATATGCTATGCTGCTGCTGTTGGCGTATATGTTGTTATTGTAATGGCCTTACCTAAAAGGTGTGTGTGGTAAAAAAAAAAATGTGTTGAGTGAAGTTGTTTTTCATTTTAATTTTTGTTTTCTTTAAGTCTTCTCCTTATGGTTTGATTTTTGTTGATTTTGTTATATTGTTGATTGTAATGATTTTATCCAAATCTTAGAAACCCATACGTGAGTCTTGATTTTTTCCCCCAAAAATACCGCCCCCCTACCGTCATCAAGGAATGCCAGTTTCTTTTGCGTAATGCCTTTACTTTGAATCTTAAGTTTTTCGGCCTTAAATTGGAAGGATTTTTTTTTCAAATTTTATTTAAATAAAACCATTATTTTTCTCTATTTGTATATATTCCACAAAACAAAATATTTTTATTCTATTTTTTGTAATTTTAATTTTTTTGCATATTCTCTTACAAAAACAAATCGTATGACCATAAGATTTATTAGATCGCAAACAAATTAAATACATACTACATCACATAAAATTATTACTACTACTATTATTATTAATATTACGTTACGATAAATTTTAAATACATTTTTTTATTTTTGTTTTTTTTTTTTTCTGTTTTTAAGTTAATGTTAAACAATCTTTAGAAAAAAAGGAAATTTATTGAAAAAAAAACTATTAATTTTTTTTAGTCATGTGCAATGTAGTTTATGATGCTGTAATGAAATTGTTTTTTTGTATATATAATTTCAACCAACAACAAAAAATATATATGAAATAAAAGTGAAAAAAGACATTTCTAATTCTTCCATTTTTATTGAATAAATAAAACAACAAAATATTGTTATTTAGAAAAAAAAACAAACAAAATATGTTTATTATTGTTCGTTTTTTTTTTTTTGTTTTGTATATGTTTTTTTCTATTTCTCTCAATTTTGGTAAACATAAAACATTCATACATCACATTTAATAGAAACCTTATTCGCCTCAAAAAAAAACCACCCATGGGAAGCATTGACCAATGTCTTCTTTTTATCCCAAAAAAAAATCAAAATCAGCAATTATTTTTCATTCATAATATTTTAGCATTCATTGATTTTAGTTTAAATTATAAGAGCATTTTAATTTCCAAAAACAAATATATATATACAAGAAAAAAAAACTATTTTGTTAAATTAAATCATGAAACTCCCATAAAACAAACAATATAAAGAGAAAAAGAAAACTATCTATGTACCACAATTACATATATAAATAGAAATTTTGAATTAATAAAAATTTACAAGAAATCCATACAAAAAAAAATCCTCAGCTGTGTTTTTTTCTAATATCAAAAGCAAATCAAACTCAAACCGCCAAAACTCTCATCATTTTTACATCAAACAAAAACCCCCCCTCCAAAAAAACAGCGCAAAAATCTCTTTTCAATCATCATCAAAATAAACTCCCTTCCACCAATGTCAGTAAAAAAATAGTCACTCAACTCGTCAAAGTCAAATTCAAATCATCTACACACAAAAAAATTTCACGAAAATTTTTCCAATTAAAATTTTAATTGAGTTTTAAAAAATATTCAATTAAAAATTTAATTGATTCAATAAATTTTTTAATTGAAATTTTAATTGAAATCACAAAAATAATAGTATCAATTAATTTTTTAATTGGATCAATTAACTTTGTAATTGCCGTTCAATTAATTTTTTTAATTGATACTATCATTTCTGTGATTGAAGACATTTCAATTAAAAATTAATTGGATCAATTAATTTCGTGATTGAATCAGAAAAACATTTTTTGTTGTGTGTACAATCAATTTCACTAAGCTCCACTTCTCCACTTTCTATCTTTTCCATAAGCTAACCCTTCCAAATCTATCTCTCAATGATGTCTCATATATTCCAAATCGAATTCATTAAGAAATTTATACAAAAAAAAATCAATAAACCAAATAAAACTAACTGGAAACGTTCATTTCTCAACTGGTTCAGCTTTCAAAAATACTTTTTGTTTATTTAGATTAACTTCATATATAAACTATACATACAATTTATTATCGTTTAATTTAATTTTAACATATTTAAAATCTAAAAAAAAAAACATCAAACAATTAATGTGAACATTTTATTTTGCATATACACCATACATATATTTTCTTAAGTTTACGGGTATAGTGAGAAAGCTTTAGTTTTTAAGTTTAAATAAAAAATGTTAATGTTATTCGAAAAAAAAACAATAATTATGCTATTGAAAATAAAATGAAAGTAAAATCAATTGTAATTTTCACTACCACCATAAATTTCATGCATACTACATACATATTGAAAATCATTTGTTAATATGATCCTCTTACCCTATTTTGTTCCACCCCCACCCTCATATAATTATTTTTTTTTTTATTTAATAAAATAAACTTTGTTAAAAATTTATAAAAATTAGCCATAAAGCCAGTGTTTAAAATTCATTTCGTACAATGAGAAAGACAAGGCGAGGTGATAGAAATATTGTGCACCCAGGTCGTATAGGAAAGAGTACAGGTCTCTTCTGTTAATATTTGGTCCTTCGATCTGAAAAGGATAGATTGTGTTTGCTCTTTCCCAGAATGGATTACAATTATGTGATTTCGACAAATTTTGTTTCGTCAAAAAAAAAAAAAAAACAAAATTGCACCACTCAAAAGAGTTTTAAGTTAATTATACTACCGATATATTTGGAGTTTTCGTTATTCAAACACAATCATAATGCCTGTCGATAGGCAAATTGTTTGTTTATAGAAAATAGCAAAAAAAAAGTCAATCTCGGCAAAGTATAGAAATCAGTTTCTGCCATAGGCGGTGACGATTTGGCGGCTCCGCAAACTTATATGTTTCAATTGGCCTCTGCGCCGATTGATTGGACATGGATTTAAATGAATTTTTGGCACAAATTAACTTTTTGCCACATGGAGCTTCGAACATTAAAACTAATTAAAAAATCACTTTTGAATTTCTAAATGGACGATTTATTGGCATTTAAAATATTGGCATTTAAAATATTATTGGCATTTAAAATATTGAAAATATTAGTCTATTTAAAGATGAAAGTTAGAGTTTTGCAAAGATTAGCTTTTGACTAATGTGATTTTTTGAGATTGTGATGGGGGTTTGTGCTAATCTGGGTGAGTACACAATTTTTAGTTGTGAGAAATGCAAAAACAAATACAAAAAAAAGGAAAAATTTTTTCTAAATCCGATATATATAAGCAACCTTGAAAGACAATTGTTCGATTGTAGCACGAAAAGCCAAACTGAGTCGATTATGAGAAATCTAATGTTGGATATATGGTAATTGAAGATTTCAGAAATTCGACCTTGAGGCGATTGTGTATTTTCACTTGTGAGAGGTTTCTTTGTATACTGGTAACTACATTTGAGCTTTGGGAGCCACCGTGGTGCAATGGCCGCCTTGCATACACAAGGTCGTGGGTTCGATTCCTGCTTCGACCGAAAACCAAAAAGTTTTTCAGCGGTGGATTATCCCACCTCAGTAATGCTGCTGACATTTCTGAGGTTTTCAAAGCTTCTCTAAGTGGTTTCACTGGAATGTGGAACGCCGTTCGGACTCGGCTATAATAAGGAGGTCCCTTGTCATTGAGCTTAACATGGAATCGGACAGCACTCAGTGATAAGAGAGAAGTTCACCAATGTCGTATCACAATGGACTGAATAGTCTAAGTGAACCTGATACATCGGGCTGCCACCTAACCTAACCTAACCTTGGTAAAAATTTAATATAGTAGTATATAATGTTGAACATCTTTTCGGAATCTTCTGAGCATATCTGAAATATATGTAAAAAAAAAAAACACACACACAAAAAACTTTTTGGTGATCGGTCGACGCAGGGATCAAACCCACGACCCTTGGCATTCAAGGCGGACGTAGCAACCACTGCTCCACGGCACCCAACTAAATGTATGTTTCTGTTAAATAAAGTTTTTTTAATCGGCTCGTGGGCGCCGCAAGTTATGCTATATAAATATAACTTATATGGATAAGCTCAGTGGATAGTGTAACTTATGACAATAACAGCTCAGTGGATAGTGTGTTACCTTACAAGTTGCATGGTCCGCGGTTCGATTCTCCGTCCAGGCGAAAGGTAAAATTTTAAAAATGTATAAAATCGAATAATTTCTTCTATATCACAGAAAAAGGTGCTAAGAAATAAAAAAAAACTCGTAGAAGTGAGAAAGATGTGAGAGAAAACGCAATTAGCCAGAAAAGATTGTTTTTTTGAGTTAGTCTTTATGAAAATGTTTTTACATCCTGAAAAAGAATAAACGTTTATCACAAAAAGTATACAAGTTTCTTCCAAATAAATTTCCTTAAAGCAAAAAGCAAATGAGAAACGAACTTTGTTTGTCTAAAATTTCGGGAGGAAAGAATTTGTTTTTCGTGTATTGAAACGCTTTTATCCCAAAAAAATAACCAATTTCAATTAAGCTATCGGCTACAAAATTTTCCTCACAAAATCCCGCAATACATTTTTGTTTTGATATAAGGAAAAAGTATTGAAATGGCCATAAATTGTTTCTCAACTGCACGCCAAACTTCGACCTCTGGAATTTATATATAGCTACACGCAAAAAAATAATTCTTTCCTCCCTGTTATGGTCATCAATAGATAAATATCCAAGTTTATTTAACAGAAACAAACATTTAGTTTGGCACCGTGGAGCAGTGGTTGCTACGTCCGACTTACATGCCAAGGGTCGTGGGTTCGATCCCTACTTCGAAAGTTTTTTATTTGTTTTTTTACATATATTCCAGATATGTTCGAAAGATTCCGAAGAAATGTTCAACATTACATTGTACTATATTAAATTTTGAACTGTAAAATGTGTCTTATTAAAGACCTAAAGTCAGAAAAGAACAGTGTTTGATATAAACGAAATGGACTTTGTTGTTGTTTTAAAAATAACCTTTTTTTATTGAAAAAATAAAAATTTTGTAACAAACGAATTTTTTTGGTGATAAAAGTTTAAAAATTTCAAAGCAATTCAAAAAACTCTATCAAAAGAAAAAAGTTTTCGGTACACGTTTCCCAAACGTTTTTTGTTTTTCTTTGCGTGTACAATTTGTCTATACTTATTTATTTATTTTCAAAATGCGCGACGGAAATCCGTAATGGATAGCTACGTGTTACAAAATCAAATTCTTGGCCAGTAATTTACATAGTGTTGCCAATGACTTTTTAGTTTTCTAGACTAAAGACTATTTTATCTTGAAATAAAACGAGAAATATAAAGTTTTTATTGAATTTGTGGAATATTAAAAATATTATTGTAGAATATTAAAAACTTACTGACAGAAAGGTTTTTTAATAAAATTTGCTTAATAATAATTTTTAATGATTTGAATGGAGGAAAAAATTAAAAAAACAAAATCCTTTATGAAAAAAAATTATCAATTTTTTTATACTGACAGATAGATGATTTAAATATTTTTTTTATTGTTCTCAGTAAAACATGTAACCTACCCTTATCCTTGTAGGTAAGTCATAAACGAACTTTCAAAATTCAAATTTTGATTGCTTAGATTTACTTGAACTGACATTTCAGACACTGGATTTCTGTTGAATAAACCTTATGGCACAAATACTATTTAAAAGTGGGTATTAAGTTCGAGTTTAGCCACAAAAATCGTAATTTTTTCACGATTACTTTTTTTTAATAATCCATTTTAAAGGATACAAACTTTGTTTGAAATTTTGTTTTGGCCTATTCCCCATAAAGTTACAATAAAATTTGCAACAAATATGTATAATTTTATGTGTTATTTTGTTGATTTAGATTTCACGGCTAAACTCGAACTTAGTACTCACTTTAATGTCGTAATTGAAATAAAATTGCTAAACAATATTAAATTAAATATTTTTTGGTTGTCATTCATATTTGGTCGTAGATATATAATTTATTTTGGTTATTATTATTATCAAATAAATCATACTATTCACTTGTTGGCATTCTTCATATACCTTTAAAACAATTACCATCTCCACATAAAGCAAATATATATAGAAAATTATGAACGATAAAATAATAGTGAAGGTATCTAAAAAGAAAAACAAATAAATTAACAAATTGAATTCAGTGAAATAAAAACAAACAACATAATTACAAAGTTTATTGATTAATTAATGCTAGTGTGCCTTGATATAATTAACTATGCTTAAAAACGAAAACCATATTTGAAAAATGAATGAAATAACAATTCATCTCGAAAAACACTAAGAATCAATCTAAACAACAACTGAGGTGACAACTAAGGCACCTCACATTTTTTCCCCTCCCCCAAAAACTCTACAATAGATGAATATTGACAGCAAAACAGATGATGAAGAAGAAAACTTAAAATTTTAAAATCACATTTCAAGTATTCAAACTTGTTGAAAATTTCCAAAAATAAAATTATGGTTATAGATTGATATTTTCCTAAAATATTGTTTTTTTTTTTTAATAATCTCTTAATCATTTTATTATCACTTATGAGATTTACACTATATATACCTATTTTCTTTTGTTTCAAACTTTTTCATTCTTTATTGTTATTCAAGTGTTACGTAGACATATATCTATTGATATATTTATAGTATGTTTTTATCAATAAACCGTTACAAAAATATTTAATAATTAATAGTATTATATTATTAATAGAAAAAAAAAACAGCAACAAAATTCATAGCAAGCATATTCATCATCTCAATATCAGGCTCGTTCTTTTCTTTTGAATCGGAACCAAAAATCTTAAATACCATACACCATGCATAATTCATTCACAAAAATTCAGAGACAGATTCGCAATATATTTTAAGGGCATTCTGAAGTGATGGTCTATGAAAGGAATTCTTTAGGAGCTGTTAAAATAAAAACAAAGGTCTACATCTATGGAAAACGCTTCGTAATATTAACCAGTTTTTGTTATTAAAATTGAGGAAACGAAACAACTATGAAACTTTTATATTTTGTTATGATTCTTTCATTATACAATGAAGCATTTCATACTATTAATGAAAATGTTCGTTCTCTCCATGAACAATTTTTTTCTTGCTTCTCTTTCTTTAGGAAATTTAAAAAAATATGAAATTTATCTAAGCATTTATATAATATGGGTTAGTAATTGAGTATAGATATTACAGCACATTTTGGGGACAGTTAGTAATTGAGTATAGATATTAGAGCACATTTTGGGGACAGCATTGCCACAATGAATTTTTATTTTGGACCAATATTTTTCCAAAATTGGACCAAAATTCGCACCAGCGGATCATTTTCCCAAATTAAATTAATATCATTGAAAAGTTAAAATTTTTCCAAAATTTTACTTTGATAGAAAATTTTGTCAAATATTTAATTCTACTCAACATTTTTATTCCTATAGAAAATCTTGTCAAAATTTTATTTCTATTGAAAATTTTGTTTCTATTAAATATTTTGTCAAATTTTTTTTCTATAGAAAATGTTGTCAAAACTTTATTTCTATAGAACATTTTTTCAAAATTTTATTTCTATAGAAAATGTTGTCAAAACTTTATTTCTATAGAAAATGTTGTCAAAATTTTATTTCTATAGAAAATTTTGTCAAAATTTTATTTCTATAGAAAATTTTGTCAAAATTTTATTTCTATAGAAAATTTTGTCAAAATTTTTTTTCTATAGAAAATTTTGTCAAATTTTATTTCTATAGAAATTTTTTTCAAAATTTTATTTCTATAGAAAATTTTGTCAAAATTTTATTTCTTTAGAAAATGTTGTCAAAATTTTATTTCTATAGAAAATTTTGTCAAAATTTTAGTTCTATAGAAAATTTTTCAAAATTTTATTTCTATAGAAAAAATTTTCAAAATTTTATTTCTATAGAAATTTTTTTCTAAATTTTATTTCTATAGATTTTTTTTTTAAATTTTATTTCTATAGAAAATTTTTTTCAAAATTTTATTTCTATGGAAAATTTTGTCAAAATTTTATTTCTACAGAACATTTTGTCAAAATTTTATTTCTATAGAAAATGTTGTCAAAATTTTATTTCTATAGAAAATTTTGTCAAAATTTTATTTCTATAGAAAATTTTGTTAAGATTTGATTTCTGTAGAATTTTTTGTCAAAATTTTATTTCTATAGACAATTTTATGTTTATAGAAAATTCTGAAAAATTACAGATTTAACGAAAATGGGCCAAAATTAACCAAATTCCATTTGGTTCGACCATCGGACCAAATTTAAAAATTAATAATTTATTTGACCAATTTTGGTCCGATCGCATCAAAATGGTAACCCTGATACCAAAGATATCATAATAAGAGTGCCTATATTGAGGACATACTCTTGAATACATTATGGGAATATATGATGTAATTTTAAATAAAAAAAGCATACAATATTCGTTATTTATATTGACCATAAATTTGATAAGTTAAGATTTTTTTATAATTTCAATATGAAGTTCCAACACAAGTAGTTTCAATGGAATGGAAAGAAAATCGACATTGTGTATTTAATATCACAAATCAATGGATCCTAAATCGTGGGACTTTGGAAATTAGTGTTTTAGATAAAAATAATTGAATTTGGAAAAAATATATATTTTTTTCAAGTTTTTCCAATTTTAAACTAAAAGTATATTTTGGGGGACATACATCAGCTGAATTATGGAATAGCTCGAATTCATCTAATAGTTGACTTTCGAATCTCCAATTTGGCTCATATCAAACATCCAACACTAAAACAAGAATGTAAAGCGCACATTACCAAACTTAAAAGTGTCTTAGACATTTTCTTCGATGTTAACTAATTTTGGGGACATGCATGATTGACATATTTTCGCAAATCAATGGATTCTAAATCGTATTGGAATCCTAACGTAGAAACTATGATTAAAAAATATATAAGCAATACATTCAGTGTGATATATAAAACTTCCAAATGTGTACGAGGGTAGATAATGCATCTCAGAGCCTATGTGGGACTTTGGAAATTAGTGTTTTAGATAATAATTGAATTTGGAAAAAATTTATATATTTTTTTAAAGTTTTTCCAAAAAAGAATTCAATTTTAAACTAAAAGTATATTTTGGGGACATATGTTACATCAAAATACATTCAGCTGAATTATGAAATAGCTCGACTTCATCTAATAGTTCACTTTCGAATCTCCAAATTGGCTCGTATCAAACATTCAACAGCAAAGCAAGAATGTAAAGCGCACATTACCAAACTCAAAAGTGTCTCAGACATTTTCTTCGATGTTAACTAATTTTGGGGACATGCATGATTGACATATTTTGGGGACATTGCATATTTTTTTAGGGACTTACATTTCATAGTTTAGTCAAAAGGTCAATGCCTAGGAATACTTCTCCTCATTTACATTTTTAAGTATTTACAAATTTTTGGGGACATATATTGACATATTTTGGGGATATGTAATATTTTTTTAAGTATATCCCATTGTTTTTATTCGAAATATATAATCGTTAAACAGTTCTCTCGCGTTTCTGTCAAAGGCCATTGCATTTCTTTAATAAAAGTGTAACAAATCCTTCTTCCTCTCGTCCACTTCATACATACCACAGACATAAAAACAACAACCTACGAAAGTCATTTCGTACATTTCAAATTGAAAATCAACAAAAGTATTCTTCAATTTCTAATTTTCAGTTTTAAACTAGTATCGATCGATGTAACGACACTAACACCATATTATTTCATAACAAAATTTAAATTTAAACTCACATGATCATTAAGGACAACAAGAAGAACAACAGCAAAGACATTTTTCAAGTAAATACTTAAAGGATTACAAGAATAACAAAGAAAAACAAAAACAAATGAAATCATGTTTTAATTAAAAAAAGTACTGGATCTGTGATATGTATTTAAAAAACAAATAATGTTAAAAAAATACAACAACCAAAAAAAAAAAAAAACAAATAAATATAAAAAACCATATAAAGATGCAATAAAATCTTAGTAAAATGTTATTAAATGTGTAATTAAGTGAATGTTTAAGTATGAAGTAACTCGAGATCATGAACTTTTACAATGAAGAAGCATATAATAATGCTCGAAACGTCCCCGCCCCGCCCCCACAATGCACCAAGAAGGCAAGTAAAAGGAAAATGCGAGGTCAAAGTAAGGAGAGTTAAGAACCATGGAAATATTAACGAAACGAAAGACGTAAAAAAGTTCACTAACATAAGCTTTATATATATTTTAAATAATAGAGAAGCGGTTAAGGAGAAGATAAGAGTATAGAATTGTCAAGAATTTAGCTGGAATAATATTTTTCGTAAATAGATTTCAAGGATTTTAAAGAGACAGCCAAATGATGTATTGCTTGTTAAGAATTTTATTGTTATTTTCATCTCTCTCTCTCTTCTCCTTTAAAAAATATCTTAATAATCTTCTATTTTAGTGGATATTTATTTTTTTCGATTGATTTTATTTTAGGTTTTCAAATATACACATATATTTGTAAAAAAAAAAACAATGAATTGAAATTGTAATTTGCTGTAATTAGGCTTATAAGTAGTTAGATTTATGGTTTTCAAATTGTTTTACATTAATACTTTTAACACTGGGTTCATAGATATATGAAATACGAACATTTTCATGTTAGATAAAATTTAATATAAAATAAAATAATAGAAGAATTACTAATTACTAAATATAAAGATATTTATTAAAAACAAAGAAATATATATCATCATTACAATAAAACAAAATTGTTATTTCATTAAATCTATCAAAACCAAGAGAATACAAACAGACAAATTAGATGAAATAAAAAAAAACAAAAACAAACATTTCTAAAGTATTGTTAAATAACAAAACAAATGCAAAAAACGATATAAATAAATAATGAAGAAGAAAAAAAAAAACAAACAATAATCTCAAGTTAGAGCATATACAAAACAAAACCAAAAACAATTAAACAAAAACACACAAAATAATAATGTGGTTATTTCATCAACAAATGAAGTCTATTAGTAAAAAATTTTTAGCAACAAAAGAAACAAATAAATTTATAATATATATACAAAATAAACAAAATTATAGAAAAATATTTTAATAAGGAAAGAAATTTCACCCAAATATTTACTCTTATCGCCCCTTCACTTTATATTCATTATCAATCCAAAAAAAATCTAGGACATCAATTATAATTGGGTTTTTGTTAAAATTACACAAAAAGGTATTATGGCTATTTTTTGTTAGCATAGTGACAAAAAAATACACATACTTCAAACAAGTTTTTTTTTAACTTCATTCTTATTATTGTTATTAAGCCCAAAAATATATATATAAATCATTCGATCCCTTTTACTATTAGTTTTTGTCCTTTCTTTTAGATAAACATGAATCATAGTTATTAAGAATATTATATTAAAAACAAAAATAACAAAATAAAAGAAAATGTTGTAAAAAACAATATAAATTCTATATTAAAAGAGGTTATCTAAAATATTTTTGTAGATTTTTTGTTCTTATCGAGAGGTAGATTTACAAACTGGCAATCCAGCTCGATATGAATACGACGCATAGGTCAGGTAATGTAAGTATGTGGGGCCTAAAAGTATGCTTTAGGAATTTGTTTCTTCTATGAACTAAAATAGATGAGCAAAGAAATAAGGAATTTAAATCAACATGAACAGGATTACGAAATAATCATATAATAATAATAAAATTCATAATGTATCTTACTGTATAATAAAATTTAGCCATTTCGACCATATGTTTACTAACAGCCCTTCCTACGTTTTTTGAACAAAAATTCCGCAAAGGGTTATAAACAAAAATTATTCAAATCACTTAAAAAAAATGTTTACAAAATAAGTACGTTTGCCAACTATATGATGATATTCATACTTTGAATTTTATATCTTCAAAGAAATGTATTAGTCAGAGAGAATAAAAAGACAAGAGGACGAAACTGTGAAGTGAAACTGCGTCAGTAGGTGGCAGTAATGAGGAAAATTTATCTAATATCATGCAGTTTTTGTCTGCGCTTCTCTCAAATATCATACAGTTTGCGTCGGCATCACCCAGTCCTATTCTCTGCCGGCCTTATGAAACGTAAGAAAAATAGGATTTACAACCTACGTTGTAGTAACAAATGTTTTTTTATATAAATCTTTTCATTCTATTAAATTTTTTGGCAGAAAATTTGAAATTATAACCGATGTCGATGCTTTTATAAACAATTTATCAAAACAGCGCTTCGACCGCAACGTTAGTAATACCAAAGTTGCAGGCATTGCACAACATCTATACGATTGTTGTTTTTGTAGAAGAGAAATGTTCGTCCTCTTGTATTTTTATTCTCTCTGTATTAGCAAAGATAATTGAGTATAACAAGTTTAAGCATTGTGCTCTTATAAAGAGAAAACAAATGTCAAGGTGTAGAAGGTTATGAAAAAAAAAAATTGTTTTATTTGTCAATTTTTTCCAAAGCAGCTCTGCCCAGGAATAAATTTATATTTGCTTTAAAATACACATACGTTACACATTTTCTTTAAAATACACATACGTTTTATTTTAATTTTCTACAATCGTTTTGGTATTGCTTTTGTGGGTTTTTATTCAGAAATTTATGAAAAACACAAATGTTTTGATATTTTCCGACGCAAACGGCAGTACATTTGAAAGACACGTCGACGCAAACTTTATGATATTTTGTTGGCAGAGTCCTCTGGTGCTTCAGTTTTGCTATGAAAAGACTGCATCTTCTTCTCAATTATCTTTGGTATTAGTAATAGCCAGCGTTGCCACAAGGAGATTTTATTTTGGACAATTTTTTTTTTCAAAATCGGACCAAAATTCTTTCCAACGGACCAAACTTCCAACTTCGAAGAAAAATGCCTTGTACATAATGCTTTTATTAAAAAATGAAGTACACCAGAAAGGACTGACATGACTTAGCGGTTAACAACGGAATCAAAACGTCGACTTTCCAACTTTTTTATATTTTGGAAAAATAGACTTTTTCTAAAGGTCGAATTTTAAAGTCAATTTTAGTTGACATCAAAAATCTAAATAATTTGATGCGTGAAGTGTTGTTTATATCGTTACTTTTGTATAGCTTAATCCCACTTTTCCACTTCTGGCGTATTTTGATTATATGGATTAAAATTGTCCAAAAAGATATAAAACCTAACCCAAGACCTAAAACGCGAAATTCTCATCCGATTGAAATGGTATCTAATTTCATAGATGTGGTAAATATGTTAAAAATTTTAAATTCTAAAAAAAAATGGATAAATTTGACAAAATTTATGAAAATGGACCAAAATTGGATTTATTTCGTTTGGTCCGACCATCGAACCAAATTTAAAATTTAAAACTCTTTTGGACCACTTTTAGTCCGATCGGACCAAAATGGCAACGCCGGTAATAGCGCCAAATAAAGTTTGGTAAAAATCGGGAGCTACCGTGGTGCAATGGTTAGCATGCCCGCCTTGCTCACACAAGGTCGTGGGTTCGATTCCTGCTTCGACCGAACACCATAAAGTTTTTCAGCGGTGGATTATCCCACCTCAGTAATGCTGTTGACATTTCTGAGGGTTTCAAAGCTTCTCTAAGTGGTTTCACTGGAATGTGGAACGCCGTTCGGACTCGGCTATAAAAAGGAGGTCCCTTGTCATTGATCTTAACATGGAATCGGGCAGCACTCAGTGATAAGAGAGAAGTTCACCAATGTGACTATTCAGTCCATTGTGAGACTGAATAGTCTAAGTGAGCCTGATACATCGGGCTGCCACCTAACCTAACCTTTGTAAAAATCTGCTGGTAAATCAAAATCTGTCATATACAGCTAAAATATAAATCTATATTGCTTAGAAAATCTTTTTTTTTTTTTGTAAGCAATAACAAAAAATTGAAACAATTTCAGAATTAAATTATTTGCTAAAGATTTACTAAATTAGTATTTCTCACAAAATAGTTCCTTATTTCTTTGAATTTGTAAATTTTTACTACAAATGTGTCCATATTCAACTTCGTATGGCACTAAAGACATTCTTGCAATTTTAAACTCCGATTTTGTCCTTCAAATATATATATATATATTTTTTTTTTTTTTATTTGTCACAAAAATATTTACTTATTTTTGTGATATCCGCGGGATGTCAGCGTTTGTAATACTATTTAGTTAAAGTTTTCTAAAAGTAATCTAAATTTTCTAATATTAACCAACATTTTCCTCCTGGTGGGTTCATTTTTTTTCGTGAATCTGCTGAAAAGAGAAAGCATGCATAGTCTTCCGAAAAACAGTCTTTTGAAAATAAAAAAAATTATTAAATGTTGGATGCATATACCCAAAGAAAAAATACTTTCATCCGGAACGAGATTCTTCTTTATTATAAAGACTTTCTTTAAGCGCAAATAAACCCGAATTTATGATAAACGGTGCAATGATTAAATTATAAAGAAAATTATTTTGCGCCAAAAGAAAACTCTGCCCCAACCGGACATCAACAAGATTTTCCATGTGGGTTTATCCCCTTCCAGTAAAGCTTGTGACATTTATGTGTGTTTCAAAGGTTCTCTAAGTAGTTTATCCGTAATGTCGGCCTTGGTCCCATGGCATGATGTCTGAACATCACTGACGACGGTAATGTGCTGTCACTATACCCAACCTATAATAAAAAAAAAAAAAAATAGGGCTTATATGAAAGATTATCGATAGACACCCAATCTAAGCAATATTAAGGACAAATTTCTTTAAAATAAATAACTCTTAATTAAAATAAAGTTCATTATATTTGCTTTATTTTAATGGAAGTTTAAATCGTTGGATTCAAGTAAAATTTTGTTGTGAATATAATTTCGGTTACCTACACGGACGAAAAAGACTGTTTTTTCATATGTTTGGAACTAAAATTTTGTAACACAATATTTTTAAGTGCAAGCATTCATAAACTAGCATAACATATTTGGGACATATATGTTAATATGCTAGAACATATTATGTTTGGGACATAAAATGTTTGTAAATATAATATGCTTAAATGCAAACATATATTAATTTAGAAATAGCCTATAAACATATATGTGTTTAGAAAGAGAGACCTAGAGAGTATGCTTTAAGTAAAATAATGGAAGTAACCTATTGGCGCCTTAAATATATATTCACACAAAGAAAATGTCATTAAAATGTTTCTATTTTTCTAGCAGTACGTGCCCTAAAGTTATACATAATATGTTTGAACAATACAAACAATATTTTGTTTGGACCAATCCTGAAAATATATATGCTTGAAGCAAAATGTGTTTGGGGTATATGTTACAGAATCGATTTTTTTTGAGGGTGTACTAAATATTCAAACAAAAACCTTTTTTCAATAACAAGTTTGATTTTTCATAAATTTATTTTTAATTTAATTGAATTGATGTATAATAATAAAAATGAATACATTTTTTTAAATTAAATTCAGAAGAGTAATCTTCAACTAAAATTAAATATAAATGATACAAAATTTAAATGATAAAATTATTGGATTTTTTTTAAATATAATTATTGGAATTTTTAAATTTTCTAAGAAATTCTTTCGTCAAAGTAAGTATTCCTAATTACTACTGATTTAAAAAACAAATATTTTGCACAAATATTTATTCTGCTGCAAGAAGCGAAAATAATGCTTTTACATGCATATTGCTAAACAACGCGCAAATCCCCACTGCTTATATTAATTGAAATTAGAAATACAAGAGAACAAAAATATTTTAGATAATTTATTATTCTAATAATTTTCAGTTCAATATGATGCATTACATTAGCATAAAACATTATTAAATATATTATAATTAATTAGAAGCGATGGATAAATATTTATTTAAACATATACATATATAACATAAACTCATAATAAATGTTATGATATTTTACATAAAACCAATCACCTATTATAAAGTACATCACATAACCATACATTAAAAAAAAACATAACATCAAGATTTTGCTTTTAGCATTAAATGAGCAAGAAGTACATAATAATGTAATCGTAAAAAACATCATTAATATAAATTAATTACTACAATACTTGGCTTTAAGTTCCGAAACGAAATTAATAAAAATATTTTCCACTCAATGTAGCAAAAAGTCTTCAATCTTGGGAGACCTCGGAGAAAACAGACATAACTGCTAATCTATGTAACATTTTTTGCAAGTATAGCAGAGTAATGGCTAATGATTGTTAAACACAAACTATGTATTAAAAAGTTCAACACAAGGAACTATTTTTGGTTGCCCAAGTAAACTAAATTTGTAATATTGTATATGTATTTGTACACCCATATTAACTATGACATTTCATAGAACGATATTGATATATTGGACTGGAAGCGCAGTTGCTACACGATAATCTACCAAACTTTAGAGAAAATTTTACAAAAAAAAAACTACTAAACAAAAAAGTCTTTTTTGTCAACATTTTATTTCTATAGAAAATTATAGTTGTCTTTGATTTCAGCTTAAAACCATGCATTGACTAAACTACAAGTGTAGCTTAACCAACAGAGGAAAAGTGTGCTTGTCAAATTTATTTGGGCAAAGCCCAATAGACTGCAAGATGGTTGGATGTACAGCTGTTTCGGAATTACCACATTCCTCATCAGCATCCTCTACTTGCAGCAAAACTATTAACCAATTATCAGAATAAATTCGGGTAATTCACTCAACTCAAAGTGAACTACACTTGAACCTTCCGAAAAAAGGTTTGATAGTCGGCTATTGCCTAAACAAATTTGCAAGCATATCTGTTTTCCTTTGCCAAACTCAAATCATCGATTTGAATGTAGAAAATGTCTATAGAAATTGTCCAAATTTTATTTATGTAGAAAATGTTGTCCAAATTTTATTTCTGTAGAAAATGTTGTCAAAATTTTATTCCTTTAGAAAATTTTGTATAAATTTTATATCTATAGAAATTTTTCTCAAAAATTTATTTCTAAAGAAAATTTTGTCAAAATTTTATTTCTAAAGAAAATTTTGTCCAAATTTTATTTCTATAGAAAATTTTGTCAAAATTTTTTTTCTATAGAAAATTTTGTCAAAATTTTATTTCTATAGAAAATTTTGTCAAAATTTTATTTCTATAGAAAATTTTGTCAAAATTTTATTTCTATAAAATATTTTTTCAAAATTTTATTTCTATAGAAAATTTTGTGAAAATTTTATTTCTATAGAAACTTTTGTCAAAATTTTATTTCTACAGAAAATGTTGTCAAAATCTTATTTCTATAGAAAATTTTCTCAAAGTTTTAATTCTATAGCACATTTTGTCAAAATTTTATTTCTTTAGAAACTTTTGTTAAAATTTTATTTCTATAGAAAATTTTCTCAAAGTTTTATTTCTACAGAAAATTTTTTCAAAATTTTATTTCTACAGAAAATTTTGTCAAAATTTTATTTCTATGGAAATTTTTGTCAAAATTTTATTTCTATAGAAAATTTTCTCAATTTTTTTTCAAAATTTTATAAAATAAAAAAATAATTAAATGTTGGATGCATACACCCAAAGAAAAAATACTTTCATCCGGAACGAAATTCTTCTTCATCATAAAGACTTTCTTTAAGCGCAAATAAACCCGAATTTATGATAAACGTTGCAATGATTTGCTCTAATTGTTTGTATTTGAATTTAAAGAAAATTATTTTGCGCCAAAAGAAAACTCTGCCTCAACCGGACACCAACAAGTTTTTATTATTTCTATAGAAAATTTTCTCAAAGTTTTATTTCTATAGAACATTTTGTCAAAATTTTATTTCTTTAGAAACTTTTGTTAAAATTTTATTTCTATAGAAAATTTTCTCAAAGTTTTATTTCTACAGAAAATTTTTTCAAAATTATATTTCTACAGAAAATTTTGTCAAAATTTTATTTCTATGGAAATTTTTGTCAAAATTTTATTTCTATAGAAAATTTTCTCAACATTTTATTTCTATAGAAAATTTTGTCAAAATTTTATTTTTATAGAATAATTTTTCAACATTTTATTTCTATAGAAAATTTTGTGAAAATTTTATTTCTATAGAAAATTTTGTCAAAATTTTATTTCTACAGAAAATGTTGTCAAAATTTTATTTCTATAGAAAATTTTATCAAAATTTTATTTATACAGAAAAATTTTTCAAAATTTTATTTCTGTAAAAACTTTTGTTAAAATTTTATTTTTATTTCTATAGAATATTTTTTCAAAATTTTATTTCTATAGAATATTTTTTCAAAATTTTATTTCTATAGAAATTTTTCTCAAAATTTTATTCCTATAGAAAATTTTCTCAAAATTTTATTTCTACAGAAAATTTTGTAAAATTTTTATTTCTACAGAAATTTTTGTCAAATTTTTTTTTTAGAAAATTTTGTCAAAATTTTATTTCTATAGAAAATTTACTCAAAATTTTATTTCCAAAGAAAATTTTGTCAAAATTTTATTTCTAAAGAAAATTTTGTCAAAATTTTATTTCTATAGAAAATTTTCTCAAAATTTTATTTCTAAAGAATATTTTTTCAAAATTTTATTTCAATAGAATAATTTTGTCAAAATTTTATTTCTAAAGAAAATTTTGGCATAATTTTATTTCTATAGAAAATTTTGGCATAATTTTATTTCTATAGAAAATTTTGGCATAATTTTATTTCTATAGAAAATTTTGTCAAAATTGTATTCCTATAGAAAATTTTGTCAACATTTTATTTCTACAGAAAATTTTATTAAAATTTTATTTCTATAGAAAATTTTGTCAACATTTTATTTCTACAGAAAATTTTATTAAAATTTTATTTCTATAGAAAATTTTGTCAAAATTTTATTTCTATAGAAAATTTTCTGAAAATTTTATTTCTATAGAAAATGTTGTCAAAATTTTATTTCTATAGAAAATTTTGTCAAAATTTTATTTCTATAGAAAATGTTCTCAAAATATTATTTCTAAAGAAAATTTTTTCAAAATTTTATTTCTATAGAAAATTTTGTCAAAATTTTATTTCTATAGAAAATTTTGTTAAAATTTTTTTTTCTATAGAAAATGTTGTCAAAATTTTATTTCTATAGAAAATTTTCTCAAAATATTATTTCTAAAGAAAATGTTGTCAAAATTTTATTTCTATAGAAAATTTTGTCAAAATTTTATTTCTATAGAAAAATTTCTCAAAATGTTATTTTTATATCAAATTTATAAACTTTTTTTTGATGTGTATTTGTCCTTAAATTTTCTTTAAGGACAAATACACATCATACTGAAAGCACAAGACTTCCTGAAAAGCGCATAAGTTGTAGAATGGGAACCACTCTTTCATATTGTTGAAATAAGATATAACAAATGCTTTTTGAAAATATATACTGAACAAAATTTTGGATATCCAATATACACGATATTCATTGAAATTTGCATCTCTTCGTTACAGTCGTATGTCTTTCTTAAAGAAAATTCTTCTTGATTTAAATAAATAATTTTTAAATTAACTAAATCGTTTTGATTAAAGATAAAAAGCTTTAAATATAGGCTAAGATTTATTTTGAAAATTTATTTGAAACTTGGGTTCTTGCTTAAAAGAGTTTTGTTTTAGGAATTAAGAAAATATTTTTTACTTGTAGAATCTGTTATAATTTGGATTTTAAAATTAATATTAATTATGCGAAACTATTCTTTTTAATATGTAACAAAAAGAGAACGAAAATTCGATAAATGATATCTTTATCTTAATTTTAATTTTACACGGCCTAGTTTTAAAGCTACACAAAAAAAAGTTTCTGGTTCAATCACGAAATTAATTGATCCAATTAATTTTTAATTGAAATGTCTTCAATCACAGAAGTGATAGTATCAATTAAAAAAGTAATTGAAGGTCAATTAAAAAATTAATTGATCCAATTAAAAACTTAATTGATACTATTAATTTTTGTGATTGATTTTTGTTTCAATTAAAAAATTTGCTGAATCAATTAAATTTTTAATTGAATATTTTTTAAAACTCAATTAAAATTTTAATTGGAAAAATTTTCGTGAAATTTTTTTCTGTGTTCTACAACTAACATATGTTTATAACGAAAACGGAATTTACAGCAAACAATATTTGTAGTCTCTTTAACATATTTTCATTAAATTCGTTTGTCAATAACGAACAATTTTTTTTGTGAAAAGTGAAAAAAAAAAATTGTTTTTCAATTTCAATTAAGCTAAAACTTTAAATAAAAGTAGAAGTCCCTGGCAGCTCGTTACAACCGTGTTCGACTGTAATATATATGATCCTTTTGATACCATAGTGTTTTCAAGAGGACAAGTGTACAGCCTGAAAGTATTCCAAGAAAATTTGTCATATTTTCCCACTGATGTGGTTTTTCAAATTTGAAAAAAAAAACAAAAGCTTGACTTTTACAAAATCCGAATAGTCGCAAGGCGGTTTTTTTCGCATTTGAACTTGACTTTGGCAGAGGAAAAGTGAAATGGCAGAGGAAAAATGAAATGAAACTTTTTTCATTCAAAGTGATTGAAGTCCATGAATTTATTCTGATAATTGGTTGATAGATTCGCTGCAAGTAGAGGATGCTGATGAGGAATGTGGCACTTCCGAAACGATCGTCCATCTAACCGTCTTGCAGTCTAAAGGGGTTGGCCAAAATCAGTTTGTTTTTCCAAAAGTCCAAAAATCAATGTTTTACATAATTTAGTTTTTTAATATGGTAGCAATTGTAGCATTTTGCTTAACATTTTAAATTGTGTATAACATCTAATTTTAATTAGAGGATAAACCTCTGGTTAGTAATTTTTTGGCCATTGACTATTTTTTTCCATACGATAAATAAAAAGAAAATGTATTTGTATCGCCAAAAAGGAATTTTTACTATTGATGACATGTGTATTTTTTTGTTTGTTTTTTTGTTTCCCAAAAAATATTTTTTTTACATTCACAACTTAAAGCCGTAAATAGACCTACACAAAAATATTTTAATTAAATCAAAATTATAAGAGTTCAAAGCATACATTAAACCATAAAAACTTAAAAATTTTAAGAAAACATTACTATGCAATGTTTTTTATAAAAAACAAAAAACTTACCAAGCAAAATTAAAAAAAAAACAGACCATTAAAAAATGTACAAAACTTTGTCGAAATGAGTCTATGGAAGGAGATTAATGGCTCCAAAATGAATGAACGATTTGTTAGTTGATACACAAATGAAATGTAAAGTATTTATCATTTGAAATAAAAACATTAGTTTAATCAAGAAGATAAAATATTTTAAAATAAAAACATTATAAAATATAATAAATGTTACTGTGTACCTTAGATTATATATATAAATGAAATGAAAAAATAAACAAATTTTTCAAAAACAAAAAAAACAATATCGTGCATTGTCATTAACTAATAGAGACAGAGGAAAAAATCACATAGCATTTTCCATATATATATATAGAACTAACAATAAAATTAATTAAATTAAAAAAAAAACATTTAATTTCATTATCAAATAAAATACTAACAAAAGAAAACTAATAAATTAAATAAAACAAATGTTGTTTTCATTGCGTTATTAAGAAAACCATAAACAAAAGTGTAGAGAAACAGTTACATTTTCAAAATCATAAAACAAAATCATTACAACAAATAAAAAAAATCTTTTATGATTTGACTGTGATAATATAAACAAAATATATATATTAATATTAAATAAAAATAAATATAAAATCTGTAAGGGAAATCTAGAATGAAAATGTAAGAAAATACAAAAAAAATTAAAATAAATTGGCTAGATGACATTGAAGGTAAAACAAAAAAAAAAAAAACGATAAAATGTTTTAAAATAACAAAAGCAAAACTTCAATACAATTTTTATTACAATAAAATTTTATTACTAAAAACGAAAACATATATATCAAGAAAAACCTAAACATTTATTATTTAATAAAACGTAATAAAGTATTTATTAAAAAAAAAAATAAAAAACAAGAAGAAAAAAAATTTGCAAATGACATAAACAAATAAATTCATATATAAAGATAATATTAAAAAAAAAGAAATATCTATGAATCGAATAAATAAGAAAAACAAGTATTAAGTAACATAATTCCGTCTTGACTTGATACTCAATTACAAAGCAAAACAAAAACAACAGTAAGAATATTACAATATGAAAAATACTAAACTTATTTGACACCAGGAAACAAAAAGTCATAGGAAATTCAAAGAAAATAGGAAAAATCCAACTTTAAAATAAATTTAAAATAAAAAAAACATAAACTAATACATCAACGATATTCTTTAAATGAAAATCCGATATAAAAAATAACAAGAAAATATTTATTTAAAAAATTTAAATGCCATATAGTTTTACACAAGAAACCCAAAGAAAAAACCTATTAAAAAAAACATAAAATACAATAAAAAAATCATTTAGTCCTTTATTACTACATATATAAGAAACTACAAAAGAAATACATAAAAAAAATCCCCAAAAATTTAAACAAAACCATTCCCAATCCAAAAAAAAACTCAGAAACAAAAAAAAAACACACAACTAATATTTCTTTCCTGTATTGCAAGCAAAACAGATTGAAAAAAATCAATTAATAACAACAACAACAACCAGTAATAAGATGAAGAACAACAACAAACTCTTTCTCAAAATGTTTCCTTTTACTTTCCTATTTAAAGTATATAAAACTTAATAATATTTAAAAACTAAAATAGATATAACTTTAAAATCCAAAAACAAAAATCTTTTAAAATGTTCAAATACAAATAAACAAAACAAACAAAAACTAAAAAAAATTACACTACTACAACAACTTCTCCTTAACAAGAAAACAACAAACCCTTTTGAAAAACCTCTCCGAAAATTCAAAATCTCCCGAAAAAAAAACAGATTATAGCAACAGAAAACAATTTCGTATCTTACAAACATTTATAGAAACGGATACAACACACTGTTCGATGTGTATATGTGTGTGTTTGTGTATGCAAAGGTATTAAGGAAAAGGAAGTTAAATTGGCTAACGGAAATAGAAATAAAAGCCCATTCATTTTAACACAATATAAGCAATAACAAAAAACAACAACCAGAGCAACAGCAACAAAACTCCCCCGGTTGGGATAAATGAATACAAAGCCCATTTAAGAAGCATCTGCATATAATCGTACATTAAAAAAAAAAAAAAAAAAAAAAAAAAACAGCAACCAACATGCATAATGAATATATGTCAAAACCATTATATACAGAAACATACATGCATCCTTACATACAAACATATAATGATAAAATGTTGAATGATAAAAGAAGAAGAAAATGAACATGTATGAAAATAAATATGTAATGAATAAACAAAAAAAAAAAAAACAACAGAAAAATTATATATATACATGCATAAAATAAAAATATATATTAAATTATATATGGAAAAATAATAAAAATTATAAATATATTAAATAATTGGTTTATTTTGTTTATTACCATGCCGCAAGTAAGTATTTCATAAATGCTCGTTATATTTTGGTAGATAATTTCTAGTCATTTAACATTTAAATATAATTTCGGGCGTATGGCCACCACGATTATTTTGCATAAAGGTAATTTTGGAGGTCCAATTTTTGCCCACCTTTTCAACCATTTTAGAGCATATTCAGCAATGACCCGCCCAGCAAAAAAAATTTAGAGGTACTTCTTAAGGCAAAACTTTAAAAGTACTTCCAAAAATTTCCTCCCAAAGATGTTCTTTATTTTAACTGCACACACTCAAGAAAAAGTGTACTTGGATCCAACGATTTTGACTTTCCTTTAAGGATTTTGGTATTGATTACGAGCCAAAGATGCGGTATCTTTAAAGTAAGGAAATTTTTTGCGACCTATTTGGCTTTAAATCTAGGATCTATAAAATTAAAATCAAGATACAGATCTCATTTATCGAATCTTCATTCTATTTTTCCGGTATATTAATAAAGCTATTCACGTACAAATGCCAGTTTAAAAACCCAAATTATGACGGATACTTCGTAATAAGAAATATTTTCTTAATTCAAAAAAAAAAACATTGAACAAAAGATGTAAATCCTTAAAATAAGTCTTAGCCTATATTTGAAGCGTTTTTATCTTAAATCTAAATATTCAATATTTCAGTTAATTTACGATTTCTTTAAATAAAAAATGTGTCTCCTTACTTTAAGGAAAATTTGCCTTAGCTTCAAGACATGCAACTTTAACAAAAGGACGCCAATTTTAAAAATGTGTGTCCTGAATTTGATGAAAAAAATTTTTGAAGCAAAGATTATAAACTTTCTTTTAATTAAAATTTCATTATTTTAAAGAAATTTATCCTTAATAGTGTATAAATTGCGCATCCTAAAATTGAGGTTGCATAATCTTTAATATCACGTAAATATTTTTTTCAGTGCAGGAAGTTCATTTGGGTCAATTTTTTATAACTCGCTTTTTTCATATTTTAATGGGAAATTTAAAATTTTATTGTTTCAAATGGGTTAAAAACAGTTTAAAAATTAATAAAATAATGCAAATTATTCAAAATTTGGCAAACAAAATTCTAAATCCTCTATAGAAAAATTGCGAATTTTTGAAAATATTTGATGTCAAACGTTCCAGACAAGCATTATAATGCATTAAAAATCATAACAAAATTTAAAAATTATTTATTCGTCAAAATATCACAAAATTTCTTTTCTAACTTATTTAGTGAAAAAAGGGGAAAAAAACTAAAAATAACGGGATATCTCAAAAACTGTTCCATTAAAAATTTTTTAACATTTTTTTTTCGAATTCAGCAGATCAAAATACATAAGAAAAGTCACCTCTCACGTTTTTTTTTCACGTTTAAGCCTAGTACAAAGATGACGTTTTCGCACGAAAAACTGTTATACTCCATATAAAAAACGTTAGCGCGGATTATATGCGAAATTTTTGTTTTGAGCATTTTCAAACAAATATTTATACAACCCTGGATTTTTCGCACGAAAAAATAGGCACGTATATTATTTCGCATAAATAAGTTAACATCCTTGGGTTTGAGACCCTTTTTACGGAGATAGATGAAGATATTCGTTTTTCGCAGAAATGAACTTAGTACTAAGCATTAGGGGAGCAATTCTGAAGCAAATTCAGAACAATACTGGCATGAATTATGAGAAAAAAGATGTGGGAAGTCAACAAGAAGATCCTAAATACAAGCAAGTATGCAATAGCATTATTTTCGTTATCTTTTCTAACCGCTTCTGTTGAAAGGGCATTTTAATTATTGACATAATTAAAAACAATCGTGTTTTAACTTAGCAGCTGAAAGCAATTTAAGAGAAAGCCTACTTTTTAAATTGATATACATATTATTACATCCAAAGAAAAAATAATTTCTAAGGGACGAAATTTTAAACAAACGAAATTCCCTTTTGTTATAAAGTATATTCTTAAAGAGCAAATTTTATTTTTTATTTACTTCAAAAGGAAAATTTTTAGCATTAAAAGAAAACTTTGTTTGTCTAAAATTTCGTTTCTCAGAAAAGAAAAGTATTTTTTTCAGTATATATATTTGTGTTAAACTTAATTTTTAAAGTGTACACCCAGAAAAAAGTGACCCCTTCTTTAAGTTAAAATGAACTCATTGTGAAGAAAGTTGAACTTCGTATAGCGCCAAAGACATTTTTATTTGTTTGAATGATGTGATTTTCGTAGAAATTAGGTAGAATGCATTCCGTATATTAGTTAACATTTTCCTATATTTATGTACCACTATACTACAGAATGAAAAAAATTTAACTGAATTGAATTCATATATGGAATGATTTTATTGAACTTTTTTTCATTCATTTGGACAAATCTTACATATTTGTGGTAAACCTTTTACTTCAAAGTTAGATCTGCTTACCTTCGTTTTTAAATACAATTTTATGTATTTATATAAGCAATTTTTTCTTCAATAAAAGACATGTTTTATTAATATATTAAATATATTTATTTAGAATCAACAGCATCGACTGGCCTTGAAATATTAAAACACATTTTTTCTTCTTGTAGTACCTTTCACTTTGAATAATTTGCTGCCTAGCAATTTTGTCCACCTTCTACAATTTCAATACCTACAAATATAAACAAAAAAATCCAAAACCAATTTTTTCACAAAAGGTTAGCGTCACTGAATATTACCTGATAATTGAAGATTCCAAAATGAAGTTGAATGACGGGGTTGTTATTCTGCTGGTGTTTTCTTTTTTATAAACCAATTTTCAAAAAAAGAACATTTTTCTCACTAAATTAAAATAACAAATATTTTATATATTTTATTTGTTTTTTATAATATTATTTTACTATATTATTTTACTATATTATTTTTTAACAATCTCTCCGTATACCATAACAACGCGATTCCAACTAAAAAAACAACCCACGCGCAAACATATCGATTACATCAAAGACAGGTATCGATTACAGGTAGATAAAAGAAATGTAGGAAATTTTCCTATATTCTAACAAGTGTTTCCTTAAGTTTTGAAAGGATTGAATACTTCTTAGTACGAATGAACTAAAATATTTTTCTATGCCAAGTGTTATTCGTATGTATGATAAGCTTTCTATAATAAAGGAAGTCAGAATTATCATTTTATAAGAAATCTTACTAAATTTGAGGAAACTTGGTTTTAGTTCGGTTTTTGTTTATTTTTACGAATGCTTTGTTATCAGTGAATAAAATTTTCTTGTTCAGTAGTAAATTCTTATACCCAGCGAAGAAAACAGTATTAGTAAAATTACATGCCTTATTCTAGTTTATGAACTATTCCTAACTGCTTTCAGTTTAGGATTTTTTTACTGAAACAAGTAAATTTTATTATTTCACACAAAATATTAACTGAGTGGAAATAAAATGGCTAAACTAAATTGATGAACATTTTTTCCTTTAGTTTCGAAGACACTTTTTTCTGGGTGTATCACTACAGTATTTTTTCACGAAATTTGGGACTTATTTTTGTACTTTTTACATTCTTAAATTTTTTGGGGGTTTTTTAAAAAAGCCTAGACCGATTTAGGGTTTTTTTTCTTAAGATTTGGGAGGGAGAATCAAAAATCACCTGACAACATTGCCTCCATGAGACTTAAGAAGTCAAATCTTTGAGGGTCGGTTTATATGGGCACTATATAAAATTATAGAACCATATAGACCAATTTTTGCACAGTTGCACCCAGAAAAAAGTGCCTTCGAAACTAAAGGAAAAATTTTTCATCAATATAGTTTATCCATTTTATTTCCATTAAGGTAAATTTTTGTGAAAAATAATAAAATTTACTCGTTTCAGTAAAAAAATCCTAAACTGTAAGCAGTTAGGAATAGTTCATTAACTAGAATAAGGCATGGAATTTTACTCATCCTATTTTCTTCGCTGGGTATAAGAATTTACTACTGAAAAAGAAAATTTTATTCACCGATAACAAAGCATTCGTAAAAATAAACAAAAACCGAACTAAAACCAAGTTTCCTCAAAATTAGTAAAATTTCTTATAAAATGATAATTGCGACTTCCTTTATAATAGAAAGTTTATCATACATACGAACAACACTTGGCATAGAAAAATATTTTAGTTCATTCGTACTAAGAAGTATGCAATCCTTTCAAAACTTAAGGAAACACACTTGTTAGAATATAGGAAATTTTCCTAAATTTCTATTGTTTACTTGTATACCAAAACATGAACTGATCTCAGTACCTTTTGGCTCACCTCTTTATGCTCCTAGAATACCTCTAGATTCAAATTTCTGGCAAATTTGATAAAAACTACGGTTTATATAAGTCCAAGAAGTAAAATCAGGAGATCGGTCTATATGGGGGCTATATCTAAACATGGCCCGATAATCACCATTTTCGGTACACTTCTTTATGGTACTAGAATACCTCTAAATTTCCAATTACAGGCAAATTAGATAAAAACTACGGATTCTAGAAGCCCAAGAAGTTAAATCGGGAGATCGGTCTATATGGGAGCTATACCAAAACCAGGCCCGATACTGAGCATTTTGGGCACACCTCTTTATGGTCCGAGAATACCTCTAGATTTCAAGTTTCAGGCAAATTGGATAGAAAGTACGATTTATATAAGTCCAAGAAGTAAAATCGGGAGATCGGTCTATATGGGAGCTATACAAAAACATGGTCCGATAAGCCCAAAACCCCAAATCGGGCGATCGGTTTATATGGGAGCTATATCAAAACCTGGACCGATATCACCTATCTTCGAATTTGGCCTGCGTGCAGACAAAAGACGATTCTGTTCCAAATTTCAGGACGATAGCTCCATTATTGAAGACAGTAACGTGATTACAACAGACAGACAGACGACCAGACGGACATGCTTAAATCGTCTTAGAATTTCTCCCTCATCAAGAATATATATACTTTATGTAGTCGGAAATCGATATTTCGATGTGTTACAAACGGAATGACAAACTTATTATACTCCCATCACCATTCTATGGTGGTGGGTTTAAATACTTACGATCATGTATGGAACCGTATAATTCTTGCCAGAGAAATGAAACGCTCATCATTCTTTACCACATAGAATTCTTTATTGAAAGCAAAATTTATCTTCTTTAACATTATTTTTCTTTTTTATTTTTGTGTTCGATGGAATTGAAATTGTTCTTAAGTTTTTTTATTAATTAAAAAGAAATTTCGCTGTAATATATTTTAAATTTCTTTGATTTCGGACTTAGATGTGTTTCAATTTTAGTAATTTTCATTATAATTTCTAAACACAAATACACAATATGAATGAACGAATGATTTTTAGAAAATGTTACATGTTTTTTCTTTTATTGATTTCAATTGTTATGGGTGTATATACGCATATATTTAAGAGAAGTGTACTATCTGGATTTTATTGTTATTTGAGTGCTGTTTTATATTTTGCAAAATTTTTTATAATATTTTTTTTTGTTTTACTTTAATATTTGGTTCAATACTAAAAATTATTTGTTTCTTTGGTAGTAATTTTTCCCCGCAAAATGGGCTTAGTGCAAGATTTTTTTTTATGTAACATTAATATTTTATTTGTTTTATATACTTATTATTCCGTTCGGGGATTAATGCAAAACAAATTTTTTTATTTTTTTAGAGAGCTATTTAGGTATAAAAATTTTTTTTGAAAGTTATTTATAGAAAAAACATGTTTCCTTGAGAATTTCATACTTTTTTGTTTTTCAGTTAGGATTTTTGCAAAATTGTTTTCTATCTTAGTTTACAGTTAAAGAAGAAAACGTTAAAAATACAATTAAAAATGTGTCCTAAGTCCATGAATTTTCATCATTCGTTTTAAAAATAAAAAAATATTATTTGTTTTTGCTCAATATATTTAGTAATGGATTTTGTTTCTTTATTACTTGTAACTTGTAGTTTGGTTTCTTTGACTATTTTAAAATGGCATTTCTGTTTAGATGCTCGTCGTCGATCTCTTGAGTTTGAATGTTAATTATTTTATTATTTCTTTTCAAAAGATTCTTTGATATCCTTCAAATGTGAGTTTATTTTGTTCTTATAAAATATGGCATTGAAGTTTTTCATTTAATAATAAATGGGTTTTGTACTTTTCAAAATTGTTTATACTTTATTTTGTATTTGAATTTACCTTCAGTTACATGTAATGGAATGAGTTTCTTCATTTTTGAACTTAAATCATATCTACGTGTAATTTATATCGTTTTAGTTTAAAATAGTTTGTATTTATTTTCGTATTTTTGACAAAAAATCCCTGAATTGAATTTTGCTTTTCGTATAAAGTGTTTTGTGTATGTCTGTCTGTGTGTGTTTGTTTTTTTTTTGTTTCTTTATCGTGTTTTTCTGTATTTTGACGAAATTGTCTTCTTCTTTCTTAGATCACAAATTAAAAACCTAAATAGCTATAACTGTATGTTTCGTTTTGTTTGGTTTTTTTAAATTTTCCAAGAAAATTTATTTGTTTTAAACTTAAACACATTCTTTTTCTTTTTTCAAAGTATTTCAATCATTCTTTTAGAGCCAAAAATTTTCAATTTTCTTTTTTTTAATTCATTCCAATTTGTTTATGAACGTTTATTAAACGTTCCTACACGCGGTTTGCAACTGCCATCATCACAACATGTGCTGTTACTTTTTTGTTTTAGTATTAGTATTATTATTACCTTTCACGATAGTTTTTAATTTAGTAAATATAAGAAAGAAAGAAAAACTAATAATAATAATAATGATAAAGATATTCCATTTTGTTCGTTCATCTTGTTTTCTTCTGTTTCGGGGAATAGGTGTTATTATTTTGTCCAGATTATACGGGTTATCATCATAACTGCAAAACATTTATTTTTTCGTTTTTCTCTTTTTTGCAGTTGGCTGCGGGAAATTCTATTTGTTTGGCAACTCTGGTGGGCAGTCAGGCTGGTTCGAGGGATGAGCGGCACGGAAAGCTGGATTACTTTCCAATTCACGATCGATTCGCAAAATAATTGGATAAGGACGTAAATCGACATGGAATCTGAAAGCAAAGAAAATAATTTTTATTAATAATCAATGCAAAGTTTTAAATCAATAATGATAGTCTGATAATCATCCTGCCCAAACGGAAGAGTGATATGATGTTCACATCAGTGTTGCCAGGTTGGGGGTTTTCCCCCAAATTTAGAGGTTTATTCATGCCTACGGATATTTTTAGGGGTAAAATATATTTTAAACCTGCCAAATTGAACAATTCTCAGCAAAATTCTGAGCAATTCTGCCATGAATTTGAAGAAAATATGGTGTGGGAGGTCAGACCTAAATATAAGCAAGTATGCATTAGCAAAAAATTCTAGACCAATTTCGGGGTTAGGTTCAAAAGGGAGTAAGGTTCAAAAATAACATGGCAACACTGGTTCACCAATTTGGCAGTATTTGCTTGCTATTTCAGCAAAGAAAACTGCTTGATGTTCCAGCTAACGAATTTGTTGAAATAATTACATTGAATTTTTTTCAACAACCCAAGAAATTTGTTAGTAGGGACAGCAAAAATGTCTGCTAAAACAGCAGAAATTCTGCTGAAAAAGGGAAAGCAGTCACTCTTTGCTGAAATAGCAAACATTGTCTACTATTTTTTTTTTAAGCTCAATTACACTACAACATGTTTTTGTTTGGCTGAAACAAATAAAATTGTCAACTTAGGGCCTTTCGTAACACAATTAAAACAATATTTTATGAATATCTATAGTATTTGCCCAAAAATCTGAATATTTATCAAATTGAGATATAGCAGCAAACAAAATGTTTGCTGATCGTATTTAGGAGCTTCTAAGTATATTACAATGCAAAAATATACCAAAAACTAATTTTGTTCCTTAAATATGAAGTACAGGGTCTGCTGTTTTTAGCAGACTTTTTTCCTTGAATGTAATAACAAAAAGCCCCTTGTTTCAGCAGTTTTGCCCGCAATATTTAACAGTCATGACTAATGAGTCAATCTCCTGGATACATTACTTTTGCGTCTTAGTGGCTACTAAAATGCCCAAAAATTTATACGAATTGTTATTCAGTTGATAAAACCGTAACAGCATACAAATTAAAAAATTTTTGTCTGGCTTAAAACATCAATCATTTTAAACAAACTGCTGACTTATACTATGAATTGAAAAAAAAAAAAAAGATTTATTTAATGTGTATTTCTTAAAAATTAAAAAACAAAATTGAACTTGTTGATTCTTATTCGAGAATTGTAGACCTACTGCAAGGTTAGGTATTGACAGTCCTCTATTTTTTCCGGCTCACTAAGACTTCACTTCAGGACATTATGATATCATTATGATTATTCATGTTCATCTCAATGACGAAGGACCACCTTTTTCTAGTCGAGTCCGGGGATTCGCATGTGAAGAAGCTTTTAAACACACAGAAATGTTATCGGCGTTGTTGAGAGGGCTAATCCACCGCTGAAAAATTTTTGGTGTTCAGTGGAAACTTGGATAGAAACCATAACCCTACGTATACAAGGAAGACATTCTAATCATTGCACCACGGTTGCTCCCAATATTTTGATGATCTAATGTGATGACAATTTAGTATTTTGAATTTAATTAAAAAAAAAATTAGGAAAAACATTCAAAAATAATTTTTTCTCAATTTTTACTATATTATATATTATAAAGGCGTTTTGAATAATTATTTGATCGCTAATTCCACGTCTGCTGAAATGTGGATCAGTACACTTTTCAATAATTTTGTGGTAATTTCGGACTTTTTCCATTCCCGGGAAAGCTGGATTTTTTTTCGAATTTCCCGGGATCCCGGTCAAAGGGAAAACTGCATTGATGTGGCATACATTTAGACATTTGATTAAATTTGAAATCGCCTAAAGCTACGGTTATTAGGCGCTGCCTGGACAACTCACAATATATATTGATCTCTTACATCAGCCATAAAATATTTGGTACTAAAAAAGTTTTACAATGGTTAAAAGACAGTCTGTATAGTCAGTATAGTTTTCAGAAGAACACTATTAATATTGTGGGATTTTTTGTAACATTAAAAAGCTGGGTGAAAATGAAAAACACTTATTTCGATTTCACAATCGAAAAACGGGGCCACTATATGCACATGTTCGGCATTAGCGTTGCTAGACAATTTTCCTAGGGGGGGCTATAGCCCCCCTAGTTAAAAATTTATAGACTGAACTTATAGGTTCAATTAATGTTTTACTTCATAAAAATAAATAAAAAATAGGCATCAAAATAACTCGACAATTAATTTATAATAAAGCAACTAAAAGTAGCTCCACACTTTTCTAAAGGCACAACTTCCGAAAATGTCCTCACAAAGAAGTTATTTATTTTAACTACACAGGGAGTTTTTTTACTTCATTTTTTTTTCATATTTTAATGCGTACATTTTTGTTTTCTTTTTTCAAATAGATCAAAAAAATTGTAAGAATAAATAAAATGGTACAAATTATTCAAATTTTGTCACAAAAATGCTAAATCCATAGAAAAATCGATAATTTTTGAAAATATTCGAGGGAAAACGTTTCAAACAAGCGTTAGAATGCATTAAAAATCATAAAAAATATAAAAATTATTTATTTGGGGAAATGTCACAAAATTTTTTAATTCACATTCAAACACTGAATTCGGATCACACTGCAAGAAGTGATGCAAATTCATTGCAACGGCCATTCGTTGTATGACAAGTTCATATTACATTCATCGCTTCTCCGCCAATTTTGCACCACTTCCGGACCCAAAAAGAACATTTTCACTTCTTTTTTGGCGACGCTTTTTTGCAGCATTATTAAGATATTAATTTATGAAAGAATAGTTTTAATATCAATTACTATACCACAGCTTTATTTCATAAATATCAGACTTCAAACATTGCCATCGGCAACTGCTACCACAATTCGATTTTGCACGAAAGTCTTTAGCGAAACTTTGTGCGGTTGTATATACTTGTTTAATTTTTATAAAAATGTAAAATCGTAAAGAGGTTTTCAAATTCTGGGGGGGGGGCTAAAACTGTTCTGGGGGGGTCTAAGCCCCCTCCCCAGAGGCCTTCCTACGCTTATGATGTTCGGTCAAAATTCTCAAAAGGGAAACACTAACAGGTTGGCTGGTAAGTCCCCGGTCTGACACATAGATGGCGTCGTATTAAATGCATATTATTTTTATATAGTATCAACCTTCAAATGATTCGTGTCAAAATTTGACGTCTGTAAGTCAATTAGTTTGTGAGATAGAGCGTCTTTTGTGAAGCAACTTTTGTTATTGTGAAAAAAATTGAAAAAAAGGAATTTCTTATTTTGATAAAATACTGTTTTCTGAAGGGGAAAAATACGGTGGAAGCAAAAACTTGGCTTGATAATGAGTTTCCGGACTTTGCCCCAGGGAAATCAACAACAATTGATTGGTATGCAAAATTCAAGCGTGGTGAAATGAGCACGGAGGACGGTGAACGCAGTGGACGCCCGAAAGAGGTGGTTATCGACGAAAACATCACAAAAAATCCACAAAATGATTTTGAATGACCGTAAAATGAAGTTAATCGAGATAGCAGAGGCCTTAAAGATATCAAAGGAACGTGTTGGTCATATCATTCATCAATATTTGGATATGCGGAAGCTCTGTGCAAAATGGGTGCCGTGCGAGCGGTGTTTGCAGCTGTTAACTCGTAATACACACGAGTTTTTCCGTCGATATGTGACAATGGATGAAGACTCAAAAGTCCGCTGGCAAAGTAATGGCCTCTGTTTTTTGGGATGCGCATAGAATAATTTTTATCGATTATCTTGAGAAAGGAAAAGTCATCAACAGTGACTATTATTTATTGGCGTTATTGGAGCGTTTCGAAGGTCGAAATCGCGGCAAAACGGCCCCATATGAAGAAGAAAAAAGTGTTGTTCCACCAAGACAAAGCATGACAATTCATGAATTGGGCTTTGAATTGCTTCCTCACCCACCGTATTCTCCAGATCTGGCCCCCAGCGACTTTTTCTTGTTCTCAGACTTCAAAAGGATGCTCGCAGGGAAAAAAATTTGGCTGCAATGAAGAGGTGATCGCTGAAACTGAGGTCTATTTTGAGGCAAAACCGAAGGAGTACTACCAAAATGGTATCAAAAAATTGGAAGGTCGTTATAATCGTTGTATCGCTCTTGAAGGGAACTATGTTGAATAATAAAAAAGAATTTTGAAAAAAAATGTGTTTTTCTTTGTTAGACCGGGGACTTATCAGTCAACCTGTTAATTATATTAATTTTAATGTAAAATACTAATAAAGTTAGATTTAGGTTAGTCCACCCACTCTGCAACTTTGTGTGTTTTATTCCACTCCACTAAAACTACAACAGTAATGAATTAGGAAGAACTTCCAAATTTGTTTGCTAAGTACGTCTAACTCCTAACAGCCACAATGGTAATCGTTAGCATACCCCCCTTGTATGCAACATTGTAACGGCTTTTATCAAAATTTTGGCCAGACAAAATTTTCCCAAATTTCATAACGTTATAATTATTCAATTCGAGGATTTCATACTTTTCTTTGTGGCGTGTACCATTAAAACGTATGAGCCGTTTCCATTTTATATACATATATTTCGTTACAGCTTGATTTGTACAAATATATTGAGATTCTTAACTAATTCGTAAGATCAGGTCGACCAGGAAGGAATGATAGTTTGAAGAAGGTAATCGTACGAACTGTGAATAAATCTCCCAAAATTATTGCGTCTGTAAGTGGTAGAAATATTAAATCTACACATGGAATAACAGTGCCCCAGTCATAGCAGTTTTCTTTTTAATCCTCTGGGACTGACGTGACATAGCTCTAACAATTCTGTTGACTTGGTAGATCACCAATACGTGTGCTTACATCTATCGCTGAACACAATGACCTACGCATGAATACATAATGGAAAGGTATAGATAACACGAGAGTAGTTGCTTGGTAAATAACGGCACAACAAAATTTTTGGGTTTGTTGGTGTCTGCTAGACTACACGTCAGTTCCAGAGGGTTAAATATTTTTCAAAAGTGCACGTTTTGGTATGGCCTATATACAGCTTCAAACGATCATCCTTCTCGTGTTTTCATATTCAATTGAGTATGCATTTGCTTTGTGTCATAATCATTCGGGTTTTTGTTTTATAGAAACCACATTTATATAAATCTTGACAATTGTAAAAATCTATTGGCCCCTACCCTGCTGAACACATGAACAGATGGATTTGCATATTTACCTGCGTGCATTGAACACCTGTGGTACCAAACAACAATCGGCCATAGATATTTCATCTCCCACACAGTATTTGCCTGCTGATGTTGATAAAACCTTCTCGACAGCACGGAATCCACGGGTAATCCAATGTTGAGCCCATTCTTTTTTCTTCTCCTCGCCAACATGAATCAATACAATGAGATTCTGCAAGGGCTGAATGCCAGAACATATAATTTCACAAATTTCACGAACTTTGGCACGTTTGTGGACATCTTGGGGTAAAAGTGGCCTTTGGGGACGAGTTTCCTCCAGATAATGCATAATGGCCAATGATTCAATTAAAGTATGACCATCTACAAGAAGAAAAAAACATTTAAAATTTTTTCCAAAATTGAATTAAATTTTAAAAAAATATTACCAATTTGCAAAGCCGGAACTTGTTCCATGGGATTAACTTCACGATATTCATTGCAATGCTGTTCTCCTCCAGACTTAATCAAACTTATGGGCTTAATGTCATAGGGTATTTCCTTGAGATTCAAGGCTATGCGTACCCGCCAGGAACAGGAGCTTCGCCAATATGAATACAATATTGGCTTTTCATCGCCACCAGATGCAGAGGAAGAAGAAAGTACAGTGTTAGTAGTGGCCATATTGCAAGTGTTTTGAAGCTTATAAGGTTTTGTTAAGATGAACTTGTTCGTTTGGAGAATACCTCCGAACTGAGATTTTAATAATCTATTCCACATGAACCTCATGTTTTTCATTTACGTTTTTTTTTTTTGTTCTTTCAAAAGCCGATCTCGCTCAATATTCTATTTTTTATGTGTTTGTGGTAATTTATTCAAAATTATCTGGATTTTCAAGTCTAATGACTAGAGACATGATAATATATACGGTCTATATATGTGCACTTGTTGTTGTTATAAAACAAATGCTGGCGATAAGATATTTAAATATGCATCGTTAAAAGAAACTCAATAGAAATGTTTTGTGGCGCTTGAATCCAGTTGGCTTCTCAAAGTTTACATCCAAACTGAACCTGTTCTCTGTTTATCCACTGAATACTCAATACTCTTTATTTCTAGTTCTCTAGAACCAGATGTTCGCTTTTACTGAAAGATATGGATGGATATGAGTAGGTACATAGACATAACATAAACACCCTATATATATGCCTTTTCTTGATTCATAACCGTACATATGAATGCAAAACACTTACAATAACAACAGAAATTTATGTTATATTCGAAACAATTTACAGAGTGTATTTAAATTTACCTGTTTATCAATTAAATCAAAATAAAACCAATTAAATTAATATTTAATTGTTTTCGGCACTTATTGTTGTTGTGCATTTTGACATTTGTCAATACGTGAACAGCTGTGTCAAATTTTAAACGCCGTTACGATTTTCCCACGCGGCTATTGCCTGTATAATGCTACTGCCTAAAAGTATGCTAACAAATTAATCAATTGACTGTGGAACGTGTTTCCTCAAAAAGTGTCAGGAAAAAACTATGTGCTATTTGAGAATTTATTCATGCTTACTTGTTGAACATTTTGCCCGAACATTCTAAAGCGTAGAAGTATGCGATAATTCAAATGTGTGACATGATTGTGGGGCGTTCATATGCGTATTAAACATGGGGGATTATTTATTATTTATTAATTAATTTATTATAAATCTAATTTATAATAAACGTATTTATACAAGCACTAGAAACTAGAGGCTATCGGCTTAGACTAATTTTTACACTTCCATTGGTAGACTATGTTTTACACTTTGGGGCTAGTAATATTTGTCTGAAACCCATAAATTGATGCAATTTGCTATTGTTCCTCTTTTATCCGGGCAGTAATATTTGTTTGTTTTTGTCACACCAATTGTTCGTTAGTTTATCGTTTGTATAAATCTAATGGCGAAGGAGTCAAAACTAACGAATGGTGAGGGAGTCAAAACTAACTAATGGTGAGGGAGGAGGAATGAAAAATATGCAGTGAACAATTATGAATAGTCGAGATGTTTAAAGGTGGGTATTTAGTTCGAGTTTAGCCGTTAAAATCGCTAAAGTGAAAACTAAATCAGTAAAAACAAGTAAGGAAAGTCTAAAGTCGGGCGGGGCCGACTATATTATACCCTGCACCACTTTGTAGATCTAAATTTTCGATACAATATCACATCCGTCAAATGTGTTGGGGGCTATATATAAAGGTTTGTCCCAAACACATACATTTAAATATCACTCGATCTGGACAGAATTTGATAGACTTCTACAAAATCTATAGACTCAAAATTTAAGTCGGCTAATGCGCTAGGGTGGAACACAATGTTAGTAAAAACAAGTATATACAGCACTAAGTTCGGCCGGGCCGAATCTTAAATACCCACCACCATGAACCAAATATTAGGGTTTCCTTTGAAATTTCAGGAGGGCTTGAGGACTTGAGGTCACTTCCCGAAGATAAATTTAAAGATTTCACCTATGAGGACTATATCAGATTCTGGATTTATAAGAACCATTTTTGTTTGAGTTTTAGAGGAATCATTAACATCTCTTGTAAGTGTGCAAGAAAAATACAAAAAAAAAAACGTTTTGATTTGAAATCTTAAATCTGTAGAAGTAAAATCTGGAAATTTTACATTGAGTTTCAAGCAATTTTCATGATCAGTGCGCTTTCTACACACTCAAGAATTGAAGTCGGTCTATATGGAGGCATTACCAAATGGACCGATAAAAATTTAATCCGATACACGTTTTTGTGAGCCTAAAATACAAGAATATTTACAATTTCAGGCAATTCAGATAAAAACTACGGTTTCTAGAAACCCAAGGAGTTAAATCGGGAGATCGTTCTTATGGAGGCTATACTAAAATATGGACCGATACTCACCGTTTTCGGCACACCTCTTTATGACCCTAAAATACCTCTAGATTTCCAATTTCAGGCAAATAGGATAAAAACTTCGGATTCTAGAAGCCCAAGAAGTAAAATCGGTCTATATGGGGGCTATACCAAAATATGGACCGATATTCACCATTTTCGGCACACCTCTTTATGGTCTTAAAATACCTCTAGATTTCCAATTTCAGACCAATTGGATAAAAACTACGGTTTCTATAAGCCCAAGACCCCAAATCGGGAGGTCGTTTTATGGGGACCATAACAAAACATGGACCGATACCCACAATTTTTGGCACACGTATTTGTGGTCCTACAATACCTCTAGATTTCCAATTTCAGGTAAATTGAATAAAAACTGCGGTTTCTATAAGCCCAAGAAGTAAAATCGGGAGATCGGTCTATATGGGGGCTATACCAAAACATGGACCGATACTTACCATTTTTGGCATACCTCTTTATAGTCATAAAATACCTCTAGATATCAAATTTCAGGCAAATTGGATAAAAACTACGATTTCTATAAGCCCAAGACCCCAAATCTGGAGGTCGGTTTATATGGGGACTATATCAAAACCTGGACCGATATATCCCATCTTCGAACTTGACCTGCCTGCAGACAAAAGACGAGTTTGTGCAAAATTTCAGCACGATTGCTTCATTATTGAAGACTGTAGCGTGATTACAACAGACAAACAGACAGACAGACAGACAGACAGACAGACAGACATACAGACAGACAGACGGACAGACGGACATCGTTATATCGTCTTAGAATTTCTCCCTGATCAAGAATATATATACTTTATATAGTCGGAAATCGATATTTCGATGTGTTACAAACGGAATGACAAACTTATTATACCCCCGTCACCATTCTATGGTGGTGGGTATAAAAATATGGGAAACATTTAAATCTGAAGCAATTTTAAGGAAATTTCGCAAAAGTTTATTTATGATTTATCGCTCGATATATATGTATTAGAAGCTTAGGAAAGTTTAGGAGTCATTTTTACAACTTTTCGACTAATCAGTGGTGATTTTACAAGGAAAATATTGGTATTTTGACCATTTTTGTCGAAATCAGAAAAACATATATATGGGAGCTATAACTAAATCGGATTTAAAAATTGGCCTCTGTGGTCATATGAGTGTAAATCGGGCGAAAGCTATATATGGGAGATATATCTAAATCTGAACCGATTTCAACCAAATTTGGCACGCATAGCTACAATGCTAATTCTACTCCCTGTGCAAAATTTCAATCAAATCGAAGTAAAAGATTGGCCACTGTGGTCATATGAGTGTAAATCGGGCGAACGATATATATGGGAGCTATATCTAAATCTAAACCGATTTCAATAAAATTTGGCACACTCGACTACACTACTAATTCTACTCCCTGTGCAAAGTTTCAACCAAATTGGGGTAAAACTCTGGCTTCTGGGAGCGTATTAGTGCATATCGGGCGAAAGATATATATGGGAGCTATATCTAAATCTGAACCGATTTCAATGAAATTTGGCACACATGACTATAGTACTAATTGTTCTTCTTGTGCAAAATTTTAAGCAAATTAGGGTAAAACTCTGGCTTCTGGGGCCATAGAAGTCCATATCGGGCGAAATATATATATGGGAGCTATATCTAAATCTGAACCGATTTCTTCCAAAATCAATAGGGATCTATTCTGAGCCAAAACACATACTTGTGCCAATTTTGAAGTCGATTGGACTAAAACTGCGACCCAGACTTTGATTACAAAAATGTGTTCACGGACAGACGGACATGGCTATATCGACTCAGGAGCCCACCCTGACCATTTTTGCCAAAGACACCATGTGTCTATCTCGTCTCCTTCTGGGTGTTGCAAACATATGCACTAACTTATAATACCCTGTTCCACAGTGTGGCGCAGGGTATAAAAAAGACATAAAATTATACACATTTGTTGCAAATTTTATTAACTTGATGGGGAATATAGCCCAAAGAAAATTTTCACAAAGTTTATATTCCTTAAAGGCGATTTTAGCGGCTAAACTCGAACTTAATACCCACCTTAAGGCAAATCTTTCGAAAACAGCCAAGTCAGGAAATGGAAATTGTTTATTAAAAATATTGTTACGAATTTGATATTTCTAGATTTAAGTTTATTCAAATTAGTTTCCGTTAATTTAAAATTTCAAATTGTAACGGTCAAATTACGGAATCACTTGTCAAAATCATTTCTTTATTTTCTAGTACTTTCCTAAACATATTTTGTGTTCTTAGTTTCCCAATCGTTCATTGTAAAGTAACCCCTTTTGTTTTGTTATCTTCATTATCTTCATCGCTTATTGTTATAGTTGTAAAGGGTGATTTGTTAAGAGCTTGATAACTTTTTTTTTAAAAAAAAACGCATAAAATTTGCAAAATCTCATCGGTTCTTTATTTGAAACGTTAGATTGGTCCATGACATTTACTTTTTGAAGATAATTTCATTTAAATGTTGACCGCGGCTGCGTCTTAGGTGGTCCATTCGGAAAGTCCAATTTTGGGCAACTTTTTCGAGCATTTCGGCCGGAATAGCCCGAATTTCTTCGGAAATGTTGTCTTCCAAAGCTGGAATAGTTGCTGGCTTATTTCTGTAGACTTTAGACTTGACGTAGCCCCACAAAAAATAGTCTAAAGGCGTCAAATCGCATGATCTTGGTGGCCAACTTACCGGTCCATTTCTTGAGATGAATTGTTCTCCGAAGTTTTCCCTCAAAATGGCCATAGAATCGCGAGCTGTGTGGCATGTAGCGCCATCTTGTTGAAACCACATGTCAACCAAGTTCAGTTCTTCCATTTTTGGCAACAAAAAGTTTGTTAGCATCGAACGATAGCGATCGCCATTCACCGTAACGTTGCGTCCAACAGCATCTTTGAAAAAATACGGTCCAATGATTCCACCAGCGTACAAACCACACCAAACAGTGCATTTTTCGGGATGCATGGGCAGTTCTTGAACGGCTTCTGGTTGCTCTTCACTCCAAATGCGGCAATTTTGCTTATTTACGTAGCCATTCAACCAGAAATGAGCCTCATCGCTGAACAAAATTTGTCGATAAAAAAGCGGATTTTCTGCCAACTTTTCTAGGGCCCATTCACTGAAAATTCGACGTTGTGGCAGATCGTTCGGCTTCAGTTCTTGCACGAGCTGTATTTTATACGGTTTTACACCAAGATCTTTGCGTAAAATCTTCCATGTGGTCGAATAACACAAACCCAATTGCTGCGAACGGCGACGAATCGACATTTCACGGTCTTCAGCAACACTCTCAGAAACAGACGCAATATTCTCTTCTGTACGCACTGTTCGCATTCGTGTGGTTGGTTTAATGTCCAATAAAGTAAACTGAGTGCGAAACTTGGTCACAATCGCATTAATTGTTTGCTCACTTGGTCGATTATGTAGACCATAAATCGGACGTAAAGCGCGAAACACATTTCGAACCGAACACTGATTTTGGTAATAAAATTCAATGATTTGCAAGCGTTGCTCGTTAGTAAGTCTATTCATGATGAAATGTCAAAGCATACTGAGCATCTTTCTCTTTGACACCATGTCTGAAATCCCACGTGATCTGTCAAATACTAATGCATGAAAATCCTAACCTCAAAAGAATCACCCTTTAGTAATATGATCATATTCATTTATGCCTGTGCGACATCTGCTTGTAGAATGTTCTAGATGATTGTAGCCAAGACAATGAGCATAAGCCGATAAATATGTGCGATATCGCCCGTGCGACATCTGCCAGATAGTAGAATAGTCTAGAATGTTGTAGGCCAGACTACCGAGAATTTTCGATATCGTTACACAGTACTATAAAAGAGCTGACAGAGGGAGCTGTGAGGTCAGTCGTAAGGTAAAAGTCATACAGTACACATCGTAGAGCAAATAAGTGAAACCTATCGTTAAGCAAATAAATTGTAGATTGTCGTTATTTGAAAAGAACTGTGTTTTAATTATCGGGTTATTAAACCCACGTCAATATAAAAACGTAACAATAGAAAATAGTTTTTGATCCACGCTGACAAGCTTGCCTTCAAATTGCACGGCAAACAATGGACTGTAATTTAACTCAGAACTTCAGGATACTCTACAGAAAATATCTTGAAAGCCATATTCTCTAAGAAAATGACTGGTACTTTGGAATTAGTCCCAATCATATCCTAAAGTGTAAATTTACCCTGTTAATGATAATCCCATTTTAAAGTGACCAGGCCACCCATATGTCTGAACCAGAACTAGGACGAGTCCTGTACCGGTTCTGCCATCACTATTGTTACAAGAGCCATTTTATATTTTGTGAAACACCAAGCACAACTACACACAAAAAATTATCACCAAAATTTTTTCAATTAAACACTTAATTGAATTTGGAAACGGATTCAATTAATATGTTAATTGATTCAATTAATTATTTAATCAAATCCGAATAAAAACCAATTAAAAAAATGATTGATATTTGTTACGTTTCCAATTAAAATATTAATTGATTCAATCAATTTGTTAATCAATTCGGAAATAACTTTCAATTACAAACGTGATTGAAAATTTTTCCGTTTCCAATTACACATGTGATTGATCCAATCACCTTTGTGATTGAAATTGAATAATTTTGAGCAATGGAAAGAGCGAAAAGAGAAGAAGAGAATGGGTATTTATTCAACAATGTATGATGGAGAGATCAGTCTGTGGAAGTAACTCGTAACGAACGGTTGGGTTTTTGTTTTTCGCGTAAATTGAAAAACATGATTGGCGACATTCTGTCTGCTGCATTCAAAATGTGTGCATAAATATTTTGAACGCAAAAACAAATCATAGCAAAGGGTTGAAATAAATAAAGTGTGCAACAACAAATGGCCACGTGGTAAAGGTTTGAAAAAATATATGAGAGAACGCATTTGAAATTTGTGTTTTGTGGTATTGTAAAAATGGAAAACAATTATTGAAGGTAAGAAATTATGAAATGTGAATACCGTTTTCCATTGAAGCCTGTTTACATTAAACGGACTAAAATAATAAATTTTTTATACATTTCTTTTAGTTACCAATTTTATTTCGTGAAATTGACCAATCAATCCCATCAACTCCATCATTTTATCAAATATATAAGAATATGTTTGCAATCAAAAGGTGGGTACCGTATTGATCTTTTAAAATTGTAAATTTTTTTTCACTCCTAGTTTTTTTTAAAACCATGAGCGGTATGCGTTTGTTGGAAGATTCACCTTGAAGTTGCGAAGTAGCGTTGGCATTAAATTGCATTTTTGTTTTACCTGCCTTTTTCAGTTTGAACCCAAGTAGAGAGCAGTATATCTGATATATGAACTAATGAGCTGAATTATGTAATGGTAAAAAAGTTCTTTCTTTTGGATTTAAAAATATGAAAAATATCCGAAAATAATAAACATATGTATTTTCCATTTATATTTTTTTCTATTTCCAGAATTTGCAAAGTATCATCAATATAATACCAAATATTATTGCTTTCCCATTATTTTTGTCTTTGATTGGTTCAAATTTTAATAGACTATTTCAATGTGTGGACATTTTGGAAAGGAATTGTTACTAAAATTAAATTACCGAGCTCCTTAATACACCTTTTATACTAAAAGACTACAACTGCATAAGAAGATTATAAATCTGCAACCTGGAACTAAGAATTGAACATGATATTCTATGCAGGTAATGTTTAACAAAATTAACTTTTAATTGAACAAAATGAAATTCGAATTATTCTATTTACTTTCAGAAAAACTAATTTAGCTTACAGGCTGCTGATTTATTGGAAATCTAGGCGCATCTACATATTAGAAGGAACATGCTGACATGGTTATTATTATAAGGAATATATAAGGAAGATAATGTAACTGTATGTGTAAGTTATGTTAGAACAAAACACAAATGACAAGAACCCAATTTACTTGTCTATTGCATAATTCAAAAAATAATAAAATATTATATATGTTTTATAAGAAACACATATTTTCTTTTATTTCAAATAAAACTAAATACGATTTTGGGGGCGCAATATATAAATTTTTGATTGCAATTTATAGCCAATTTTAATTAATTATTTAATTGAATGAATCAAATAGTTGATTGATTTTTGTCGCGAAATTAATTAAAATTTTAATTGATTCAATTAAACCTGTGATTGAATTTTATGTTAAAAATCAATCACGTTTTTAATTGATTCAATCACACAATTAATTGATTCCGTGACAAAAGTCAATTAAATTTTTAATTGAAAATCGTTTTGGTTTTCAATCAAAATGGGTGATTGATACTATCATTTTCGTGATTGAAGACATTTCAATTAAAAAAATGATTGAATCCGCGATTTTCGTGATTGAAATCAAAAAATTTTTTTTGTGTGTAGCTTCTTATAATTTATTTAAATAAAAACGATAATGAAGTGCTGAAAACATAGTTATTTCGCTTAAAATTGTGAAAGGTATATTGGTGAACAATTTTTGACTTTCCAAATGGAATAAAGTGATAGTTTTTCAAATATTTTTCAAGACACGCTGCCTCCATTGGGAATAAAAACATTGGCTGATAGACGCTACAATATGTAACTTGCAACTTGTAACTTGTAACTCAACATCAATCTTTTATTAATGCATAAAAATATGTGATGTGATAGTCGTATAAATGTTATATTTATGAGAATTTATAAATGTTTAATAAAATTAATAAACATCTAAACAATCGTGCTTTACTTGACCACAATGATTCTTTTACAACTATCTTAAAATGTACTTTTTCTGATTGTTTGAAGGGGCTCTTATTGGCGTCGGGTAGTTTTATTCCCACGATTTGATGGCATCATAGTATCATTCATTTATTTTATTATATATATTGTATGCATTTCAGATTATAAATAATCTGAAATACTTATATAGTTTTTAAGCTTTTGTCGTATATATCTCTCATTTATCATATATTCTAACATACACATAAGTTTTTACTACAATACATGTAGAATAGGAATTTGTTGGCTTTCTTTGTATTGATGACTGAATAAATAAGTAAATAACAATTTTAAAGTGCCGTATAAACGTTATTCCAACAAATATATTTATGAAAACGCGGATATCCTTAAAAAATGCGTAGTTAAACTAACGCTAAATTTAAATTATTTTTATTGCAAAAAAAATTCTTTGTTTGTAGTTAAATTTTATTATTTTTTTGGAAATTTTCCACAACCCAATGAAATATTGCTTTTGTTAAGTATGTCGCAAACATTTCATGGACTAAACGTGGGTATAAAGTTCAATGACCGCACACGAAAGTTCAATATGACTAACGCAAAAAAAATTCATACGATTCCCAAAAATAAAATACAGTATGGTTAGGTTAGGTGGCAGCCCGATGTATCGGGCTCACTTAGACTATTCAGTCCATTGTGATACCACATTGGTGAACTTCTCTCTTATCACTGAGTGCTGCCCGATTCCATGTTAAGCTCAATGACAAGGTTAGGTTAGGTTATGTGGCAGCCCGATGTATCAGGCTCACTTAGACTATTCAGTCCATTGTGATACCACAGTGGTGAACTTCTCTCTTATCACTGAGTGCTGCCCGATTCCATGTTAACCTCAATGACCTCCTTTTTATAGCCGAGTCCGAACGGTGTTCCACATTGCAGTGAAACAACTTAGAGAAGCTTTGAAACCCTCAGAAATGTCACCAGCATTACTGAGGTGGGATAAACCACCGCCGAAAAACTTTTTGGTGTTCGGTCGAACTCACGACCTTGTGTATGCAAGGCGGGCATGCTAACCATTGCACCACGGTGGCTCCCTACAGTATTGTTAAAATGGTCATGATTTGGCACCAATGATTTTGTTTTTACTTTTAGTTCAATTTTTTCTTCTATGAGAGGGTGAATTTCGTGAATTGCAGGTAAAAAGTACATCATGACATCAAATTTTCCTGGTTTTAAAATTTCACAATATCCCAACACCAACATGTACATTAAAACCAAGAAAAGGCGACATCTACGGTGTGTAGACACACTACAGCGTTTTCAAAAATAATTGAGCCTAAAAGTATGTTATATTTAATGAGTACCTAGTCATAACATCACTATGTGGTTTGTGGAACTTGTTGTTTCGAAACATAGCAGCCTAACGATATGTGCTATTTAGAATTTTATTTATTTGTGGAATATGTTTTTCGAAAATATTATAGCCTAAAAGTATGTGATATGATTATGGGGTGTTTAAATTCCAAGTTAGTCATTTCATTGTCAATGCATACACCCTCAAAAAAATCGCTTCTCTAACATATGTTCCAAACATATTTTGCAGGAAGCATATATATTATTGGATACTGCCGAAACATTAATGTGTTTGTCTTATGTGAACATATTGTATGTTTGGAAGCATTTTGAGCCCAAAAATATTATATGCTTGGAAGAATTCTCCCCAAAGAAGATTGTGCTCATTCCCTCACATAATTTTCATTTCCACGAAATTTTTTAGTTCTTGGCACCTTTTTCTTTAATACAAATAATGTTGAAGAAATTATTCAATTTTATAAATTTTTAATTTTTACCATTCTCCAGAAACATACATTTGTTTGCCACGTGGAGCAATAGTTACACTGGTAGAAAAAGTTTCGTTATATTAATGAAATGTGTCATTAAAATTGAGCCAACGAAACAAATTCATTGATATAACGAACATTTTCGTTATTATAACGAATTTTCTGTTAGTCAACGAAACGTTTCGTACTATTAACGAACATTTTTATTGTCTTAATGAAAATATTTCGTTGTATCAATGAAAACTTTTCGTTGGCTCAATTTTAATGAAATTTTCTCTGTGTGTACCATGTCCGCCTTTCATGCAAAGGGTCGTGGGTTCAATCCCTGCTCCGACCGTACACCAATTTTTTTTTTTAATTTAGACATTTATATTTATACTGTATTAAATTTTTATAATGAAACTTCGAAATGTGAAATCAGAAACAGTGCTTGATATAAACGAAATGGACTGAGCTTTTGGATAAAATATTATTTTTTTTTATTGGAAAAATAACAATTTTGTAATAAAAAACTGTTTTTGGTACAAAAGTTTGAAATTTTGGAAGGAATTCAAAAACTCTAAAAAAAGAAGAACGTGGAGTCGAGTATAAACATACATAAATAATTTTATAATATACACATAAATTTATTTAGGGGTGTACAGTTTTTTACATGCTGTTTTTTTTTTTTCAAATGTCTATTCTCTTTACTCCGAATACTCATTCTAATATTCAAATTAAATAATATTTAGACTTAAGCATATCAAATTTTTGGCCTTGTCATAAAACAGTTTTCCGAAACAACATACAAGCAATTTCACACAAGTTGCTCTCTTTTGATTCTCTCGCTGTGTTATGTTGATATCTTTCGTCAACCCTCCCGGTTTCCATCTCTATTTCTTTCTCTATACTATCTCTCTCTCTCTCTCTGTCGCTCTCTGAATAAAATATCACAACATATATATGTTTACTCGAAATTTGTAAATGTATATATGTTTACATTAACACATATTATTTTTATGAAACATTCATGCCCCAAACATAATATATTCTAACATACTAACATATGTGTCCCAAACATTTAGAGTTAATTTAGGAACATTACATGTTTGCCCTTAAATACATTGTGTTTAAAAATTGTGCCCGAAACACATTTTGTTTATATCGGAACATATGAAAAACATATTTTTCTAACAGTGTAGAATTTGTAGCCATCGACTATACACAATATACATACTTATTTTTAATCACACTGAAACTAACAGGTTGGCTGATAAGTCCCCGGTCTAACAAAGAAAAACACATTTTTTTTGTCAAAATTCGTTTTTATTATTCAACATAGTTCCCTTCAAGAGCGATACAACGATTATAACGACCTTGCAATTTTTATACCCTTCACCACTACTGTGGTACAGGGTATAATAAGTTTGTGCATTTGTATGTAACGCCAAGAAGGAGTAATCATAGACCAACCTTTTAGTATACGGATCGGCTTAGAATTAAATTCTGAGTCGATTTAGCGATGTCCGTCTGTCTGTCTGTCTGTCTGTTGATGTATTTTTGTGTGCAAAGTACAGCTCGCAATTTTTTTCCGGTTGTCCTAAAATTTGGTATAGGGTCCTATTTCGGCTCAAAGACGATCCCTATTGATTTTGGAAAAAATCTGTTCAGATTTAGATATAGCTGCCATATACATTTTTCACCGATCTGGTCATAATTGGCGTGTATATCAACCGATCTTCCTCAAATTCCGTACATCCGAATATTTTATGAGTCTCGAAAAACTTGCAAAATATCAGCCAAATCGGTTCAGATTTAAATATAGCTCCCATATATAGCTTTCGCCCGATTTACACTCAATTGCCAACAGAGGCCAATTTTTTGCTCCGATTTAGTTGAAATTTTGCATAGGGAGTAGAATTAGCATTGTAACTAAGCGTGCCAAATTTGGTTGAAATCGGCTCAGATTTGAATATATCATCCATATATAGCTTTCGCCCGATTTGCACTCATATGACCACAGAGGCCAATTTTTAACTCCGATTTAGTTGAAATTTTGCACAGGGAGTAGAATTAGCATTGTAGCTATGCGTGCCAAATTTGGTTGACATCGGTTTAGATTTAGATATAGCTCCCATATATATGTTTTTCTGATTTCGACAAAAACGGTCAAAATACCAACATTTTCCTTGTTAAATCGCCACTGCTTAGTCGAAAAGTTGTAAAAATGACTCTAATTTTCCTAAACTTCTAATACATATATATCGAGCGATAAATCATAAATAAACTTTTGCGAAGTTTCCTTAAAATTGCTTCAGATTTAAATGTTTCCCATATTTTTTTACTAACATTGTGTTCCACCCTAGAGCATTAGCCGACATACATTTTGAGTCTATAGATTTTGTAGAAGTCTATCAAATTCTGTCCAGATCGAGTGATGTTTAAATGTATGTACTGGACAAACCATTATAAATAGCCCCCAACACATTTGACGGATGTGATATGGTATCAAAAATTTAGATTTACAAAGTGGTGCAGGGTATAATATAGTCGGCCCCGCCCGACTTTAGACTTTCCTTACTTGTTTGATACTATTTTGGTAGTACTCCTTCGCTTTTGCCTCAAAATAGGCCTCAGTTTCGGCGATCACCTCTTCATTGCAGCCAAATTTTTTCCCTGCGAGCATCCTTTTGAGGTCTGAGAAAAAGAAAAAGTCGCTGGGGGCCAGATCTGGAGAATACGGTGGGTGGGGAATCAATTCGAAGCCCAATTCATGAATTTTTGCCATCGTTCTCAATGACTTGTCGCACGGTGCGTTGTCTTGGTGGAACAACACTTTTTTTCTTCTTAATATGGGGCCGTTTTGCCGCGATTTCGACCTTCAAACGCTCCAATAACGCCATATAATAGTCACAGTTGATGGTTTTTCCCTTCTTAAGATAATCGATAAAAATTATTCCATGCGCATCCCAAAAAACAGAGGCCATTACTTTGCCAGCGGACTTTTGAGTCTTTCCACGCTTCGGAGACGGTTCACCGGTCGCTGTCCACTCAGCCGACTGTCGATTGGACTCAGGAGTGTAGAGATGGAGCCATGTTTCATCCATTGTTACATATCGATGGAAAAACTCGGGTGTATTACGAGTTAACAGCTGCAAACACGGCACAGAATCATCAACACGTTGTTGTTTTTGGTCAAATGTGAGCTCGCGCGGAACCCATTTTGCACAGAGCTTCCGCATATTCAAATATTGATGAATAATATGACCAACATGTTTCTTTGATGTCTTTAAGGCCTCTGCTATCTCGATCAACTTCATTTTACGGTCATTCAAAATCATTTTTGATGTTTTCGTCGGTAACCACCTCTTTCGGGCGTACACTGCGTTCACCGTCCTCCGTGCTCATTTTACCACGCTTGAATTTTGCATATCAATCAATTATTGTTGCTTTCCCAGGGGTAGAGTCCGGAAACTCATTATCAAGCCAAGTTTTTGCTTCCACCGTATTTTTTTCCCTTCAGAAAACAGTATTTTATTAAAACACGAAATTCCTTTTTTTCCACTTTTTTCACAATAACAAAAGTTGCTTCACAAAAGACGCTCTATCTCACAAACTAATTGACTTACAGACGTCAAATTTTACACGAATCATTTGAAGGTTGGTAGTATATAAAAATAATATGCACTAGCGACGCCATCTATGTGTCAGACCGGCGACTTATCAGCCAACCTGTTAAATTGGAATTTAAAATTAATCACAAATTCCAAAATCGTTTTTTATTACCCAGCAAAAAAAGAGCTTCCAAAAAAGTAGTTTGGATCCCCAATCTGTGATCCGGAAGTAGTGCAAACTTGGATCAACTCCAATGAATTTTACACGTACTTGTCATAGGACTGAAGTACTCCCTTTTTGGATCCTTTGCATTACTTTAGAAGTTGTGCCCTGGAAGTTAATTTGAATGAAGAAATTTAAAAAGCGAAAACAAAAATTTCAACCAATTTCACTTTTTTCAACCATATGTTTTATTACACTATTATTCTCCTATTATCTAATTTTTACAATTAGAAAAACTTTTTCGCTCCGACCAGGAGTTGAACCTGGGTTTGCTGGCACCATAACAGAACGCCTTAGCACACTAAGCCACAAATGCCATTGAATATAAAGCGTCGAAAGGTCAGTTCAAATGTGTGTGATATGATCGTAATACGACACCAAGGAATAACATTCTAATTGCTTCACGAGAAGTTCTTTATTAGTATGAACGAAAAAATAAGAAACGCAGGTTCAAATCTCACCAGCGGCAATTTTTTTTATCAAATATCAAAAAAATTATTTTTTTTATGTTATGTATCGTTTTTATTTTTTATTTTCGGCATATATTTTCGTATAAATATATATATTTTTTTATTACAAATCAACAAAAAAATTAAAAAATATCGTAATTCGCAAAATCTTCTCAAAAGAACTTCAATGGAAGCGAAAAAGTCAAACGGCACAGGTTCAAATCCCAGCGGGGATGAAATTTATTTATTATTATTATTATTTTTTTTTACTTTTTTATTAATTTTCTTTTTTTTATTAGTTTTCTATTTTTTTTTATTTTAATTGTCCAAAATGTGCACTTAAAATACCCTGATTGCGTTCTTTCTAATACTTGTCCAAAAGCACTGCATCGGAAGTAGAATCAAATCATTGGGGGATCCCAAGATGTGCTTTAGATGAAATGTTTGTGCACTTGTCCAAAAGGACTGCATCGGAAGTGGAAAAAAATCATTGGACAATCCGACGATGCGCTTTAGAAGTAATGTTTGTGGACTTGTCCAAAAGGACTGCATCAGAAGTTGAAGAAATTCGATGGGGGATCCTGGGATGGGCTTTAAAAGAAATGTTTGTGGAACAACTTCCAATTTTTTTTGCTGGGTAGGTAAATACATTTTTGGCAGTAATTGTCGGTTTGATAGTGGTAGGCAAATCATTGGAAAAAAAGTTCGATCTCTAAAATCGACCTTTATATTCAAAACCAAACCTTTGTATACTTCTCGTAACATATTTTACAAGGAAGTTTGAGGCTATGTGATGAATGTTAGAAAATCTATTTTAAAAGTCCGCCGTCGGGGTAAGAGAACTAGGTTAGGTGGCAGCCCGATGTATCAGGCTCAATTAGACTATTCAGTCCATTGTGATACCACATTGGTGAACTTCTCCTTAACACTGTGTGCTGCCCGATTCCATGTTAAGCTCAATGACAAGGGACCTCCTCTTTATAGCCGAGTCCGAATGGCGTTCCACATTGCAGTGAAACCACTTAGAGAAGCTTTGAAGCACTCAGAAATATCACCAGCATAACTGAGGTGGGATAATCCACCGCTGAAAAACTGTTTTGGTGTTCGGTCGAAGCAGGAATCGAACCCACGACCTTGGACCGCTCCGGATCCCTGACTAAAACAAATATTAATTATCGAAAATAACTTTTTTTTGAAACTGTGGGTATATATTGAAAGGATTTATATTGGATTCTAAATTTGTTCAATTATTTGCAATGGCTCACTGTGTTATAGTTTGACCTGATAGTCCCCTAGGGGCATTTGGGGTTAGCTTCTTATGCTAGAAATTTCTTCTAACAAAGCTAATCTGTTTTGTTTACAATGCTAGTGAAAAGTTTCTATTTCCAAAAGAAAATAAATTATCCAAGCAAGTCATCCAAATGAATAGATATTATCAGGCCAATATACTCGAATTGCTTTAGGCTTACATTAAATTCCCAACTTCTAAACATCTGTTGCAATGGAACTTTTCTTACGTACTTAAGCGCATATCCTTTATAAAAAAAATGTTGCCAATTTAAATTCACCCCAGAGAGAATGAATTTCCTCTTTGGCACATACTATGCGAAACTAGGAAGGAAGGGTAAACCATTTGATCCTTAACATATGCATACAAAACAAAACGTAGAAATTTAACCAAAGGATATATTATCCTTCAAATGAATAATAATAACAGCACGAAAACAAAGGGAAGTCCAGAAAAAATTGTAAAAGAAATTGAAGCCAATTTCCCACAGAGGTTGTTGAACCACCTACCATCAATAACAGTCCTGCTGCAAACATCATTGCCTTCATAAACATTAATGGAAATGCAGGGGCCCAAGTAAAATATTTCTGTTTTCCTATTAAAGTCCCCTCTTAAAGTACAATGTCGATTACCAAGGTCGGGTCAACGAACCTACACCAAGGAAAAATAGCGAAAGCTTAAAGCAAACACAAAAAAAGTAAAACAAAAAAAAAATAAAAGGACACAAACAGATACACCAAAGTAACACATACCGATGACATGTAAAAATGGAAGAATTATTACATTTTTATAAATTGCCAAGTAACAGTTCAGTCTCCGAGTCAACGTAATGTTCAAGGACATTCATATTCACTCAAAGGAAAGAGAATTTTCAAAGAAAAAGAAAAAAAAAAATAACAAGGAAGAGAATGATTTTTTGTTGAGCTTACAAAAATCTTCTCACTCACTCATTTGTCATGTGGCCAGGAATTATAATGAGAAAGGATAGAGCAACAACAATACCAGTATATTTCAAGGGATACTTTTCCGTAATAAAAGGCTTTAGTATCAGCGATACCATTGAGTATGAGTGAGCTTTGCGTGAAAAAGCTCAATCTCTGCACAACCCCAAAAAAAAATGGTTATTGAGAGCGGAAACTATTTAGCAAGGGGTGAGAGAGGATAATAGTTGTGCTTGAAATTTGCCGGTTAAGGGTTGACTATGAGTTTATCATATATAAAGTTAGAAAGGTAAGGGATATTTCTTGTAAAAAATGTGGGGTATTTTACTTGATATCTGGGAGAGATCCATGTCATATAATTTCGGGAGCTGATGGCTAGCAAGCACCAGTTGATCCACCGAAGTATCCACTAAAGGAAGCACTCCTATATAAGAATTAGAACCATATCTATATATAAAAATCCGAACTATGTTTATTTGTTTGTATGTTCTGGGTAAGCTAAACCGATTTACTTGAAATTTTCAGAGAACTGTTGAAAAATTTAACTTCTCCTACTTACATAAATTTACAGAAGTCGTGGAGCGAGGTTTGAAATTAACATCGTGAAACTGATATTTTGATATTTGGGAGGGGAACGGGACCTGGCCCTTGTACGATTATTTTTCAAATTGGGCTTAAGTTCTCCGATTTGTTTGAAATTTTCATGGAAGGTTGAAATAGGGTAACTCATATTTTGATACCTGTAAGGGGAAGCGCAACCTTTTGAAAACTGGGTTTATTTTCTCCGACTTCAAAGACTTGCTGTTTTATTTTTAGGGGAGGGGATCTACCCTTTTGCAGGCTTTATTTTAAGACCGGTTTACATTAAATTTTCAAAAGACGTGGGGGAGGTAGTTAAACTGTAGAAGCTGGTTTTTTATATTTGGACATGAAACGGAACCTGTCTCTTTTTTAAATTGAGCCTAAATTCTCCGATTTGCTTTAAATTTTCAGCAAAATGTTGAAGGTGGTCTCTAGAAGAAAGATACCCTAGCATTTTTTCCTACATTTGGCCTCCCTCTTGCTCGAAATGTTGCAACTTGAAGAAAAGTTCCCCGAATTTCTACTTTTTTTCTGTATTTAGTAGGGGGAAAGAAACGTCCTTGTTTTTAATTTCAGTTTCAAGTTTCAGTGTACATGGTTTTCCTGTTCGGGGAAATCCCCTTTGGAATAAGAAAAAATCGAAACTTCTTCGATTGGAACTCTGAACTTGAGGTATGCAATGAATATGAAGTAGGTGATTTTTCGATATCTGGTTGGGTTGCTCCATTTTTTCCTTGCCCGTTTGTTTGAAAAATGAACGTTTCGGATTTTCTTGAAATTTGCAAGTATGTCGCTGAATGGGAACTAAGTACGTAGTGTTTTGATGTTGGCATCAGTGTTGCCAGTGTTTTCCGGGCCCTTGTCCCCAAAATGGAACGCTTTCATCCCCAAAAATCCCCAATTTAATTTAAAATTCCCCACAAAAATCCCCAATAAAACAAAGTAAAGGAAATGCGTACAAAATTACAAGTTGGAAAAATGTGCAATTTTTTTATACCAACGCAAAACCAGGAGGCGGATGCTCAAAATATCATCCGATACAAGCCCTCATCAGAGTTAATTATTGTTATAAAGAGTCATCGAATTTTTTCTTATGCAAATCATCTTCTAAATGCTCGAGAAATAAAAATTGGAGTTCGGTCAACATGTGTATTTATGAATCAAATTTTAGTTCTAAATAGTCAAGAGGTAAAATAGGGTGATAGTTCAAAGGCCTTGTTGTCCCGATATGAACTCTATTCTATATGTATGGCATATATTTTCCAAATCAGTGACGTACGCAGATGAGTCCTTACGAAATAATTTCTGATTAGTAAAAAATTGTAAAGCAGCTCTAGGGCTCCCCAAAATAAATGCCGTGCAATAAAGAGGAGGAAAGTTTTTTTTTATATTTTGGAGATTCTCTGAAGAAGTAAAAAATTTCATATAAACCATAATTTTTGATCTAATTTATTATAGTGAACAGGTTTCGAAAATTCCCCACAAATAGCCCCGACTTTTTGGGAATTCCTCATCAAATCCCCAACTCAAAACTGTTGTCCCCATTCTTTGAAAAATATCCCCGTTTTGGGGAAAAATCCCCAATACTGGCAACACTGATTTGCATCCTTCTTGCCAGACTTAGATTTCGATAAATGTGTTATCGATCACATTAAAGCGGGTCTTATGCGTCTTACAGACTATAAGTTTTTTCGGACGGAATGTCTGGGTTTGTAAAGAATCTTACTTAACTTATAATGTGGCCAATATATGGGATATGTTCTACATGACCACTGTCGTCCAGATGAACTTATAGTCTGCAAGACGCATTACACGGTCGGTAAAACACTACGACAAAGGTTCATTCAAGTTTTATACTTACACTGCACGAACAACTATGATAACAATATGAAGAAATAAGAAGAAGCATAAACATAAACAATGAAGATGGACGAAAAGTTACGTGTGAAGTCATTTTTTAATAAAAAATGGAAATCTGAATATGAAAATAAATTTGTTTTTGCTAATGTTTGGTGAAAAATGAGAAGTTGGATATCATATTTAAAAATATTTGCAAAATAATTAACTTTCCAACTCGACGAATGTAAAATACACTCAAAAAAAAGTTTACTTGGATCCAAAAATTTTCACTTTCTCTTAAGGATTTTGGTATTGATTCCAAGCCAAATATGGGGCTTCTTTAAATATAGGACCAATAAAATTAAAATTATCGAATTTTCATTCTCTTTTCGCGGTATATTAATAAAGCTATTCACGTATAAACAAATGTCAGTTTAAAAATCCATATTATATCGATACCATATCACATCTGTCAAATGTGTTGGGTGCTATATATAAAGGTTTGTCCCAAATACATACATTTAAATATTACTCGATTTGGACGGATTTGATAGACTTTTACAAAATCTATAGACTCAAAATTTAAGTTGGCTAATGCACTAGGGTGGAATACAATTTTAGTTAAAAAAAATATGGGAAACATTTAAATCTGAAGAAATTTTAAGGATGATTATGATTTATCGCTCGATATATATGTATTAGAAGTTTAGGAAAATTAGAGTCATTTTTACAACTTTTCGACTAAGCAGTGGATATTTAACAAGGAAAATGTTGGCATTTTGACCATTTTTGTCGAAATCAGAAAAACATATATATGGGAGCTATATCTAATTCTGAACAGATTTCAATAAAATTTTGCACACATGACTATATTACTAATTGTAGTCCTAGTGCAAAATTTCAACCCAATTGGACCAAAACTCTGGCTTCTGGGGCCATATAAGTCCATATCGGGCGAAAAATATATATGGAAGCTATATCTAAATCCGAACCGATTTCAATCAAATTTGTCACACATGACTATACTACCAATTGTACTCCTTGTCCAAAATTTCAAGCTAACCGGGATGAACCCTGGCTTCTGGGTCCATATAAGTGCATATCGGGCGAAAGATATATACGGGAGCTATATCTAAATCTGAATCGATTTCAACCAAATTTGGCACGCATAGCTACAATGCTAAATCTACCCCCTGTACAAAATTTCAACCAAATTGGGCCAAAACTCTGGCTTTTAGGACCATATTAGTCCATATCGGGCGAAAGATATAATTGGGAACTATATCTAAATCTAAACCGATTTCAATCAAATTTTGCACACTTGACTATACTACTAATTGTACTCCTAGTGCAAAATTTCAACCAAATTCGGCCAAAAATCTGGCTTCTGGGGCCATATAAGTGCATATCGGACGAAAGATATATATGGGAGCTATATCTAAATCTGAACCGATTTCAATCAAATTTTGCACACTTGACTATACGACTAAGTGTTACGTTTGTACAAAATTTCAAGCAAATCGGTATAAAACTCTGGCTGCTGGGTCCATATTAGTGCATATCGGGCGAAAGATATATATGGGAGCCATATCTAAATCTGAACCGATTTCTTCCAAAATCAATACGGTTCTATGCCGACCCAAATTAGGAACATGTGCCAAATTTGAAGGTGATTGGACTTAAATTACGACCTAGACTTTGATCACAAAAATGTGTTCACAGACAGACGGACGGACAGACGGACATGGTTATATCGACTCAGGGACCCACCCTGAGTATTATTGCCAAAGACACCATGTGTCTATCTCGTCTCCTTCTGGGTGTTACAAACATATGCACTAACTTATAATACCCTGTTCCACAGTGTGGCGCAGGGTATAAAAATGTTTTTTTTTTAGTTAAAAAAAAAAAAAAACAAATATATACAGCAGTAAGTTCGGCCGGGCCGAATCTTAAATACCCACCACTATGAACCTAATATTAGGGTTTCCTTTGAAATTTCAGGAGGGCTTGAGGACACTTCCCGAAGATAAATTTAAAGATTTCACCTATGAGGACTATATTAGATTCTGGAATTATAAGAACCATTTTTGTTTGAGTTTTAGAGGAATCATTAACATCTCTTGTAAGTGTGCAAGACAATTATAAAATAACGTCTTGATTCGAAATCTTAAAACTGTAGAAGTAAAATCTGGAAATTTTACATTGAGTTTCAAGCAATTTTCAGATCAGTGCGCCTTCTAGACCCTCAAGAAGTGAAGTCGGTCTATATGGAGGCATTACCAAATGGACCGATAAACACTTAATCCGATACACCTTTTTGTGAGCCTAAAATACCAGAATATTTACAATTTCAGGCAAATCAGATAAAAACTACGGTGTCTAGAAACCCAAGGGAGATCGTTCTTATGGGGGCTATACTAAAATAGGGACCGATACTCACCGTTTTCGGCACACCTCTTTATGACACGAAAATACGTCTAGATTTCCAATTTCAGGCAAATAGGATAAAAACTTCGGATTCTAGAAGCTCAAGAAGTAAAATCAGGAAATCGGTCTATATGGGGGCTATACCAAAATATGGACCGATACTCATCATTTTCGGCACACCTCTTTATGGCCCTAAAATACCTCTAGATTTCCAATTTCAGACAAATTGGATAAAAACTACGGTTTCTATAAGCCCAAGACCCCAAATCGAGAGGTCGTTTTATATGGGGACCATACCAAAACATGAACCGATACTCACAATTTTTAGCACACGTATTTGTGGTCCTACAATACCTCTAGATTTGCAATTTCAGGTAAATTGAATAAAAACTGCGGTTCCTATAAGCCCAAGAAGTAAAATCGGGAGATCGGTCTATATGGGGGCAATGCCAAAATATGGACCGATACTCACAATTTTTGGCACACGTATTTGTTGTCCTACAATACCTCTAGATTTCCCATTTCTGGTAAATTGAATAAAAACTGCGGTTTCTATAAGCCCAAGAATAAAAATCGGGAGATCGGTCTATATGGGGGCTATACCAAAATATGGACCGATACTCACAATTTTTGACACACGTATTTGTGGTCCTACAATACCTCTAGATTTCCAATTTCAGGTAAATTGAATAAAAACTGCGGTTTCTATAAGCCCAAGAAGTAAAATCGGGAGATCGGTCTATATGGGGGCTATACCAAAACATGGACCGATACTCACCATTTTTGGCACACCTCTTTATGGTCATAAGATACCTCTAGATTTCAAATTTCAGACAAATTGGATAAAAGCTACGATTTCTATAAGCCCAAGATCCCAAATCGGGAGGTCGGTTTATATGGGGACTATATAAAAAGCTGGACCGATGTAGCCCATCTTCGAACTTGACCTGCCTGCAGACAAAAGACGAGTTTGTGCAAAATTTCAGCACGATTGCTTCATTATTGAAGACTGTAGCGTGATTACAACAGACAGACAGACAGACCCGTCTGTCCGTCTGTCTGTCTGTCTGTTGTAATCACGCTACATCGTTATATCGTCTTAGAATTTCTCCCGGATCAAGAATATATATACTTTATATAGTCGGAAATCGATATTTCGATGTGTTACAAACGGAATGACAAACTTATTATACCCCCGTCACCATTCTATGGTGGTGGGTATAAAAACGTTAAACCAACGATGCAAGGTCCTCAACATAAGTCTTAGCCTATATTTGAAGGGTTTTTATCTTAAATCTAAAGATTCAATATTTCAGTTAAATTAAGGACGATTTCTTTAAATCAAAAATTAGTTTCTTTATTTTAAGGGAAATTTGCCTTAATTCAAAGATATGCCACATTAAGAGTGGGACGCAAATTTCCAAAAATTGTGTTCTAAATTTAAGAAAAAAAAATATTTTACATAAATTTATCCTTTATATTATGTAAATTGCGCATCATAAAAGTTGGATAGCGTAATATTTAATATCAGGTAAATATTTTTTTAGTGTAGGAATAACACGAAACAATACTTGATGCTGAAATTATTGCAAAATGTATGTCAGAGTACGACAAAAACTAATTTGGTATCGCGTTTTTGTGCTCAGTCGATAGAAAATGACCCTATTGAGATGATATCGGTGTAGATAGAACCTCCTGAAGGTAACGCCTATGCTTATGGGACGCTGATTGACAGTTTTCTCGGTTACACTGGTAATTAAATGCAAATATTTTAAACGAGAGTAGACTGTCGGAGGTTTTATGTTTATGGGACGCTGATTGACAGTTTTCTCGGTTACACTGGTAATTTCAATTCAAATATTTTAAACGAGAGTAGACTGTCGGAGGAGATCCGGTCATTGAGAGGTCGAAACTAACTATTGCACCACCATGGCTCCGCCCGTCTGAATGTTGTCGACAGCATTTTCTCACCACAAAAGATATATCGTATACCAGTTATGCTCCAAATTGAAAAAATTAGACAACTTTCTTTCTCAAAGGATAACTGAGATACTCGGCAACTCTGGATTTTCACAAAAAATCAATGTAGTTGAGTGTGAGTGACTAAATTCATTTGATTTCGGTGTTTTTTTCACCGGACATGCGCTCATCTCGACAAACATAGAATAAATTCATTGGAGAGCTCTAAAAAAAGCCGAAAACTCGAAATGAGTAAAACCCAAACCATCTGATTATTTGGGACCATGACCACACACATATAATGGCGCTAAGTAAAATTAACGGGGGTGTGTTCGGGGGGCAACATTAGATTCCGGTCCATTTTTTTACCCAAGTGTGACATGATAAAATTTCGGAGGTATCTCTTTCCAGAGCATATATATATTATATATATAGCAGCGATTTGTGTATGTATGACAAGATTTGATTCCAAACTACTTACCTTTGCTATGGCGGATAACGACATAGCGTTATGATGATACTTTGAGTAATTCATTTTGAAGCCGTTTATTAAAACTCGTTGTAGGAAAAAAAAATTATATCTTCGTTTTTCTATTGGAGTTTTGGTTTTGAGAAATCTGAAAACTTTCTTTTTTTTGAGATACCGATATAAGTTTTATTTGGAAAAAATAGTCTTGACGTCTATTTGCGGTTTTATTTTGGGATTAGCAATTAAATTTTTTGTATATTAGTTAACAGTTTCACTAAGCCACGCCACTAACACACTATCAAAAATCTAAAACTGTATAGAAAAAATAATCATGTCCACGACCACTACAACCACGACGAAGTTTATGACGAACATATAAAACGAAGTGGTTGAAGGCACATAAAATAGGCTGAACTTTAATATTTGCAAGAGAAATATTTCATTTTTAAATTGCCTGCTTTCATTTGCTTTGCTTTTAACTGCAATTGATTTAATTTAGGAAATTCCAATCGGCTATGGTTGAATTTCTCTGAAATTTCCTTAAATTTATTCACAAAATATCCATTTATATGTCCGTGTTTAACTGAGTTTACACAAAACGGTGATGTGAGCACTTTAAATGAGTCCTTGCTACTGACTCTGACTCCGGCCTTCTCACTTAATCAGAAACAGCGACGATAGAGCGAGCAGCGACATTTGCACCATTCCTACATTACATCAGTGGTATTAGCCTCAGCAGCAACATCAGTCGACTTTGGCAGTAGTAATACTCGCTCACTCACTTACTCACTTCCCAACTAACTATAATCGTTGGCATGCAGCATAGAAACAATAAGAACAACACCAAAAAATACACCACGAGGTTTCTTCCTCATATCGTTAAAGCCGCTTTAATTTCACACAACGCTGAGAGTGAGAGTGTATTTGCTGGGTGAATGGTAAGTACAAAGGACAAATAACCAGCAAGGACAAGGAAACAAATGCTGCTGCTGAGTTGAGTGTAATAACCCAGGGAACTGAACTACTATTATCGTTCCTCACATAACACGAGGTTATTCGCACAGCTTCGTGTGTGTGTGTGTGTGTATGTTTAAGCTTTTCGAGACGCTGTTATCCTCTTCGTATAACAGCTCATGTTCTATCATTCGTTTGTTAGTGCGTGTGTTTGTATTGCTGTTATAGAAAGTGAAAGGTTTCATTTTTACATTGCTTCTGTTATTCTGTTATTAATGTGGGTTTGTTAAGTATGTTATTATGGATGTTAAAGCAGTATTCTATTGTCATGGGTTGTGTCTGTACTAAACATTCAAACGCTATTTTGTAGTTTGAAAGATATTAAGAACACAACCCTGTATGTTAAGCGGACGACATCTACAAGTTACTAGCTGAATAAAAGAATAAATGTATTAGAATAAATTATCACTAATCTACCTAATTTAAGATGCGAATTATTTTTGGTGATTAAAGGTACCTCTATATAATTTCGGCAACCATCACCTAGCAACTCTAAGTCTCAGACCAATATTTCTATGCGTTACATATCCAATGGTGGAGGATATAATAATAAAAACAAGTATATACAGCAGTAAGTTCGGCCGGGCCGAATCTTAAATACCTACCATCATTAATCATTTCCACCATGAATCAAATATAATAGTGCGGGTATCTTGATAATATATGTTATATAGGATTTCTCGAAGATAAATTTAAAGATTCTACCTATGAAGACTAGATCAGATTCTGGATTTATAAGAACAAATTTTGTTTGAATTTTAGAGAAATCATAAACATAAAGGGTGATACGGTCAAAATTTGGTCAAGGGAAAACGCGTGGAAATCGGTGAAATCGTTTATTTAAAAAATCAAATTAAATTTCTTTTTCAAGTTCAATTAGTATAAAATTCAGGAAAAATATTCAGTTAGGCTTTCGCTTTTCCAAATCCGAATTGCCGGGCCTCACGCTTGACACCTGCCATCAGATTTTGTACAGCCACCTTGTCCACCTTCTTCGCCGCAGAAAGCCAGTTTGCCTTGAACTGCTGCTCGTCCTTAGCAGTTTTTTTGGTCTTCTTTAGGTTCCGCTTGACAATAGCCCAGTATTTCTCAATTGGGCGGAGCTCTGGCGTGTTGGGAGGGTTCTTGTCCTTGGGAACCACCTGCACATTGTTGGCGGCGTACCACTCCATGGCCTTTTTACCGTAATGGCAAAATGCCAAATCCGGCCAAAACAGTACGGAACAACCGTGTTTCTTCAGGAAAGGCAGCAGACGTTTATTCAAACACTCTTTCACGTAAATTTCTTGGTTGACAGTCCCGGAAGCTATGAAAATGCTGCTTTTCAAGCCACAGGTACAGATGGCTTGCCAAACCAGATATTTCTTTGCGAACTTTGACAGTTTTATGTGCTTGAAAATATCTGCTACCTTTCCCCTTCCTTTTGCCGTATAAAAGTCCTGTCCCGGAAGCTGCTTGTAGTTGGCTTTGGCGTAGGTTTCGTCGTCCATTACCACGCAGTCAAACTTCGCGCTTTGGCCGTTGTATTTTGTTTATCATCGCGATTTGGAGTCACTACCTTCTTGTAAGTCGATAGTCCGGCTCGTTTTTTGGCTCGATGCACGGTTGTAGACGATACACCCAGCTTATTTGCGGCATCTCGGAGAGAGAGGTTAGGGTTTCGCTTGAAACTACCGGCAACTCTCTTTGTTGTCTCAGCGGCTTCCGGTTTTCGATTTCCCCCCGATCCAGACTTCCTGGCTGTCGACAAACGTTCCCCAAACACTTTAATTACATTTGTAACGGTTGATTTGGCAACTTTTAGCGATTTTGCCAGCTTTGCGTGCGAGTAGCTCGGATTTTCGCGATGCGCGAGCAAAATTTTGATACGCTGCTCTTCTTGCTTGGACGGCATTTTGACAACTGAAGAGTGAATTCCAAAATCCAAATAGGAGCAACATTCTACACACACACACCTTCAAAATGAGGGGTGTTCAGGTTTTTTAAATGCAAAATTGAAAGAAATACGTCAAGTTTATATTGACCAAATTTAGACCATATCAACCTTTATCGTATAAATGATGACAAATGCCTTGATTTGAAATCTTAAATCCGTAGATTTTTAGCGCCATTATTTAAATAATAACGAGGAGTAAAATCTGGAAATTTTACTTTTAGTTTCAAGCAATTTTTATGATCAGTGCTCCTGCTATAACCTCAAGAAGTGAAATCGGTCGATCGATCAATGTTTTACATAATGAACCGGTAGAAATAAATGCGATACAAATTCTAACATACCAGTATGTTTACATTTTCAGGCAAAGTGGATAAAAAACTACAGATTCTAGCAGCATAAGAAATAAATCCGGGAGGTAGGTCTATATGGGGGCTATAACAAAATATGTACCAATACTCAAAATTTTCGACACACCTCTTAATGTTCCACAAATACCTCTAGAATTCAAATTTTAGACAAATTGGGTAAAAACTACGAAATCTAAAATGGGGCGATCAGTCTATAAGGGCGCTATACCAAAACTTGGACCGATACGGACCATTTTTGACACACCCCTTTATGGTCCAAAAAATACCTCTAGATCCAAATTGAATAAAAACTACGGATTCTATAAGTCCAAGAAGTAAATTTGGGAGATCGGACTATATGGGGGCTATAACGAAACATGGACCGATACACCCCATTTTCTGCACACCTATTTGTGGTCCTAAAATACCACTAGATTTCAAATTTCAGGCAAATCGGATAGTAAATACAGTTTCTAGAAGCCCAAGTGTACATACATAACTTTTTACTACATGTATGCAATTCGCTGTCGAATATAGTACATACACGGTCTTTCTCACAGAGCGCAAGTAGTGAAGTGAAGAGAACACGTGCTTGTCAAATACCACGAAGTACTTATCCGAAACAATATGTGTTCCGAAAAAAAGGAGCAATAACAATGTAAGTACTGGAGAAAAAGTACAACATGGATTCTCTTCTCTTCACTTCACGTGGTACCACAAGTATTTCTCCGTTAAGGTGAGTATTAAGTTCGAGTTTAGCCGCTAAAATCGCTAAAGTGAAAACTATGTCAGTAAAAAAATGCATGAAATTATACATACACGGATGAAAAAGGCTGTTTTTCATATGTTTGGCTATAAACATTATATGTTTGGAACACAAATTTTTAAACACAATATTTTTGAGTGCAAGCATATAATGTTCATAAACTAGCATAACATGTTTGGGACATATATGTTAATATGTTAGAACATATTATGTTTGGGACATAAAATGTTTGTAAATATAATATGCTTGGATGCAAACATATATTAATTTAGAAATAGCCTATAAACATATATGTGTTTAGTAGCTTGGAGCGCTATTTAACAGGGAGCGATATTGAATTAAGTTGGTGGTTGTTGCTTGTTATTACAAAATTAACATTTTATTTTTCCTTGGGCAATTGATCAGCTACTTCTTTGATCCTTACAAACTGTGTGGTCCGCTGTTCGAATCCCCGTCCGGCAAAAGGTAAAATTAAAATAAAAAAAAATCATAAAATTGAATAATTTCTTCTACAATGTTTGTATTACAGAAAAAGGTGCTAAGAACTAAAAAATCTCGTGGAAGTGAGAAAGATGTGGGGGAATATACAATTGGGCAGAAACAAAATTTTGAGCATTCAGGTCGAAAACCTATGTTGTTAGCACCTATATTACCTGTTTATTTTCATAATTCGTTATGATTGTAAATATATAAATAAATAAATAAAATTTTGAGCACAATATTGTTTGGGAGAATTTTTTTTTAAGCATATAATATTTTTGGGTGCGAAATGCTTCCAAACATATTATATGTTCATATAATAACATATTGTTTTTTGGAAGACAACATTATTATGGAGTACTCTATGAAGTTTTGTTCTCGCAACATACTCGACGTAATCACTCTGAGTACACTTCAATAAGAGATAAAGAGGAATATGTGTTTGTTGGTAGTGAATACATCAGAGTAGAAAAAAGAAGTTACTCGTGGCTTTTGGTGTTCATCAAAATGTGTTCCAATTGTTTTGCGACTCTCTCAAAAAGATGTACGAGTACACATGTAGCAAGTACACGTGTACTCTGCATTTACAAATGGAATTGTGCAGACCACTAGTCTATACCTAAACATGGACCGATACACCCCATTTTCCTTCCAAAAATTTCCTCCCAAAGATGTTCTTTATTTTAACTGCATAGGAAGTTCATTTGAGCCAATTTTTTATAACTCGCTTTTTTCATATTTTTAATGGGAAATTTAAAATTTTATTGGTTCAAATGGGTTAAAAACAGATTAAAAACTAATAAAATACTCGTAGTGCAAATTATTTAAATTTTGCCGAAAAAATGCTAAATCCTTTCTAGAAAAATTGCGAATTTTTCAAAATATTTGATGTCAAACGTTCCGGACAAGCATTATAATGTATTACCAATCATAAAAAATTTTAAAAATTATTTATTCGTCAAAATATCACAACATTTCTTTATTCACATCCAAATCACTGGATTCGCATCACGCCTTAAGAAGTGATGCAAATTCAGGGCAACGGCTATTGAAATGGTGGACATCCGTCCAAAAAGAACATTTTCACTACTTTTATTGGCGACGCTTTTTTAATTGATCGTATTCAAATTTTGCACAAGATAACCTTCTGTGGTATCAATCATACCTGCAAAATATTATACAAATTGGTTGAGATTTATGGCGTTTTCTTTTCCGAAATTTCAAAAATTTCAAAAAAGGAAACAGGGCAATCGCAGCACTCTCGTTTGTCGGCGGTGCTGAAAATGCCCGCACTTTGCCTCTATGTGTGGCGCTATTTTAACAAAAGAATTCGAAGCCTTTTCGCACTTTTGCCTGTTTTTTTAGAAAAGAACCTAAAAAGTACATTTTCCGGGCAAAATGGAAAAAAAGTGCGCATTTTATACAAGAAAAGAAAACGCCATTAGATATAGCTCCCATATATATGTATCGCTTGATTTTTCCAAATTTGGCCATAATGCTGTTATTTATTAACCAATGTTACTCAAATTTCAAAGTTTGATGTACTAGCTACTTATGGTGATTTCGATTGGTAAAAAATATGTTGCATCTTTTACACCTTACCGCCATAAATCAAAAATGTTTATTCGATTGGAAAATTTAGTGCAGCCTACCCAAAATGTGCACGTTCGATTGACGAGGTGTTACCCATCGCAAGAGCAAAAGTGCAACCCATTTTACACCTCAGCTGGTCTACCCATTTTACACCGCAGCTGGTCTACACATTCAATCAGATGTTGAAGGCGCTTTTATTCTTCGACCTAAATAACAGCGTTGTTGCAAATACAAAAGAAAGTGTGTGACGCGTGTATTGTGGCTGCTTTTCAATTTCTTCAACACAGCTGATTAATTTAACATGAAGAAGCATATCAATTATATAAAGCAAAATGCAAAAAGCAAATGCGTTTTTGTTTTGGCCAACACCATTGTAGATGCGCTACTGGAGAGCAGTGTTGTCAGTATTGGGGATTTTTCCCCAAATTGGGAATTTTTTTCATGATTGGGGACGAAAATTTTGAGTTGGGAATTTGATGGGGACTTTTTAAAAAATTGGGGATTTTTGTGGGGATTTTTCAAAAATATTGCTATTGCGTGCATAATGCGGAAACTAAAAACGTTAAGTTACACGCGTATCGTAAAATCTCAACACTTTTACTAACTCATCTCAGTTGCCACGATTTGTGTTAGTTTTACACATGTCTATTTCATGCATTGACCATTTAACCGATATGCTAAAAACACTATCAATTAAAGAGTTCGAAAAATTAAGGTTACACAGGTAGTGCCATAATAAAAAATGTCCTTGCTCCTGTACTACTCTCCAAATTAGTAGAAGACATGGGTGAGTCCAAGTATTCGCTAATTCTAAATGAATCAACAGATGTTGCTAATAACAAGTGGATGAGTATGTGCATACGATTTTTTAGTAAAGTAATATGTGCCATTCGAACTGAATTTTTGGGTACATTTTTGGTAGAAGTTACAGGAGAAAAACTTTTGCATAGTTTATTAGCATACGTAGCCAAAGTTGGTCTCAATCCAAAAAATATAATAGCCCTTGGCACAGATGGAGCCAATAATTTATGCGGTGCTCGCAGAGGACTATATGGTTTAATGAAAGAACAAAATTCGCAATTGATTCTAGTAAAGTGTATTTGCCATTCGTTGCATCTGTGCTGTTCAGATGCTTCTAAGGTTTTTCCAGCGGAGGTGGAATACTTGGTCAAGGAAATTTACAACTATTTCAGTAACAATCCGTTACGTACTATTAAGTACAAGCGAGCGTTCGATCTCATAAACACTGGTACCAACGTAATAAGGTATAGAAAGATTATACAAATTGCTGGAACGAGATGGTTGTCGTGTGGTTTTGCAATAATGCGAATCTTGGAGCAGTGGGTGGAACTAAATTATCATTTTTCAATTATATCGACAGATGAAAGTGATTTTACTGCCAAAGTGATAAACGAATTAATGACAAAAGCAGAAATAAAACTTTATTTGACTTTTATGGCTTCTATAATAGGCGAAATTAATACGCCCAATCTAGCCTTTCAAAGTGATAAAATGGATTCCGGGACGGGGTTATGTACAAGAATTTTAAAGCCATCTGTCACATCGTGGATAAAGGATGAATATGATTTTGATAAATTAATGGAATTGTTAGATAAAGATTCGGTATATTTGCCACTAGATGCAATGGACCTTGGATACGATTTTGAAAAAGACTTAAAGAATTTGCCTGATGAATCGCATATGAAAATTAGAAAGCTATGTTTTGAATATTTAAAGCGTTTATTGCTACAAATGCTTAAGCGATTGCCATCAAATATTCATTTTTTTAAAAGCTACGTTTCAAATACTAAAACCTCTATGGATGTATATGAATCGCAATGGAGGAAATTGCCTTTTATAAAATGGAAAGAATTGTTTGGAGAACAAGTAATATTGGATTTAGCAACATTTTGGGCAAAAGTTTATTCATATGAAGATGCGTCAGGGTTAAAGCCGTTCGGGGATCTTGCTGAAATGGTGTTGAATATGCTAGCAATTCCTACAAGCAATGCTTGTGTGGAAAGAGTGTTCTCTGTCATGAATTCTGTCAAAACGCGACTTAGAAGTAAAATGCAGTACGAATTACTACACAATTTTCAAATAATTCCATTTACTGCAAAAATTGAACCTCCATTAGAAATGGTAAAACTTTTTAATTATAAAAATTTGTATAAGCCAAATGAGTCCTCTGAGTCCGACGAGTTGGAAGTTTTCAACATTTATAAATTCGATCTTTTTGGAAAACGTTTGTGACAATGTAATGTAATATATATTCTAATTTCTACGAAATGAATTCAAATGTACAAATTTTTATTGTTTTTGTTTTTATTTATTTTATTTTTGTTTTGTTTATTTTTTTTAATGTAAATGCTACTTATAAAAGCATCTACTCTGTGAATTTAAATGCCAATGAATACAAAATAAATGTTCATTGTGTTTTGTTTTAAAAATTCGTCAAAAATGTATTGGGGATTTTTTTTTTTGGGGAATTCCAGTTGAAATTGGGGATTTTTGGGGATAAAATCCTCCTGATTTGGGGACAAGAGCTGGAAAAATACTGGCAACACTGCTGGAGCTACTCTCCTACTGGAGAGTACTGGAGAGTAGTTCTTCTGACAACGATGAAGAAGTTACAACATCATTGCTTGGACGAAATGACCAACTTTGTTGAGGATGTAATTAATTTGTACTCTGAAGTAGGAGTAAGATCATTAAAAATATATAAAATCAAAAGTTTTAACAATTTCCCTTAGTTCAAGAAAAATTTGCGTGTTAGTCGAGATTCCAGTAATAGTTGTTAATAATAATCGAAATATTTCCGCCAAATTTCTTTGATTTTATATCAGTGTTGCACCTTTTTTGTTCGTTTTCACACGCAAACGGTGTTGTCATTGCAAGGGGTTTCGGCAACACTAGTGATGGGCATTGTATTTCAATGAAATGATCGCTCACTTCAGCTCTTTTCCGGTCAGTGAACTAGTTCGGTCAGTTAGTTCACTAGTTCATTGTCGGCCAGTGAGGGGTTTCCAGTTCTTTTCTGGTTCATTTCAAATTCATAATAAATTAGAAGTATATTGCGTTTTTTTATTCATCACACAAAAATAAATACGAAAATAATCCCGAATAATTTATGTGCAACAAAAAGCGATATGAGTTTAAGGACTGAAACTATGACAATGCCAAGGAAAGCAAAAATAAATGAGCGAACAAACTGCTTAGCTAGCTGAACTGACATGGTGAACGAAAAAGAACGATTAATGTGATCTAGTTCAGTCCGTTCATTTCAGTGATCCGTTCACTTGAACTAGATCGTTCGCGAACTACCCAACTTTAGGCAACACTGTGGTAACACCATTATATGTTGTACCATTTGTTTGCAACACTTTTTTCCCCAAACGGAATCACCATTACATACTTTATTGTCCGTTTTTTACAAATTTGGGTTTACTAATTGAGCGATTTCCTCCTTTTTAATAATGGACTTAATATTGGTGGCATACTAATTATAGATCCTAATATCAGAGATTTCTGCTCAGATTGTGTCAAGACTTCCATAAACATGTATGTATATGGAAATGCGGTTTATATTCTAAACCTATACCAATGATACCCCACAAATGGTTATGTTTACTAATTCATTAGGAGTGGTTTTGGGTATGGTATAGTCGGCCCCGACCGACTTTCTACTGTACTCACTTGTTTTTGGTTCAAATAGGTTAACAACAGATTAAGTATTAATAAAATAAATTATTTTCGAAAAAAAATTTCTAAATTCATTCAATTTTTTCGAAAAAAAAATTCTAAATTCATTCTAGAACAAGTAATGAAAGTCTAAAGTCGGGCGGGGCCGACTATATTATACCCTGTACCACTTTGTAGATCTAAATTTTCGATACCATATCACATCCGTCAAATGTGTTGGGGCTATATATAAAGGTTTGTCCCAAATACATACATTTAAATATCACTCGATCTGGACAGAATTTGATAGACTTCTACAAAATCTATAGACTCAAAATTTAAGTCGGCTAATGCACTAGGGTGGAACACAATGTTACTAAAAAAATATGGGAAACATTTAAATCTGGAACAATTTTAAGAAAACTTCGAAAAAGTTTATTTATGATTTATCGCTCGATATATATGCATTAGAAGTTTAGGAAAATTAGAGTCATTTTTACAACTTTTCGACTAAGCAGTGGCGATTTTACAAGGAAAATGTTGGTATTTTGACCATTTTTGTCGAAATATATATGGGAGCTATATCTAAATCTGAACCGATTTCAACCAAATTTGGCACGCATAGCTACAATGCTAATTCTACTCCCTGTGTAAAATTTCAACTAAATCGGAGTTAAAAATTGGCCTCTACGGTCATATGAGTGTAAATCGGGCGAAAGCTGTATATGGGAGATATATCTAAATCTGAACCGATTTCAACCAAATTTGGCACGCATAGCTACAATGTTAATTCTACTCCCTGTGCAAAATTTCAACTAAATCGGAGCCAAAAGTTGGCCTCTGTGGTCATATGAGTGTAAATCGGGCGAAAGCTATATATGGGAGCTATATCTAAATCTGAACCGATTCCAACCAAATTTGGCAAGCATAGCTACAATGCTAATTATACTCCCTGTGCAAAATTTCAACTAAATCGGAGCAAAAAATTGGCCTCTGTGGTCATTTGAGTGTAAATCGGGCGAAAGCTATATATGGGAGCTATATCTAAATCTGAACCGATTTCAACCAAATTTGACACGTATAGCTACAATGCTAATTCTACTCCCTGTGCAAAATTTCAACTAAATCGGAGCAAAAAATTGGCCTCTGTGGTCAAATGAGTGTAAATCGGGCGAAAGCTATATATGGGAGCTATATCTAAATCTGAACCGATTTGGCTGATATTTTGCAAGTTTTTCGAGACTCATAAAATATTCGGATGTACGGAATTTGAGGAAGATCGGTTGATATACACGCCAATTATGACCAGATCGGTGAAAAATATATATGGCAGCTATATCTAAATCTGAACCGATTTTTTCCAAAATCAATAGGGATCGTCTTTGAGCCGAAACAGGACCCTATACCAAATTTTAGGACAATCGGACTAAAACTGCGAGCTGTACTTTGCACACAAAAATACATCAACAGACAGACGGACAGACAGACAGACAGACAGACGGACATCGCTAAATCGACTCAGAATTTAATTCTAAGACGATCGGTATACTAAACGATGGGTCTCAGACTTTTCCTTCTTGGCGTTACATACAAATGCACAAACTTATTATACCCTGTACCACAGTAGTGGTGAAGGGTATAAAAATTGCGAATTCTAGAAAATTGCGAAATGAATTAAAATCATAAAAAAAACAAGTAAGGAAAGTCTAAAGTCGGGCGGGGCCGACTATATTATACCCTGCACCACTTTGTAGATCTAAATTTTCGATACCATATCACATCCGTCATATGTGTTGGGTGCTATATATAAAGGTTTATCCCAAATACATACATTTAAATATCACTCGATCTGGAAGAATTTGATAGACTTCTACAAAATCTATAGACTCAAAATTTAAGTCGGCTTATGCACTAGGGTGGAACACAATGTTAGTAAAAAAATATGGGAAACATTTAAATCTGGAGCAATTTTAAGAAAACTTCGCAAAAGTTTATTTATGATTTATCGCTCGATATATATGCATTAGAAGTTTAGGAAAATTAGAGTCATTTTTACAACTTTTCGACTAAGCAGTGGCGATTTTACAAGGAAAACGTTGGTATTTTGACCATTTTTGTCGAAATCAGAAAAACATATATATGGGAGCTATATCTAAATCTGAACCGATTTCAACCAAATTTGGCACGCATAGCTACAATGTTAATTCTACTCCCTGTGTAAAATTTCAACTAAATCGGAGTTAAAAATTGGCCTCTACGGTCATATGAGTGTAAATCGGGCGAAAGCTATATATGGGAGATATATCTAAATCTGAACCGATTTCAACCAAATTTGGCACGCATAGCTACAATGCTAATTCTACTCCCTGTGCAAAATTTCAACTAAATCGGAGCAAAAAATTGGCCTCTGTGGTCATATGAGTGTAAATCGGGCGAAAGCTATATATGGGAGCTATATCTAAATCTGAACCGATTTCAACCAAATTTGGCACGCATAGCTACAATGCTAATTCTACTCCCTGTGCAAAATTTCAACTAAATCGGAGCAAAAAATTGGCCTCTGTGGTCATATGAGTGTAAATCGGGCGAAAGCTATATATGGGAGCTATATCTAAATCTGAACTGATTTCAACCAAATTTGGCACGCATAGCTACAATGCTAATTATACTCCCTGTGCAAAATTTCAACTAAATCGGAGCAAAAAATTGGCCTCTGTGGTCATTTGAGTGTAAATCGGGCGAAAGATATATATGGGAGCTATATCTAAATCTGAACCGATTTCAACCAAATTTGACACGCATAGCTACAATGCTAATTCTACTCCCTGTGCAAAATTTCAACTAAATCGGAGCAAAAAATTGGCCTCTGTGGGCAAATGAGTGTAAATCGGCCGAAAGCTATATATGGGAGCTATATCTAAATCTGAACCGATTTGGCTGATATTTTGCAAGTTTTTCGAGACTCATAAAATATTCGGATGTACGGAATTTGAGGAAGATCGGTTGATATACACGCCAATTATGGCCAGATCGGGGAAAAATATATATGGCAGCTATATCTAAATCTGAACCGATTTTTTCCAAAATCAATAGGGATCGTCTTTGAGCCGAAACAGGACCCTATACCAAATTTTAGGACAATCGGACTAAAACTGCGAGCTGTACTTTGCACACAAAAATACACCAACAGACAGACAGACGGACAGACAGACAGACAGACGGACATCGCTAAATCGACTCAGAATTTAATTCTAAGACGATCGGTATACTAAACGATGGGTCTCAGACTTTTCCTTCTTGGCGTTACATACAAATGCACAAACTTATTATACCCTGTACCACAGTAGTGGTGAAGGATATAATTATAAAAAATAATTATTTGGCAAAATATCACAAAATTTTCCAAAACTCTGAATTCGGATTAAACCTTAAGAAGTGATGCAAATTCCGTTCAACGGCTGTTGAAATGGTGGATATCCGTCCTATGACAAACCCATGTTAAATTCATTGCTGCTGCGTCAATTTCGCTCCACTTCCGGATCCAAAAAGAACCTTTTCATTACTTTTTGGCAATGTTTTCTTTTGGTGTGTTGCTATAAAATAGCTGATAACTATTCTCATACTTACTTTTAACTATTACTATTGTATTAAAATTATTCTATATAATTCTTTTTGTTTTTTTTTCTTTATTTAAAATTTTACAGAAGAACGTCGGTTTTATCCACTTTGTTTTTTTTCTTGTTTTTTTTTTTATGATAATACTCATACATGATACATTTTGGTTTGTCATAAGTAATCTTTCAAAAAATTTTATTCTCTCAGGAGGTTTTTACATACTCTTTCATGTATTTAGTAAATTGTTTTAAATATTGTTTGTGTTATGTTTTATGAAAGTATATATGTTTTGAAAATAATTGAAAAAAAAGAAAAACTTTAGTGAATATTTTTTGGGTTTTTTATTTAAAATTTGATTTCTGATTGATTGATTTTGTTTTACACATGTATGAGTCAATGAATAAATGCATGTATGAGAGTGTATATATTTGTCTAGGTATATGTGTGACATTTCCATATAACTTGGTATTCTTTTTTTGTTGTAATTTAATTTTAATGTGGTAATTGGTGGTGTTGTGAAAATAGGAAATTGTTGAAAACATTTGTTTTGTACAGTTTTATATATGGAAACAAAAAAGGTTTTGTTTGTTTGTAAAATTGAGAATTTTTTGTGTTTGTGTGAGTAATTTTTTTTTGTTATAAAAATCTACAACCTTTTTTGGGGGAAAAATTGGTGTTATTGGAAAGAAGAAAAAGTTTAGTTACGATTTAGTTTTTTTTTTGTATTTTCATTTTAAGAATTTCTAATTTAAGGATAAGAATAAGGTTTCAAAGTAAATAGAAATGACCTTGAACTCTAAAACTAAGTTCAAGGAACATTTATTTAAATTAGTTAGTGTCATATTGTGTGTATGTGTGGTTGTACAATTTCTTTATATTTACCATTAAAATATTACATTCGTTTTTTGTTTAGATTTCCATTTTCATCGATAGTTTCTTAAATTTAAACATTTATGAATTTCTTTTTATTACACTCATTGGATTTTGTTTTAGGTTTTGTTTTTCATAATCATTAATGGTTTTGTTTTTAAACAATTAATACTTTGTTTTTCTCTGGGTTTTAAGTGAAAATATTCCATAAAGTTATTCCATAAAGTTATTCCATAAAAGTATAATATAGGTGTAGGAAATTATGTATGTGTGGGTATGTGTGTGTGTATGAAAAGTTTAATTTCAGTTGTTTCTAATTAAATTTTTCATTTTCATAAAATTCCATTCGGCCAGATTAGACCTCTTCTAAATTTAATGAAAATTTAAATTTAATGGAAACTTGGACTTTGGATTTCGGTTTCTAATTAAATCTCTGTTTTTAGTTTTAATAATAATAGTAAATAATTATTTAACAGTTTTGTATTGTATTTTGATGTTGATATATGTATGTATGTTTGTATTTGGTTTTTAATTTCATGTTTTCCTTTTGTTAGTAGATTTTATTTTGATTTTTATTTAAATTAACAGTTTAATAATGGAAGGCAGTTTGTAAACAGAGAAGTTTTTCTTTGTCATATTCGTCGTTTTACTTTGTGTTTACGTGTTAAAATTTTTCGTGTGCTTTTGTTGTTTTTGTTTTTTTTTTTAATTAGAAAATAAAAATTTTTTAATTTCTTTTGTAGTTAAAAGCACGCACAACCGATATAGTATCACACTCCAATTCTCTTCTGAAGTTTTATTTTTTTTAATTATTTCTTTAAAATTTGTTATAAGATTCGTGAAAGTAATTGTTATAAATTAATTAGAGGTGAAGATTTTCGTACAAAAAAAAAAAAAAAAAAAATACTTTTTGGGATGGTTATAACACAGCTCTAGTCAATTATGCACATTTAATTTTTTTTTAAATTAAATTTGGAAACGGATTCAAGTAATATCAATTTGGAAACAATTTCCAATTACAAACATAAAATTTGTCCCAGCAAAAAAGCAGTGAAAATGTTTTTTTTTTCTTTGGAAGCGATGAATTTAACATAGGCGTGTCATAGGGCGGATGTCCACTAGATAGGGCCACGAAAAAAAGTTGATGCGGAATACCAAAACTTTTTTTTCCGTGCACCCTACGACCCCCCCAAATTCAATTTATTGTGCTGTGTCGTCATTTGAAGTCCGATCGAAAAGAAACGCATTTCGTTGTATGTGGTTGATCGGGGGATATATTTTGTGCATTGGTCATTTTTGACTCCGACGTCAAATTTGATTTTTAATTTTTTTATTTCGCTTCGATGATGTCCATTTCTGATAACCATTATAAAGATCTTAACAAAATATGGAACTTTCGATTTTGAAGTATTTACTCATAGGGGTATACGAAGCGAAATAAAAAAAAATAAAAATAAAATTTGACGTCGGAGTCAAAAACTATCAATGCACGAAATATAGCCCCTGATCAAGCACGAACAACGATATGCGTTTCTTTTCGATCGGACTTCAAATGACGACACAGCACAATAAATTGTATTTCGGGGGGTCGTAGGGTGCACGGAAAAAAAAATTTGGTGTTCTGAAATTGCCTTCGAATATGCTACAAAACTGGGGGGTGACCGCATCAACTTTTTTTTTCTTTAGGCCGTGACCCTATCTAATGTCCACCATTTCAACAGCCCTTAGGTTAGGTTAGATTATGTGGCAGCCCGATGTATCAGGCTCACTTAGACTATTCAGTCCATTGTGATACCACATTGGTGAACTTCTCTCTTATCACTGAGTGCTGCCCGATTCCATGTTAAGCTCAACGACAAGGGACCTCCTTTTTATAGCCCAGTCCGAACGGCGTTCCACATTGCAGTGAAACCACTTAGAGAAGCTTTGAAACCCTCAGAAATGTAACCAGCATTTCAACAGCCCTTGCACTGAATTTTCCTCTATTCTTAAGGTGTGATTCAAGGTTTTTGATGTGAATTGAAAAATTTTGTGATATTTTGCAAAATAATTATTTTTTATAATTTTTTTATGATTTTTAATGCATTCTAACGCTTGTCCTCAAATTTTCTAGATTACATTTAGTATTTTTTCGATATTTTTTAACCTATTTGATAGAAAAAAAGTTAAAATTACACATTAAAAATATGAAAAAAACGGCTTTAAAAGGAGGTTCTCTCCACTCCCTATCCTACTATTGAGGGGGAGATATCAAAAAATATGCCCATATTTTGTTATACATTTTAAAATAATTACATAGAAACAAATATCACCAATATGTTTCCTATAAAAAACAAGTATATACGGCCGTAGTTCGGCCAGGCCGAAGCTTACACTAGGTCACAAATAACAAAATTTTCTCTGTGAATTGGTTCTAGCATAATTTTTCTCATTGATTTTGACCTACTAAACACGAAAATGAGTTTTAAAAAATTTTCTGTCGATTGGTTTTCGAGATACAAATGTTTGAACTTTTTTTTTTAATTTTTGAAGGTACACTTACAATTTTTAGCATATATTTCGTCTTCTTTGACCTATTTGATCCTAGTGCTACTCAAATTAAAGAAAATTGAGCCGTCTACAACTCATTCTCAGAAAATTTTCAAATCGGGTAAGTAGTTTGGATGTTGGCGGCTTAAAAAAGTTAAAAAACGGCGTTTTTTTTAGTAAATAGTAAATTCATATAAAATATAAAACACGATGCTAATGAGTAGAAACAAAGATATAACTGTACATTTTATGCCATGTGGAAAACAGCGTTGATGCGTTGATTTGGTCTTTTCGGTCTTTTACCAAAAAAATTATAAGTCCGCTATTTGTTGTAAGATTTTGTTAGGTAAGGGCTTATTTTCTTTGTAAAAATCAGCTATACGTAAAAAACCAAAATTGCTGTTAGCATCGTGTTTTATATTTTATATGAATTTTTATATGTTTTTTTTTCTGCCACATTTTTACTAAAAAAACACCGTTTTTTAACCTTTTTAAGCCGCCAACATCCAAACTACTTACCCGATGTGAAAAATTTGGGAAAATCGGGCTGTACATATATATGGGAGCTATATCTAAATCTGAACCGATTTCGATGATTTTTTGCACATATGGTTAGTGCTATATAAGACTACATTTAGCCAAATTTGGGTAAAATCGGTTGATAAATAAGGGTTTTATGGCCAAATTTAGAAAAATCGGGCGGTACATATATATGGGAGCTATATCTAAATCTGAACCGATTTCGATGATTTTTTGCACATATAGTGAGTGCTATAGAAGATTATATTTAGCCAACTTTGAGTAAGATCGGTTGATAAATAAAGGTTTTATGGCCAAATTTGGGAAAATCGGGCGATACATATATATGAGAGCTATATCTAAATCTGAACCGATTTGGATGAAATTTTGCAGACTTGAAGGGCGATGGAAAATATTACCTTTTGCCAAATTTGGTGACGATCCGTTTGAAAAAACCCGCAATGTGACCCCATTTGTCGAAATCGGGCAATACATATATATGGGAGCTATATCTAAATTTGATCCGATTTCTTCCAAATTCAATAGCGTTCGTCCTTGTGCCCAAAAAACTCCCTGTACCCAATCTCATCAAAATCGGTTAATAATTGCGACCGAAATCCTGTGAACAACAAATACATGGACAGACGGATGGACGGACACCAAGCGCTAGATCGACTCAGGAGGTAATTCTGAGTCGATCGGTATATATTTTATGGGGTCTAAAATCAATATTTCTGGTAGGCACATTTTTTGGCCGATCAAACTTATTATACCCTGACCACTATGTGGTTTAGGGTATAAAAAGGCCGATTAAATACGTATATAATTAAGTTTAAAGTTTCTATAGAAATAAAATTTTGACAAAATAAAATTTTGACAACATTTTCTATAAAAGTAAAATTTGGAAAAAAATTTTTATAAAAATAAAATTTTGACAAAATTTTCTTTAGAAATAAAATTTTGAAAAAATTTCTATAGAAATAAAATTTTGACAAAATTTTCTATAGAAATAACATTTTGATAATGTTTTGTATAAAAATAAAATTTTGGTAGATTATTTTTGGCTCGAGTGGCAACCATGAATATGAACCGATATGGACCAATTTTTGTGTGATTGGGGATCGGCTATATATAACTATAGACCGATATTGACCAATTTTGGCATGTATATTAGCGGCCTTATACTAACACCAAGTTGCAAATTTCAACCGGATCGGATGAATTTTGCTCCTCCAAGAGGCTCCGGAGATCAAATCTGGGGAACGGTTTATATGGGGGCTATTATGGACCGATATGGACCAATTCTTGCGTGTTTGTTAGAGACCACATTCTAACACCACGTTCCAATTTTCAACCGGATCGGATGAATTTTGCTCCTCTAAGAGGCTCCGGAGGACAAATCTGGGAATCGATTTATATGGGGGCTATATATAATTATGGTCCGATATGGACCAATTTTTGCATGGTCATTAGAGTCATTTCATTTCAGCCGGATCGGATGAAATTTTCGTTTCTTAGAGGCTCCGCAAGCCAAATCGGGGGATCGGTTTATATGGGGGCTATATATAATTATGGACCGATGTGGACCAATTTTTGCATGGTCATTAGAGAACATATACCAATACCATGTACCAAATTTCAGCCGGATCGGATGAAATTTGCTTCTCTTAGAGGCTCCGCAAGCCAAATCAGGGGATCGGTTTATATCGGGGCTATATATAATTATGAACCGATGTGGACAAATTTTTGCATGGTTGTTAGAGACCATATACTATCACCATGTACCAAATTTCAGCAGGGTTGGATGAAATTTGGTACATGGTGATAAATTTGCAAGATGAAAATTTTGTCAATTAATAAATTAATTGATACAATTAACTTTTTAATCGGAAAACAAAATCACACACAACAAAAATATTGTTTGTCTTCAAACCCAAAATTAATTGATTTAATTATTTTTTAATTGAAATGTCTTCAATCACAGAAATGATATTACCAATCACCAAAGTCAATTAAACAATTTATTTATACAACAAATTTTTGTTTCAATAAAAAAAATGTTAAATCAATTAAATTTTTAATTGAATATGTTTTAAAACCCAATTAAAATTTTAGTTGAAAAAATGTTGGTGATATTTTTTTCTGTGCAGTGAAAAAACATATTGATGGATTTTTTTTAAAATTTTTAATTAAACATTTTTTCAAACAATCATTGTTTTAATTAAACTAAAAACATTATGTCAGTTAAGAAAATAATTGAAAATATTAACGTTTTTAATTAAAAAATTAATTGAGTTTTGCAAACAACATTAATTAAATTTTTAATTGATTCAATTACAAAATTAATTGAAGTTTACTAATGAAATCAATTATTTTTTTTAATGAAGATTGATACTAAATTGTCATTAATTTAAAATTTTTTATATACAAAATATACAAGAAATTATTTTCTGATTCAATTACGAAATTAATTGATCCAATTAATTTTTTAATTGTAATGTCTTCAATCACAGAAATGATAGTATCAATTAAAATATTAATTGAAAGTCAATTAAATAATTAATTGATACTGTTAATTTTTGTTTCAATTAAACAATTTGTAGAATCAATTAAATTTTTAATTAAATATTTTTTAAAACTCAATTAAGACTTTAATTGGAAAAATTTTCGTGAACATTTTTTCTGTATATATAAAAATATTGCCAGTATATATAATCGTAAATAACATTTGTAAACTTCACTTTACGATATGTCGAACACTGTTTTCTAGGAAATCGAGAAACCATGTATTCAGTTTTGACACCTATGGGTGCCTAATTACCTTATTTTTGTTTAACAAAATAAAAATTGAATCTCGGAATTATAATAATAGGAAAAGCTGACTGTTGTTTTACAGCAAACAAGCTTTTTCTGCCTTTTTAATTAGTTTAGTTTTTGTTTGTTAAAACTGCAAACAATCTGTCATTTTGGAACAGCAGACCTAATTTGCTATTTTAGCAGACATAAGTCGCTATTATAAATAATAATTTTTTTAAGTGTTGTGTAAAATCTTCACTCAGATTTTAGTGCAACTCAGGGGGTGTTTACACAGATTTTACCATGTAATTCAATACTTTTTAATACTGAAACTCTTCATCTTGATTGTCTCTTGAGAGCGAAAGAGAGAGAGAGAGCGAGAGAAAGAATATATCACCCCTTTGTTTCTAAAAGATATTTGACTTTCTAGATCTGTATATCCATCCCGTTAATAGAAAATAACTTAGATTATTAAAAAAAAAAAACAAAAATTGGAAACATATTTTTCTTATAATTATTTCGATTAATTTTGCACTTAAAACTCATATAATTTCATGTTTTCTTATACATTTCTTGGTTTGTTTGTTTTTATTATTTTTTTCAAAGAAATTGACACAATTTTGACTTATTCATGTAATATGTTATTGATTTTATTTTTATTTATATATGTATGTTCATTATTAAGGAGTGTTGTGATTATGAATCTCTTTTTTTTTTTGAAACATTTGATTTTATTCAATACGATTAGGATGAGTGGATGTTGTTGCTGTTATAAGAAGAACATATTTCTTTCATCTTTAAGAACATTTAATAAAAACAATTATGTAATTTATTTTGTTGTAACATGCTAAAAACTTTGTCATCTGTTGTTGCTGATATTATTGAACAATGAGTTTTTGAGGATAGTTTTTATGTTTTATTTTTGTTAATAAATAAATTACTGTTTTATTTATTTTTTTTTTTTAAGATTTTTTCATCTGTATGTATATGCTTTCTTTTTATGTCTTTTTTTATTTTTTTTGTTTTGCTTTCAGATGTATAATTTTAATAATTTTAAAAATTATTCTTGTTTATAAATTTTTTATATTTGGAGGGAATATTTATGATTTCGTGTGAGTTTATTATTTTTGTTTTCTCTTTATTTTCAATATAATCTGTTTTCATTTTTTATAATTTTTTCATCATTTTTATTTGAAAAATAAACAATTAAAAAAAGAGTAAACCATTTTTTATGTTTTCTTTTGCATATATAAAGTTTTCATGTAAATATGAAAAAAGTTTGATAAAACACAGATTTGTTTTTGTTTATTTTCTTGCTTTTGATTTTCTAAGAAAAAAAGTTTGATTTTGTTTTCGGCTTTTCTTTGCGTGACGGTCATCCTTCGTTGAGTTGAAAAGTAAGGAGCATAGAAATAAGGAACGAAGTTAAGGCTATTGGTTAGGTGAGTTAATGAAGGTCCAATGCATAGAGGTTCGAAATTGATGAATACACATGGAGAAATTCAAATTATCTTAGCAAAGACACCATTTTTTTTTGCAAATTTCTATGAGCTATCGAGAATATCTCATCAGTGCAGTACATACCGGCACAGTCAGTTTTAATTCTCAAACAAGAACATTTCTTTAATTCACAATAGCCATTTATTGTGATTGATGTATCGACTAAAGTCTAGTTTTCGCAGGTAAAACTGTTATGCCCATATTCATAATAATTTACTGACAGTTTATCGAAGGAATTTGTATGGTAATAGTAGGTTTAAAGTTTACGTTAACTTTTATGAGTATGGGGGTTAGTGTATAAATATAGTCGAAACACTTTTCTGCAAAAAAAAAATCAACCCTTCCATCAACGCACGGATTGACGCATGGTGTGTAATTCAACCTTAACGCTAAATTTAAATTATTTTTACTTAAAGAAAAACAACAACAAAAAAATTGTTTGTAGTTAAATTTTATTTTCTTTTCGTCCACAGCTTAATGCAATCCTTCTTTTTTTAAGTATGTCTCAAACATTTTATGAACTAAACGTGGGTATAAAGTTCAATGACCGTAAACATAAGTTCAATATGAACTAAAGCAAAACAAGGGAATAGGGTCCTAAAAGTTTGTCCCAGACTGTTTCATGACCAGTTGTTTATGGGGTAGTCCTACTAAGTTGTTCCAGGACGTGTCCTTTGGGATGAGTCCAAGCAGTGATGCCAATTTGGTGCTTTTAGCACCAAATTTAGTGCATTTTGATTTCCAAAAAGCACCAAATTGGCTTTTTAGTGCCTTTTCAAAAAAGCACCAACTTGGTGCTTTCTGGCATTTTCATTGAGTGTTTTTGGTGCTTTTTTCAATTTGAACAGTATTAAGTTTAATTGACGATATCTTTTCATACAAAAATTCGGATTAGACTTTCAAAAGCTTAAACCCAACTACATTGCCAAATGTAGAATTTGATTGTTATTAAAGGGGTATAGATTCTTTTTTAAACAATATTGGTATTTAGGGTATTGTTTAGAACGAATTTGGTGCAGGCATATTTATACTTATTCCTGGTAATATAAATTTTTGCTGGGAAATGTCTAGCGACGAGTGCCGAATTTCTGAACTTGATAAAGATGTAATTAAAAACGTTTGTATTAAATTAAAAAAGCACTCATAACTGAAATAAATATTAATATTTCCAAATTTAATGTCGACAAAATGTTTTTCTCCTCTAAAAAACAATATTTTGAAATTTGAAAGACATTACTGAACAAAATGAATTGGATGAAAGTATTCAAAATGATCAAGGTGTACACTTGAATAGAGGTTAATAATTTCATAAAATTATAAATGTCAATACACGAAATCTTCTATAATACATCTTAGGAAGTTTTTTTTTTTTATAAAATTTTTAATAAAATTATAAATGCGTCAAGTCAATACACGAAATCTTCTATAATACATCTTAGGAAGTTTTTTTTTTTTGTAGAGCATTGAATTTTATTTAGCTTTAGTAGTTTTTGTGGTGGGACGTAGTATGTTTGAATATTTATAATACAGTTTTGCTGCTTTTTGCCTTCCGGGAGTTGGCATCACTGAGTCCAAGTCGTATCCTAAAGTGTACATCAGGGATGGAAAATGCAGTACTATAGTACTTTTTTCAATACTTTTTTACCCTGGTCAGTACCGTAGTACCCCCGCGAATGATTTAGTACTTTTAGTGTAGACATTTTTGACCCAATATCAGATATATGGTACAATAGTTTTGACAAAATATTTTAATATTTTGAGAAAGTCTTTAACAAAATTATTTGCTAATAGTCTTTTGTAAATTTGGCAAAACAGACAAGTTCATACGGGAAGAAAATTTCGATATTGTAAAAGCCATAGTAACAAATACGATTTGCTTGAATTTCAATAGTGTTTAAGTCGAAAAAAGCACCTGATTCTATATTACGCTTCCACACGAACCGTATCTAGATAAGAAGTTATCGATCGCGTTCTAAAATAATAATAATAATATAAAATACAATTAATGTCGAAACTTGAGACAAAAGTAATCTACCAAAATTTGAAGAAAAATTTGACAAAAATTTTTATTTTGCAAAAATAAAGAAAATATTGTCAAAATTTTATTTCTGTAGGAAATTTTGTCAAAATTTTATTTCTATAGGAAAGTTTTGCTGCAAGTAAAGGATGCTGATGAGGAATGTGGTAATTCCGAAACAGGTGTACATCCAACCATCTTGCAGTCTATAGAGCTTTGCCCAAATAAATGTGACAAACATTATTTTCCTCCGTTGGTTAAGCTACTCTTGTAGTTTAGTCAATACAATGGTTTTAAAGCTGACAACAAATATAGGAAATTTTGTCAAAATTTTATTTCTATAGAAAATTGTCAAAATTTTATTTTTATTTATCCAGAGAAAATTTATGTAGTACCATAAAGTAGAGCTGTGGCACCGCCGATTACAATACTACGGTAGTCTTTGTAAGCGAATATAAGACTAAAAAAGAAAATATTTAAAATTTAGGAGTTGGCAAACAAAATTTTATTTTCTTCAATTCAATTTAAGGGAGCTCTTGACAATAATCTTCCAATGGAATTTTTGTTAAAATTTAGTGAAAAGTACTTTTTCGCTCAAAAAAGTACCTTTTTTTACTTTCTTAAAAATTGTATTTTCCATCCCTGGTGTACATTTTCCCAGCCAATGACAAACCCATGTTAAAGTGACCGGTCCATTCCATACGCTTGGACCAGAACTGTGACCATACACACCAGTGACTAACCCTGTACCGCTCCTGGGGTTGATCCATTTCCCGTAGGGAAAGAACTAGTGTATGTTTAACATGGCCATGATTTGACGCCAATGATTTACTTCTTTACTTTTAGTTAATTTTTTCTTCTTTGAGAGGGTGTAATTTCATGAACTGCAGTACAACATGGCATTAAATTTCCCTGGTGTTACCAATGCTTTAGGGAAATCTCAAAACATGTAGTATAATTTAGTTCAATTTTTGTACGAGTTAGTTTATTCTTCCTATAAAACCGTATACTTTTATTTCAATTATCATAACAGGTTGGCTCATAAGTCCCCGGTCTGACACATAGATGGCGTCGCTAGTATTAAATGCATATTATTTTTATATAGAACCAACCTTTAAATGATTCGTGTCAAAATTTGACGTTTGTAAGTCAATTAGTTTGTGAGATAGAGCGTCTTTTGTGAAGCAACTTTTGTTATTGTGAAAAAAATGGAAAAAAGGAGTTTCGTGTTTTGATTAAATACTGTTCTCTGAAGGGAAAAAATACGGTGGAAGCAAAAACTTGGCTTGATAATGAGTTTCCGGACTCTGTCCCAGGGAAATCAACAATAATTGATTGGTATGCAAAATTCAAGCGTGGTGAAATGAGCACGGAGGACGGTGAACGCAGTGGACGCCCGAAAGAGGTGGTTACCGAAGAAAACATCAAAAAAATCCACAAAATGATTTTGAATGACATTAAAATGAAGTTGATCGAGATAGCAGAGGCCTTAAAGATATCAAAGGAACGTGTTGGTCATATCATTCATCAATATTTGGATATGCGGAAGCTCTGTGCAAAATGGGTGCCGCGCGAGCTCACATTTGACCAAAAACAACAACGTGTTGATGATTCTAAGCGGTGTTTGCAGCTGTTAACTCGTAATACACCCGAGTTTTTCCGTCGACATGTGACAATGAATGAAACATGGCTCCATCACTACACTCCTGAGTCCAATCGACAGTCGGCTGAGTGGACAGCGACCGGTGAACCGTCTCCGAAGCGTGGAAAGACTCAAAAGTCCGCTGGCAAAGTAATGGCCTCTTTTTTTTGGGATGCGCATGGAATAATTTTTATCGATTATCTTGACGTTATTGGAGCGTTTTAAGGTCGAAATCGCGGCAATACGGCCTCATATGAAGAAGAAAAAAGTGTTGTTTCACCAACACAACGCACCGTGCGACAAGTCATTGAGAACGATGGCAAAAATTCATGAATTGGGCTTCGAATTGCTTCCCCACCCACCGTATTCTCCAGATCTGGCTCCCAGCGACTTTTTCTTGTTCTCAGACCTCAAAATGATGCTCGCAGGGAAAAAATTTGGCTGCAATGAAGAGGTGATCGCCGAAACTGAGGCCTATTTTGAGGCAAAACCGAAGGAGTACTACCAAAATGGTATCAAAAAATTGGAAGGTCGTTATAATCGTTGTATCGCTCTTGAAGGGAACTATGTTGAATAATAAAAACGAATTTTGACAAAGAAATGTGTTTTTCTTTGATAGACCGGTGACATATCAGCTAACCTGTTAATTTCATGAAATGCAGTAAAACATGGCATTAAATTTTCCTGGTTTTACCAACGCTTTATGGAAATCTCAAAACATGTAGTACAATTTAGTTCAATTTTGGCACGAGTTAGTTTATTCTTCCTATAAAACAGTTTACATTTTTCCTGTGTATTGCTATGGTTATATTTACACACTTATACCCCATATACAAAATTTTTGCGCTGAATAACTGCGAAATCTTAGTTTTGAGTTTTTTTTCGAAAATTTTAAAATTGTCTAACATTTCCCACGAATAAATAGGCAAGTGTATTATTTCGCACAAATAAGTTTACAACCCTGTATTTAGGACCCAATTCACTATGATAATTGCCAGAGAGAATAAAAACACAAGAGAACGAAACTGTGAAGGGAAATTTCTCTAATATCATGCAGTTTTTGTCGGCGGTTCTCTCAATTATCATACAGTTTCAGTCGGTGTCACCCAGTTCAGTTCTCTGCTGGCTTTACGAAACGTAAGGAAAATAGGATTTATAACCTACTTTGTAATAACAAATGTTCTTTTATATAAAATCTTTTCATTATATTAAAGATTTTGGCAGACAATTTGAAATTATAACTGTCGATGCCTTAATACAGAATTGATCAAAACAGCGCTTCGACCGCAACGTCGGCAATACCAAAGCCAGTGTTGCCAATTTGGTGCTTTTAGCACCAAATTTAGTGCTTTTTGATTTCTAGAAAGCACCAAATTGCCTTTTCGGTGCCTTTTCAAAAAAAGCACCAACTTGGTGCTTTCTGGCATTTTCATTTAGTGCTGTTGGTGCTTTTTTATTTTGAACAGTATTAAGTTTAATTGATACAAAAATGTTGATTAGACTTTCAAGAGCCGAAGAAACTCAAATTTATTGCCAAATATAGAATTTGATTGTTATGAAGTTGGTATTGATTATTTTTTAATTAATATTGTTATTTAGGGTATTCTGTAGGAAAGTCGAACGATGAGTGCCGAATTTTTGAATTTGGTAAAGATGTCATTAAAAACGTTGTATTAAATTCACAAAAGCACGCAGAATTGGAATAAGCAATAGACTTCTTCCATATATTAATATTTTGAAAGTTGAAAAACATGACTGATCAAAATGAATTGGACGAAAGCATTAAAACTGATCAAAGTGTATACTTAAATAGCGGTTTATAATGGTGAGTACTAAGTTCGAGTTTTGCCGCTAAAGTGAAAACGATATCAGTAAAAACGGTATAAAATTATGCATATTTGCTGCAAATTTTATTATAATGGGGAATAGCCAAAAGCAAATTTTCACAAAGTTTGTATTCCTTAAAATGAATTAGTAAACAAAAGTAATTGTGAAAAATGACTATTTTAACAGCTAAACTCGATCTTAATACCCACCTTAACTTCTTAAAATTCAATTCATAATACATCTTCGGAAGTTTTTTTTTTTTTTTTTTTTTTAGTAGAGCATTTAATTAATTTTCGATTTTGTGGTGGAAGGTGGTATGTTAGAATTTATAATATATTTTTGGTGCTTTTTGGCCTTGGGGACTTGGCAACACTGACCAAAGCTGCAGGTATTGTGCGACATATATACGGTTGACATTTATTGTTTTTGTAGAAGAGCGCTTTTCATTCTCTTGTGTTTTTATTCTCTCTGTAATTGCAAAGATAATTGAGTATAACAAGATTAAGGATTGTGCTCTTATAAAGAGAAAACAAATATCAAGGTGTAGAGGGCAATGAGTAAAAACAAAATTGTTTTATTTGTCAATTTTTTCCAAAGCAGCTCTGCCCGGGAATAAATTTAAATGGCAATATTCACATAAAACCATAAAGAATATTTGCTTTAAAATACACATACGTTTTATTTTAATTTTCTATAGTCGTTTTGGTATTGCTTTTGTGGTTTTTAATTCAGAAATTTATGAAAAACACAAATGTTATGATATTTTCCGACGCAAACGGCAGTACATTTGAGAGACACGTCGACGCAAACTTTATGATATTTTGCTGGCAGAGTCCTCTGGTGCTTCAGTTTTGCTATGAGAAGACTGCATCTTCTTCTCAATTATCATTGGTAATTGCTGATATTCGGGTTGCCATATTCCTTTACCATTTTGTATTTGTTTTTGGTAATGTGTTGCAATTTTTTTTGTACCATCAAATATTTTATTTTCGCAAATTCAAAAATTGATTTTATGCATGAGATTTCGGTCATTGGGACCATAGTGCAAAGGTAGTAATTGGTACACGTCATTATGTACAACTCTAATCTAATCAATGATAAGATTAGAATTTGAAAAATCTTACATTTTGTCTTTATACAGGTACAAAATCGAATTAAAGTGTACTACATAGTACTATATAGTACAAGGCAAAATATGTGATGGAATTAGAATTATGATCGTCCCGAAATTTGGCACAGATTCGTTTTTTGTTTGCAGGGAGGTCAAGTTCGAAGATGGGCTATATCGGTCCAAGTTTTGATATAGTCCCCATATAAACCGACCTCCCGATTTGGGGTCTTGGGCCTATAAAAATCGTATTTTCTATCCGATTTGTCTGAAATTGAAAATCTAGAGGTATTTTAGGACCATAAGGAGGTGTGTCGAAAATGGTTCGTATTGGTCCATGTTTTGATATAGCCCCCATATAGACCGATCTCCCGATTTTGCTTCTTGGGCGTCTAGAAACTATATTTACAAACCGATTTGCCTGAAATTGGAAATCTAGAGGTATTGTGGGACTATAAAGAGGTGTGTCAAAAATGGTCCGTATCGGTCCATGTTTTGATATAGCCCCCATATAGATCGATCTCCCGATTTTGCTTCTTACGCGTCTAGAAACCGTATTTTCTATCCGATTTGTATGAAATTGAAAATCTAGAGGTATTTTGGGACCATAAAGAGGTGTGTCGAAAATGGTCCTTATCGGTCCATGTTTTGATATAGCCCCCATATAGACCGATCTCCCGATTTTGCTTCTTGGTGTCTAGAAACTATATTTATCACCCGATTTGCCCGAAATTGGAAATCTAAAGGTATTGTGGGACTATAAAGAGGTGTGCCGAAAATGGTGCCCCATCGGTCTATGTTTTGGTATAGCCCCCATATAGACCGATATCCCGATTTTGCTTCTAGGGCTTCTAGGAGCTATATTTACCATCCGATTTGCCTGAAATTGGAAATCTAGAGGTATTTGAGGACCATAAAAAAGTGTGCCGAAAATGGTGCTCATCGGTCCATGTTTTGATATAGCCCCCATAGAGACTGATCTCCCGATTGGGCTTCTGGGCTTCTAGAAACTATATTTACCATCCGATTTGCCTGAAATTCTTGAGCTTCTATAAACTGTACTTATTACCCGATTTGCCTGAAATTCGAAATCTAGAGGTATTTTTAGACCACAAATAAGTGTGCCGAAATTGAGGTATATCGGCCAATTTTTTGGTATAACCCCCATATAGACTGATCTCTCGATTTTTACTTCTTGGGCGTCTAGAGACTATATTTTCTAGCCGATTTGTTTGAAATTTCAAGATCACAAATAGCCCCCATATAGACCGATCTCCCGGATTTATTTCTTGGGCTTCTAGAATCCGTAGTTTTTATCTGATTTGCTGGAAATTAGTAATCTATAATGAAATTTTAGACAAACGAAATTTCCTTTTCTTATAAAATATTTTCGTTTATTCAACGATTGTCTCTAAAATTTGTGTCAAAAGAAAACTTTGTTTGTCTAAAATTACGTTTCTCAAAAAAGAAAACACTTCCTTCGCGGTATAGCAGGCGCACTGATTATGAAAATTGCTTGAAACTGAAAGTAAAATTTCCAGATTTTACTCATCGTATTTAAATAATGGCGGAAAAAATCTACAGATTTAAGATTTCAAATCAAGGCGTAATTTCATCATATACACGATATGTTTATAATTTCTCTAAAACTCAAACAAAATTGGTTCTCATAAATGCAGAATCTTATCTAGTCTTCATAGATAGAATCTTTAAAGATTGTCTTCGGGAGCTGACTCGCTTGGGAGTAGATTTGTCATCAAACGCCCTACAATTCTATATATTATCAAGTAACCCACTACACACAAAAAATTATCACCAAATTTTTTTCAATTAAACACTTAATTGAATTTGGAAACGGATTCAATTAATATGTTAATTGATTCAATTAATTATTTAATCAAATCCGAATAAAAACCACTTAAAAAAATGATTGATATTTGTTACGTTTCCAATTAAAACATTAATTGTTAATCAATTCGGAATTTGTTAATCAATTCGGAAATAATTTTTAATTACAAACGTGATTGAAATTTTTTCCGTTTCCAATTACACATGTGATTGATCCAATCACCTTTGTGATTGAAACTGAATAATTTTGAGCAATGGAAAGAGCGAAAAGAGAACAAGAGAATGGGTATTTATTCAACAAAGTATGATGGAGAGATCAGTCTGTGCAAGTAACTCGTAACGAACGGTTGGGTTTTTGTTTTTCGCGTAAATTGAAAAACATGATTGGCGACATTCTGTCTGCTGCATTCAAAATGTGTGCATAAATATTTTGAACGCAACAACAAATCATAGCAAAGGGTTGAAATAAATAAAGTGAGCAACAACAAATGGCCACGTGGTAAGGGTTTGAAAAAAATATATGAGAGAACGCATTTGAAATTACCTGTGTTTTGAGGTATTGTAAAAATGGAAAACAATCTACGTTTATTGAAGGTAAGAAATTGTGAAATGTGAATACCGTTTTCCATTGAAGCCTGTTTACATTAAACGGACTAAAATAATATATTTTTTACTCATTTCTTTTAGTGACCAATTTTATTTCGTGAAATTGACCAATCAATCCCATCAACTCCATCATTTTATCAAATAATAATATATATAAAATTATAAATTTTTTTCACTTCTAGTTTTCTTAAAACCAAGAGCGGTATGGGTTTGTTGGAAGATTCTCCTTGAAGTTGCGAAGTGGCGTTGGCATTAAATTGCATTTTTGTTTTACCTGCCTTTTTCAGTTTGAACCCAAGTAGAGAGCAGTATATCTGGTATATAAACTAATGAGCTGAATTATGTAATGGTAAAAAGTTCTTTCTTTTTGATTTAAAAATATGAAAAATATCCGAAAATAATAAAAATATGTATTTTCCATTTATATTTTTTTCTATTTCCAGAATTGGCAAAGTATCATCAATATAATACCAAATATTACATTGCTTTCCCATTATTTTTGTTTTTGATTGGTTCAAATTTTAATAGACGATTTTAATGTGTGGAAATTTTGGAAAGGAATTGTTACTAAAATTAAATTACCGAGCTCCTTAATACACCTTTTTATGCTAAAAGACTACAACTGCAAAAGAAGATTATAAATCTGCAACCTGGAACTAAGAATTGAACTTGATATTCTATGCAGGTAATGTTTAACAAAATTAACTTTTAATTGAACAAAATTAAATTCGAATTATTCTGTTTACTTTCAGAAAAACTAATTTAGCTTACAGGCTGCTGATTTATTGGAAATCTAGGCGCATCTACATATTAGAAGGAACATGCTAACATGGTTATTATTTTAAGGAAGATAATGATTTATATAATTTATTTTTTCACCCTATAGTTGTTATTGATAGTAATTGTATTTGTAAGTTATGTTAGAACAAAACACAAATGACAAGAACCAAATTTATTTGTCTATTGCATAATTCAAAAAATAATAAAATGTTAAATAGGTTTTATAAGAAACACATATTTTCTTTTATTTCAAATAAAACTAAATACGATTTTGGGGTCGCAATATATAAATTTTTTGATCGAAATTTATAGCCAATTTCAATTAATTATTTAATTGAATGAATCAAATAGTTGATTGATTTTTGTCGCGAAATTTATTAAAATTTTAATTGATTCAATTAAAACTGTGATTGAATTTTATGTTAAAAATCAATCACGTTTTTAATTGATTCAATCACACAATTAATTGATTCCGTGACAAAAGTCAATAAAATTTTTAATTAAAAATCGTTTTGGTTTTCAATCAAAATGGGTGATTGATACTATCATTTTCGTGATTGAAGACATTTCAATTAAAAAAATGATTGAATCCGCGATTTTCGTGATTGAAATCAAAAAAATTTTTTTTTTGTGTGATACGACGAAGAGTTTTCAAAGTAAACTATTATACTTGATACATGGTGGTGGGTATTTAAAATTCGGCCCGGCCGAATTTACTGCTGTATATACTTGTTTTATATTAAAATTGACCTCTCTTAGTTGGACACCTCCCAAATGTGGACAAACTTAAGGCGATTATGGATGTTTATCTTTAGGAGGCTTCACTGTATTACAAACAGAACTGATGGAGAAATCGAAATGAGAATTGTGGAATACGCAAATGTTAAAAAAAAAAAAATTGCTGATATAATCGAACCTCTGAATTTGTATAATCTATCAATTATGAACTCTTATGTTATCGAAAACCTTCATAAAAAGTACGAAGTGTGGTGTATGTATAAAGAAAACAAAATATTTAAATTGTAGTATTTTTAATTTATGGATTTTAGGAAATTTTCTCACTACTTTAAGTATTAAAGATGGAACATTCAAATTCTAAGCTCCTTTGGGGAATGTTTTTTTTTGTTCGTTTTTTTTGTTTTATTTTGGTTTTGATTAGAGATTTTATTTAAAACTACTTTAATATCTGATTCTTAAGTATATATAGGTTAAAAACATTTATTTTCATTTATTGGGATTTTTCATGTAATGGAGATTTGCCGTCCAACTTGCTGTTATATTGGGATTTGTTTTGATCATCAGTTTACAACCATTATATTATTATATTGTTGTCTGTTTTATTTTTCTCATTTATATTTAAAGTGTATAATTTAAAGATTAGTATTTCAGACAGTTTTTGTTTTATAATTTATATAGGGGATTTTCTATATGTTCAACAACTTTGATTTTTTAACATTTCTTTGTTTTAAATTGAAAGTTTTTCTCTAAAAGAAAATTTCTATAAAATAACAGTTGATTTTAAAGTTAGGATTCTTAAGAGAACTACTATTTAAGATTAGGAGATAGAGTTAGAGTAGAGTGTTTTTGTTTTGTGAGCTAGAGAGCAGGAAATGGAGAAGGATAGATTTAAAGATGAAGAGAGTATACACTATTTTAGGAGTTTTTCTTAAAATACTACTCTAGGTCTTGTAGATGCTTTCTTTTTTTCCTATGGTTTGATGGTAGTTCTTCATTTCATTTCATATATAAAAGTATTTTCTTTAACATTGTTTGCTCAGAGTTTTTTTGCGTTTGTTTCTTGTTTTACAATAAAAATCTTATTTATTAAAATATTTTTTCGATTGAGAGAGAGAGAGAGTTAAGTATTATTGTTATATGTATTTTCTTTCCTGCCCATCCATGAATCAGTTGAAGGGTTTTGTGAGTTTCTTTGCTTGTGTTTCATTTTTTTTTGTCCTTTTTTCTATCGGAGTAATAGAGAAGTAGATCGAGAGCTAGAGAGTTTCTTGTGTCAGTTATAAAGTATATTCTCTTTCTCTCATATCATCCCAAGAGATGTATAAGAGAATTTTTTGTATGTATATATATAAGTATGTATATTTATTTTACTTAACTTAATAGCTAAGCTTAAATTTAGTTTAAAATGCATATTGTATTTTTTTGTTAATATTTATATATATATTATTTTTATATTTTTTCCAAAGTGAAATATTTTCATTGTTTAAAATTAGATTTCGTTTTTTTTGGTATTCTTTTGTTTTTGAAATTGTTGATATGTCTAAGAGCTATTATCATTCGTTTTCATCAAGTAGGTATAATTCTAGTTAAGAGTTGTGAGGGGGGCACTTGTACCCCACTCTATCTTTATAATCATATTTAACATTTAATTAATTTTACATATTCTGTTATTTGTTTTCTTTTTTTTTGTATCAATAAAAATTAAGTTTAAAGAATTTCTTGTGTTTAAGTTCATAAACTTACGTATAATGAGTGTTTTTTTAAATATACTTTTTTTTTTAAGTAAAGAACATTTTATTAATAGATTGATTTAGTTATTGTTTTATACATTCATTTTTACACACTTATGACACAATCACAACGCAGAGTATCGAGATAAGGTATGTTATGACTTCAATACTTATTTATATATATATTTTCTAAATATATATATTTATTTATTTCTTGTATAATCTAATTAGTAGAATTGTTTTATATATATTTTGTTTTTCAAATGTATAGTTTTTTTTTTGTTAGTTTTGTAATGGGAAAATAAAGGGATTGTCTTTACCAACAAACATAAAGATTTAAAATATATGTGATGAAGTAAAGTTCTGTTTTTTTATATATAGTAAAATCTAATTATTTTTTAAAAATAGAAACAACCATTTTGTTAGTTTGTGTTGGAACACATTGAAATAAATCGTTTTCGTTTTTCTCACTCTCATATGGGATATAAAGTCTTTCTTAAGTCCTTATTTATATCCCTCATTTCTAGTGTAGACCTTTCCTAAGGAAAATTAATTAACTAAATTGTATAGTATAGGCACAATTAATCAAGTATTATAATTCTATGGCATATATACTAAATAGTGGGATAACATGGCATATTGGAAAATTAGAAAAAAAAATTAAAACCATTATCTCTTTTCTTAAAATTTCCAATAAATTGGGTTTTCATCTCCAGTCTCCGATTATTTTCTTTTGTTATTCTTACACTGACCTTTATAGAGGAACACATTTGCCTTCAAGGGCATTCTAGAGGTCATACTTGAGGATGGCTTTATACGAAGGATAAATTTGAATAAGAATCTTAGCAAAACTACAAAATAAAAAATATTATTTTACAGGTTTCATCAAACGTTTGTGGTTATTATGAAAATTGTTGTTTCTTCGAAAAAAATGTTTTATTATTTTATTTTAGAAGTTTATTTATTATTTTGTAATAACCACCTAATAGCAACAATTTATTTGGGGGCATAAATATCCCTTGAACTGAAATATGTCGAAGTTTTAGATATTTTTAACTTGCTCAAATAGGAAAAGTTACTACTTATCCAATGGACTTTGACAGTATGGTCTAAAACGGAAATTAAAATTTTTAAAGATTTTCACTTAGAATTGACTTTATAGAAAATTTAGTCAACATTTTATTTTTATAGAAAATGTTAAAATTTTATTTATATTGAAAATTTTAGTTCTAATTTCTATAGAAAAATTTGTCAACATTTTAATTCTATAGAAAATTTTGTCAAAATTTTTTTTTTCAGAATTTTATTTCTATTGAACATTTTGTAAACATTTTATTTTTATAGAAAATTTTGTCAAATTTAATTTCTATAGAACATTTTGTAAAATATCTTATTTCTATAGAAAATTTTGTCAAAATTTTATTTCTATAGAAAATTTTGTCAAAATTTTATTTCTATAGAAAATTTTGTCAATATTGTATTTCTATAGAAAAACTTTGTCAAAATTTTATTTTGATAAGTCGTATAAGACCATGACATACGTCGAAGGATTCTCAGAACATTTTTTAAAATCGGACATACATAATAAGGACAAAATTCAAATTGCATCACGCACGTCAAGAACAGTAAAAGAATTATTCAGCAATACAAAGTCAAAAATAAAGAGTGAGGACAAGAGTAATATAGTGTAGTAATTAAATGTAGTGGGGACAAGTCCAACATATGTCCAATGGCATATGTTGGCACTACAATGACCAAAGTCAAGACAAGACTTTCGTCGCATAAATCAGACCTAAAATCTACAGACAAGTCAATAGAACAAAAAACAGCACTGGCAACAACAGGACACGAGCCCAATTTTACAGACGTCGAGATACTTGCTCAAGAGAATAATCATAGACGAAGATACACTCTTGAGATGCTCAATATAATAGATCTCTCTCCTGACAAGAGATTGAATTTCAAAAAAGACACGGAAGAATGCGCGAGAATGTATAGACATATCATAAACAAGCATCGACACAAACGAAGTTTAGTGTACGGTGACTTGCGAAACGAACAGCAGCACAAGAACTCAAGTTAGGTATTTTCAATAAATTATATCTTAAATATTATTAAATAATGTGATTTTTCTGAACATTAAATGTAATTTAATTTCTGTATTTTATGTAGATACAAAATCCCAGAAAATGGTTAGTGGCACTAACCGAAATATTGGAAATAAATATTAAAACAAATCAATAATCGATTGTTTCTATGACCTCAAGCCGAACAAAATTAATAATCAGAATAATAAAAAAAAAAAACAATAGCTCAACAATACACAGAAATACGAAAATTTTATTTCTATAAATTTTTTCCCAAAATTATTATTATTTCTTATATTTTTTTTTTGAATTTTAAATTTTTTGGAAATGTTGTCACAACTTTATTTCTATTGAACATTTTATTTCTATAGAAAATTTTGTCAAAATGTTATTTCTATAGAAAATTTTGACAAAAAATTTTTTCTATAGAAAATTTTGACAAAATAGAAAAACTTTGTCAAAACTTTATTTCTATAATTTTTTTCCAAAATTATTATTATTTTTCTTAGATATTTTTTTTGGTATTTTAATTCGTTTGGAAATGTTGTCAAAATTTTATTTCTGTAGAAAATTTTGCCAAAATTTTATTTCTATAGAAAATTTAGTCAAAATTTATTTGTATAAATTTTTTTTCCAAAATTATTATTATTTTTCTTAGATATTTTTTTTGGTATTTTAATTCGTTTGGAAATGTTGTCACAATTTGATTTATATTGAACATTTTGCCAAATTTTTTTTCTATAGAAAATTTAGTCAATTTTTTTTTTCTATAACAAATTTTGTCAAAATTTTATTTCTATAGAAAATTTTGTCAAAATTTTATTTCTATAGAAAATTTTGTCAAAATTTTATTTCTATAGAAAATTTTGTCAACATTTTATTTCTATAGAAAATTTTGTCAAAATTTTATTTCTATAGAAAATTTTGTCAAAATTTTATTTCTATAGAAAATTTTGTCAAAATTTTATTTATATAGAAAATTTTGTCAAAATTTTATTTCTATAAAATTTTTTTCCAAAATTATTATTATTTTTCTTAGATATATTTTTTTGAATTTTTATTCTTTTGGAAATGTTGTCGCAATTTTAGTTCTATAGAAAACTTTGTCAAAATTTTATTTCTATAGAAAAACTTTGTCAAAATTTTATTTCTATACAAAGTTTTCTCAAAATTATATTTCTATACAAAATTCTCTCAAAATTTTATTTCTATATTAAAATTTTCTCAAAATTTTATTTCTATAGAAAAAATTGTCAGCATTTTATTTTTATAAAAAATTTTGTCAACATTTTATTTCTACAGAAAATTTTGTCAAAATTTTATTTCTACAGAAAAAATTGTCAAAATTTTAGTTCTATAGAAAAACTTTGTCAAAATTTTATTTATATAGAAAAATTTCGTCAATATATTTCTATTTAGATTTTTTTTCAGAATTTTATTTCTATTGAACATGTTGTAAACATTTTATTTCTATAGAAAATTTTGTAAAAATTTTATTTCTATAGAAAATTTTGTTAAAATAGAAAAACTTTGTCGACATTTTATTTATATAAATTTTTTTTCCAAAATTATTATTATTTTTCTTAGATATTTTTTTTGGTATTTTAATTCGTTTGGAAATGTTGTCACAATTTGATTTATATTGAACATTTTGCCAAATTTTTTTTCTATAGAAAATTTAGTCAATTTTTTTTTTCTATAAAAAATTTTGTCAAAATTTTATTTCTATAGAAAATTTTGTCAAAATTTTATTTCTATAGAAAATTTTGTCAAAATTTTATTTCTATAGAAAATTTTGTCAACATTTTATTTCTATAGAAAATTTTGTCAAAATTTTATTTCTATAGAAAATTTTGTCAAAATTTTATTTCTATAGAAAATTTTGTCAAAATTTTATTTATATAGAAAATTTTGTCAAAATTTTATTTCTATAAAATTTTTTTCCAAAATTATTATTATTTTTCTTAGATATATTTTTTTGAATTTTTATTCTTTTGGAAATGTTGTCGCAATTTTATTTCTATAGAAAACTTTGTCAAAATTTTATTTCTATAGAAAAACTTTGTCAAAATTTTATTTCTATACAAAGTTTTCTCAAAATTATATTTCTATACAAAATTCTCTCAAAATTTTATTTCTATACTAAAATTTTCTCAAAATTTTATTTCTATAGAAAAAATTGTCAGCATTTTATTTTTATAAAAAATTTTGTCAACATTTTATTTCTACAGAAAATTTTGTCAAAATTTTATTTCTACAGAAAAAATTGTCAAAATTTTAGTTCTATAGAAAAACTTTGTCAAAATTTTATTTATATAGAAAAATTTCGTCAATATATTTCTATTTAGATTTTTTTTCAGAATTTTATTTCTATTGAACATGTTGTAAACATTTTATTTCTATAGAAAATTTTCTAAAAATTTTATTTCTATAGAAAATTTTGTTAAAATAGAAAAACTTTGTCGACATTTTATTTATATAAATTTTTTTTCCAAAATTATTATTATTTTTCTTAGATATATATTTTTTTTTTTGAATTTTAATTCTTTTGGAAATATTGTCACAATTTTATTTCTATAGAAAATTTTGTAAACATTTTATTTTGATAGAACATTTTGTCAAAATTGTATTTCTATAGAAAAACTTTGTCAACATTTTATTTCGATTGAAAAATTTGTCAGAATTTTATTTCTATAGAAAATTTTGTCAAAATTTCATTTCTATAGAAAATTTTGTCAAAATTTCATTTCTATAGAAAATGTTGTCAAAATTTTATTTCTATAGAAAAACTTTGTCAAAATAGAAAAACCTTGTCAAAATTTTACTTCTATAGAAAAACTTTGTCAAAATTTTATTTCTATAAAATTTTTTTTCCAAAATTATTATTTCTTAAATATTTTTTTTGGAATTTCATTTCTATAGAAAAATTTGTCAAAATTTTATTTCTATAGAAAATTTTGTCAACATTTTATTTCTATAGAAAATTTTGTCAAAATAGAAAAGCTTTGTCAACATTTTATTTCTATAATTTTTTTTCCAAAATTATTATTATTTTTCTTAGATATTTTTTTTTTTGAATTTTAATTCTTTTGGAAATGTTGTCACAATTTTATTTCTATTAAACATTTTGTAAACTTTTTACTTCTATAGAAAATTTTGTAAACATTTTATTTTTATAGAAAATTTTGTAAACATTTTATTTTTATAGAAAATTTTGTCAAAATTTTATTTCTATAGAAAAACTTTGTCAACATTTTATTTCTATTGAAAATTTTGTCAGAATTTTATTTCTATATAAAATTTTGTCTAAATTTTATTTCTATAGAAAATTTTGTCAAAATTTTATTTCTATAGAAAAACTTTGTCTAAATTTTATTTCTATAAAATTTTTTACCAAAATTATGATTTCTTAGATATTATTTCTGGAATTTTAATTCTTTTGGAAATGTTGTCACAATTTTTTTTCTATTTAGATTTTTTTTTTCAGAATTTTATTTCTATAGAAAAATTTGTCAAAATTTTATTTCTATAGAAATTTTGTCAAAATTTTATTTCTATAGAAAATTTTGTCAAAATTTCATTTCTATAGGAAAACTTTGTCAAAGTAGAAAAACTTTGTCTAAATTTTATTTCTATAAATTTTTTTTTTCTAAAATTATTAGTATTATTATTCCTTAGATATTTTTTTTTGAAATTGTAATTCTTTTGAAAATGTTGTCATAATTTTATTTCTATTTAGATTTTTTTCAGAATTTTATTTCTATCGAAAATTAGTGAAGTACCTCTTAATTGGAGAGGAATATTTGGCAAAATCTACGAAAACATCAAGAATTTTAGCAATCCACCAAATAGTTAAAGCCACCTTTCTTCCTCATGTTGTAACGCTTTGTAATATAATTTTTAGCCCTGGTATCTCATGTACGGATACCATTTTGGAAGAACTCCCTCTTTTTCTTTTTCTTTAATTTTAATTTTAATTAAGGTTAATGTATATAATCTATTCAGAAGGGCCTGATTTTAGCCGTGTATTTTTTTACTAATTTTAGGGATTAGAATATTATCCTACTATTTATATAATATGCCATAGGAAGTGAAAAATAAATGAAAAAATAATAATAAATTAAAACAAAATGTTATTTAAGAAAAAATTTTATATATATTTTATTTTTGGTTTTGAATACATATGTCAATAATAATTGCAATAAATAAAATTTTGTAATAAATTAAACTAATAAAACACATAACACAAAACAATGAAACTTATATGATAACATATAAATAATTTAAAAAATAATAAAACAAATTAATTTTTCTAGTTTTAGAATTTTTTCTTCAGCTGAGAAATTTTCCATGCAAAAATTAAAAAGGGTAAATTTAAGTATATAATTACTTCTATTTAACATGGTAGGGTAGTTGAAGAAAATATTCATTGATTATATTCAAATTTAACTGATGTGATTTTCGTATTTGTTTTGTTTTTTTTTTTTACAATAGTAGAAAATAACAACACTTTTACACACTTATATTTATAAATATATGTATAGAGATAATTAATTATTCAATTATCATTACAATAATATGTTCATAACAACAAAGACTTAAAGCTAATACAAAAGAAAATGAATAATAATAATAATAATAATATCTTACTGATAATAATAATGATCATTTAAGGATAAAGATGATTTAAAAGTAATTGTATTGGCGGTGATAAAGAACATTTTGTTTTATATCTTATAATATTAAAATATTAATGATGATGTCGGATGGATGAGTTTTTGTTTTCATATGAAATCTAATTACTTATTTTGTATACTTAGATAATATTTGGTTTTGTGTGTGTGTGTATGTGTCTGTAGTTGCTCTTGAGTGTTTTAGGTATGTATGTTTGTATATTTTTTATAATAATTAATTATTGGCTAAATAACATTGAATTTATAGAAATATAAATTAATATTTCTTAAGGTGGTTTCTTAAGTTTTCTTTTATAATCTAGGAGAAATCGAAAGATTTTATTGTTTTCTTCCTTTTCCTTTGAAATAAATTTCATGGCATACTCAATTCAATTTGATTTATATAAGTGTTGTTTTTTTATCTATATTCTAAGGCTATATTTAATTTTGTTTTATATTTAGAGATTTTCTTTTAAAAGAAGGCATTGATGGAAAATTAAAATGTTTTTGTTTTTGGTTATGTTCCGAAATAATTACCATGAAGAAATAATATATTTATATATAATTTTTTTTTTTGTTTAAAAATATTATGGAGTGGTTTTACAATTTAATTGTAATATAGCTTTTATCATTTAATTTTGATATAAAATAATTAAAATATTAATTATTTCTTATTAATTTTTTTTGGACTAAATAAGAGCATCTTGTGTATGTGTGTTAGTATGTTGTTGTGAGAAAGATACAGAGAGTTTTACAATACAACCATAGAAAATTGCTAAAGAATTAATTTTCGTAAATTTTTTACTGGAGGACGGGTGAGGATTTTAAAACTTTAGATGTAATTTATTTATATATTATTTCCAATTAACTATATAAAATAATTTATATATTTCTATTTTATTATATAATATTGAAATAAATAACAAAATAGATATTAAAATAAAAGCAGCCTACTTTGCAATATGGTCTTTTTAAGTACAACTTTAAGTTAGACTACAGCCAACTGCTCAATCTGGCTAGAAGATACCATACCTGGGAATTGCATCGCGGCATATTGTCTCATGCACGAAGAATAAATCTATTTTTTTTTTGCATACAAGATACTATCGAGCAACTTGTGGGACAACGGCATTACGGGTTCATCAGTGATGACAATAGAATTGGGAACAATCAATGAATTTTCTAAAATTAGTTTAGGTTTGCGATAGAATCGCGAAGAATCAATTAAATTATGTTTCAGCTTCTCCAATGGATTTGTTTTCTTTCAAATACTTATATGTTGGACTTAAGTTAATGTTCATATGGATGGATGTGATCGATAAGAAACAATAGAATGCATTCCTATTCCATAAAAATAATTAATTGGGAAAGGTTTTAAGTGAAGCAAACTGTTTTTGTTATTTTTGGTATAAATATCTAGAATCTGTGGATATGCATACATACACAACAACTAGATAGCCTTAGTTATAATCTATTGATAAAACTATAATGTAAATATATCATTGTCGAAAGAGAAATTGCTATTTTAATTTCGGTTTGCTTATAAGTCATCACCTGATAGTACCGTAGTACTTCGATAGCCCAAGACGTATACAAAAGTACCAAAGATATCATCCCTGAGGTAAATGAATATATTCAATTTGAGAGAGTGAAGATGAGCAAACACCAACAATAATACTCTTACAATCCAATAGTTGTCTTGCATGACAGAAAAGAGAAAGAGAATAAGAGACACTATGGTTTTAACGGTTTTTAACATCAATACTTTAGCTGGACTTACAAAGACCAATTGCAATGAAAGGAAAATAAATAAACAAACATTTGCTAGTAATAAAAAAAAAAAAAAACAATGATCAGTTATCTTTGTCATTATGCTATCTTAAGAACTTATCAAATAAATATCTTTGGATTTTAATATTATTAGTTATACGTTAGTATTATTGCAGATCGAATAAAAAGAGTGTCTTTTTGGCATCAAAAATACATAATGTATTCAGAATTTAACAAATTCTATTTACAAACATACAAATAGAAAATTAAATTATTGATCTAAATTAATGATAAACATTAACAACATTCATTAAAATCAATAGATAATATGGGTAATGGGAAACGGTAGGTTTTATTGTTTAAGGGAACAAGTCGAGGGTTATTACGAGAATATTATATTGTTATGATTTTAATGTATTTAATAACTTAGAATAACATATTATTATAATAATGCTTTATAATTTAGTGTGCTTTTTATGATCGGAAAAATGGCAACATTTTTTAGATTATAATTTTTATACACTGAAAAAAATATTTACGTGATATTAAAGATTACGCAACCTCAATTTTAGGATGCGCAATTTACACACTATTAAGGACAAATTTCTTTAAAATAATGAAATTTTAATTAAAAGAACGTTTATAATCTTTGCTTCAAAATTTTTTTTCATTAAATTTAGGACACACATTTTGAAAAATTTCGTCCCTTCGTTAGTTGCATGACTTTAAACTAAGGCAAATTTTCGTTAAAGTAAAGAAACACATTTTGGTTTAAAGAAATCATCCTTAAATTAATTGCAATATTGAATCTTTAGATTTAAGATAAAAACGCTTCAAATATAGGCTAAGACTTATTTTGAGGATTTAGCATCTTTGGTTTAAAGTTTTTTTGGAATTAAGAAAATATTTTTTTACTTCGAAATATCCGTCATAATTTGGATTTTTAAACTGGCATTTGTTTGTACGTGAATAGCTTTATTAATATATAAAAATAGAATGAAAATTCGATAAATGAGATCTGTATCCTAATTTTAATTTTATAGATCCTAGATTTAAAGCCATATAGGTCGCAAAGAAATTTCCTTATTTTAAAGAACCCGCATCTTTGGCTCGGAATCAATACCAAAATCCTTAAAGGAAGGTCAAAATCTTTGGATCCAAGTAAAGTTATTTTTGAGTGTACTACTTAGGAATTTTCTGATGTCAGACAAGGAGAAATAGTATAGAATAGTTAATTATGAAGAGAGCGTAGTAGAGAGCACATCTTTAGAAACAGAGGGAAACAGAAAAAATTGTATTTTCCCCTAAAATAAGGAAATAAAAGGAATCTAATGTATTCCTTTTCGATTCCTGCCAAATAGTTTAGCCTATGTTTGCTGGGTATGTATTTATATTCCTTTCATTGCAAAAAAAAAGAGCTTCCAAAAAAGTAATTTGGATTCCTAAGCTGTGATCCGGAAGTAGTGCAAACATGGATCAACTCCAATGAATTTTACATGGGCTTGTGATAGGATGGAAGTTCTCCCTTTTTGGATCCTTTGGAATCTAATGTATTCCTTTTCGATTCCTGCCAAATAGTTTAGCCTATATTTGCAACGGAGGTTACAACTAATATTGAATATGTTCCACAGACTTTAAATACATACCCAGCAAAAAAAAAAAAAGAGCTTCCAAAAAAGTAATTTGGATCCCCAATCTGTGATCCGGAAGTAGTGCAAACTTGGATCATCTACAATGAATTTTACACGGGCTTGTCATAGGATGGAAGTTCTCCCGTTTTGGATCCTTTGCATTGCTTTAGAAGTTGTGCCCTGCAAGTTCATTTGAATGTAGAAATTGAAGAAATTAAAATAGACTAATTGCGTACTTTCTAGTACTTGTCCAAAAGGACTGCATCGGAAGTAGAAAAAAAAAATCATTGGGGGATCCTAAGATGCGCTTTAGAAGAAATGTTTGACCTAATATGGAAGATTATGCAACTTAAATTTTAGGACTCGAAATTTACGCAATGCTAAGGACAAAATTCTTTAAAATAATGACATTATAATTAAAAGAAAGTTTATAATCCTTGCTTCAAAAATATTTTTCATTAAATTTAGGACACAAATCTTGAAATTTTGCGTCCCTCTGTTGAAGTTGTAGATCTTTGAAGTAAGGCAAATGTTCCTTAAAATAAAGAAAAACATTTTTAATTTAAAGAAATCGTCTTTAACTCAACTGACATATTGAATTTTTAAATTTAAGATAAAAATGCCTCAAATATAGGCTAAGACTTATTTTAAGGATTTGCATCTTTGGTTTAAAGTTTTTTTTTTTAGCATTAAGAAAACAGTTTTTACTTTAAAGTACTTGGCATAATTTGGATTTTGAAACTGGAATTTGTGTGTACATGAATACCTTTATTAATATAATGCAAACAGAGAATAAAAATTCGGTGAATGAGATCTGCATCCAATTTTAATTTTATCGATCCTAGATTTAAAGCCAGCCGCATCTTTGGCTCGGAATCAATACCAGAATCCTTAAAGGATGGTCAAAATCTTTGGATCCAAGTAAACTTTTTTTGAGTGTGGAAACAATCATTTGGGGATCCCAGGAAGCGCTTTAGAAGAAATGTTTGCGGACTTGTCCAAAATGACTGCATCGGCAGTTGAAAACAAAATCGACGGGGGATTCTGGAATGCGCTTTAAAAGAAATGTTTGTGGAACAATTTCGAATTTTTTTGCTGGGTAGATGATTCGTTTTTCTTGGCATAGAAATAAGTAAGTTCGAAAGATTAATTTTTTGATATTCCTCACATTAGTTTTTGTTGTTGTTGTAAAGTGGAACTTGGTGTTTTCGTGGTTTTGAGAGTATTTTTTTGTGCAAATATTATTTTTTTTTCAGTTTTTGGTTTATGAATAATTAAATATTTTGTAAAAATGAAAAATTGTGAAAGCGAAACAGAATGTAAACGTGCTCTTATTTTCTTCCATTATTTTTAATTTATCCTTTTTTAGCAATACTTTTCTGAAAATTTGAACCCCGGCACAATATTACGTCGTAACACACACACACACTCAAAAAAAGTTTACTTGGATCCAAAGACTTTGACCTTCCCTTAAGGATTTTGGTATTGTTTCCGAGCCGAAGATGCGGCTTCTTTACAATAAAGAATTTTTTTAGCGACCTATCTGGCTTTAAATCTACGACCAATAAATTTAAAATTAGGATGCAGATCTTATTTATAAAATGTTCATTCTCTTTTTTTGCGGTTTATTAATAAAGATGCTCACAAACAAATGCAAGTTAAAGAATCCAAATTATAACGGATACTTTAAAGTAAAAAAAAACTTTAAACCAAAGACGCCAAATCCTCAAAATAAGTCATAGCCTATATTTGAAGCGTTTTTTTATCTTAAATCTAAAGTTTCAATACTTCAGTTAATTTAAGGACAATTTCTTTATATCAAAAATGTGTTTCTTTACTTTAAGGAAAATTAGCCTTAGTTCAAATACATGCGACTTTAACGGAGATACGCAAATTTACACAAATTTGTGTCCTAAATTTAATGCAAAAATGTTTGAAGCAAAGAATTTAAATATTATTTTAATTAAAATTTCATTATTTAAAAAAAATGTCCTTATTTTTTTGTAAAATTCGCATCCTTAAATTTAGGTTGCGCAATCTTTAATATCACGTAAATGTTTTTTTCAGTGCACTGTCGTGTTGTTTAATCGAATGATGCTGGTCGGCTCTGATAAATGTCACAGACTCAAAACAAGGTGAAGGCATTAGGAAAGAAATTAATTTTAGACCAGATTAACTAAACTTTATTATAAATATCGATTTTTGGACAAAAAAAAATTATTAGAAAAAAATTTATTAGACATAATTATTTTTCCAATTGTTAATGAAATATACATTAAATTGTTGACAGAAAATCCAAATAAATACACTCTCCTGATGTAGCGGAAACCCCACACCAACGAAACGTCGAGAAAAATAAAATTAAAACAATTTGTTTTATTTACTAACAAATTTAGAAATTGAACAAAAATTGAAAATTTCGTAGTTTGAAGAGAAAAATTGGAGTTAAAAACTGCAAGAATGTCTTTTTCGACATTTCGACGATTTTTCGACAAAAAAAAAACTTATTAGAAAAAAAATTATCAGACATAATTATTTTTCCAATTGTTAAAGAAATATACATTAAATTGTTGACAGAAAATCCAAATAAATACACTCTCCTGATGTAACGGAAACCCCGAACCAGCGAAACTTCGAGAAAAATAAAATTAAAACAATTTGTATTATTTACTTACAAATTTAGAAATTGAACAAAAATTGAAAATTTCGTAGTTTGAAGAGAAAAATTGGAGTTCAAAATTGCAAGAATGTCTTTAGCGCCATACCAAGTTCAAGATGGTAAATAGTTCCTAATTTTTTACAAATTTAAGGAAATTCTAAACTATATACCTAACATACGCAAAAATTTATTAATCCTGCAAAGTCATCTTTATATTTTATACACTAAAGTCATCCTTCGTCATTTTGAATACGGCCTCTTTCAAGGCTCTACAAATTGCACCGTGAACAAAAATGATAACCCACATTTTGTTTACTAGTTACTCAGTTCAATTTCTATTAATATTAAATAAAAATTCATATATGGGTTGAATTAGTTCATTATCAGTTTCCAAATGATAAAAAAAAAAACAATTACGTCGAAACTAAAATTTGGCGTCGTTATTTTGACGTAATATGGCTGTTTAGGGTTAAAGGCAAGGAAACTCTCTAAAAACATAATAACCTCATGAACTGAAATAGAGTTAATTTGGCTTTTAGTGCCACTCACTTTTTTTTAGTGTAAAATGGGAATTTTATAACAACCACTTAACAACAATGTCATGGTATAATTTCAATAAATCTGTTAGTTCGAATTATTTTCAAAGGGTGAAATTGAAAATAATTTCATTAAAGAAACCTAGTACCTACACAGGAAAAACAGTGAAGCCACCAGGAAGAAAAATTTTGGTTAATTTTAGAAAATTTCCATTATTTTTAGAAAATTTTAACTAAACTGTAGTATAAACGCTAAGATCACGCCAATATCATAAAAATAAGTAAATATTTTTTGACAAATAAAATTTATTAGACATACTTAATTTTTTTCACTTGTTAAAGAAAATTTTATAGTTTGAAGGAAAAAATTTGAGTTAAAAATGTCTTTGGGCGCATTATTGGTAAAATTTACAAAATTTAAGAAATTCTGAACTATTTTGTGGGATACACGATTTTAGTTAATTCATTTGAGTATAATTTTTTCCTCTATTTTAGTTAATTTAACTAACGTACGCAAAAAAATATTAAAGTCATGGAAACTTTCTTAAAATGTAATAATTCCATGAACTAAAAGAGAGTTAAATCGGCTTTAGTGAAATATAGGGTTCACTTTTTTAGTGTAGTTCCAAAGATTGTGACCTTTCCCTTAAGATTTTGAATAAATAATTATTAATTTAAAGATTTGTCCTTAATATTGTGTAAATTTGGGTTGCATGATTGTTTATATTAGGTTATTTTTTTTTTAGTGCAAAATATCTCGTACCACCAAAATACAATAACAAAATTACCATTTTTCCGTTCGATTCACTCAAACTTACTAAAGAACAAAGCATTGATGATTGATCTTACACAAAGAAAAAAAATATTAATTGGCTTTAGTTACGAAACAATTTGGATACTGGAATCACCGGTGCCAATTTAGAATTTAATTGATCTAATTGAAAGATTAATTCATTCAATTACTTTTGAAAAAATGTAATTCAATAAATAATCATGAATTTAATTGAATCAAATATTTTTTCCTTTGATTTGTTGATATCTTTTTTGTAGATGCACACAAAAAAATTTTCTGATTCAATCACGAAATTAATTGAAATGAAATGAAATTGATTAATTTTTTAATTGGAATGTCTTCAATCACAGAAATGATAGTATCAATTAAAAAATTAATTGACGCTCACTTAAAAATTAATTGATACTATTAATTTGAGTGATTGATTTTTGTTTCAATTAAAAAATTTGTTGATTCAATTAAATTTTTAATTGAATATTTTTTAAAACTCAATTAAAAATTTAAATGGAAAAAATTTCGTGAAAATTTTTTCCGTGTGGCTGTAATTTAATGAGGCCTACACACAAAAAATATTTTTTATCTTCAATAACGAAATTAATTGATCCAAGTAATTTTTATTTGAAAGGTCTTCCATCACAGAAATGATAGTATAAATTAAAAAAAAAAATAATTGAAAGTAAATTAAAAAATTAATTTATACTTTTATTTTTGTGATTGATGTTTGTTTCAATTAAAAAATTTGTTGAATCAATTAAATTTTTAATTGAATAGTTTTTAAAACTCAATTAAGACATTAATTGGAAAAAATTTCGTGAAATTTTTTTATGTGTAATATTAGTATTCCCTTTCCAATTTGTATAAACGGTTTATTGTATAATCGATTAACATTTAGTTTTACTAAATAAATTATAATTCTCAATGTATGTGTGGTGTATGTTGTCAGTGTATTTGAATCTCACTCTTTATCACGTATAAATATAGAAATTAAATTAATTCAAAATAAGTAAATAATTAGAAAAACAATACAATGACTAGCTTTACAGAAAAGACACACTCAATTGAAGTATCTCTAGCCTTATCTTAAGGCATTTACACATATGGTATTTTCATCTTATTTATTTTTATATAACTAAAAAACAATTGAGACTAATTAATTTTATTTTAATATTTAAATGTCATTTACTGAATTTATAGGTTTTATGTTTCCTTTGGTAGAACAATCGATGTGAAGATGATTTCTCAAATGCTGGTTTTATTCTCTTAACAAACTGTCTTCAAAAAAGATTTGATTAGTTTGTTTTATATAAGTTTTTTGTTTTTGATTAGTAAACTTATTGGTTTGCCATTTTTATAAAGTTGAGATGAAATTCAAAATTGTAAGAATACTAAAATGTATTAATTAATATATTTAATTTTGAGTGTTGTTATTTTTTCGTAATTTCTTCTTTTCTTTAATGGCGATTGTCATTTAACTTTTACTACTATATAGATGATTTTTGTTTGTCTCTATATTGTATGATTTTTTTCATATTTTCTTTTTTACTCTATCTTTTGGTTGTTTAGGAATTCTGGATTTTCTTGAAATTTTGTTGTATGTTATTTCTGCTAATGTTGTTTTGTTTGTTTGTTTTTTTTTTTTAACCTTTAGGATTTCTGTTATGGTAGCTCTTGTTATTGTTGTGATCGTTATTGGTGCTGCTGCTGCTGTTGTTGTTGTTGCTGTTGGTTATGATGTTGTTGCATAGCTTGATTTTGATTATTTGCAATTTGTACCGAGGTTTCATTGTCCGTGACACGATGGGTCTTCATGTGGGCACTACGACTCTTGATTTTACTGAATACTCTGTAAATTAAAAGAGAGAGAGAGAGAGTGTAGAGAGGAAAAAAAGATAGTACAACATGAATTTCTTGATGTTCATTAGAAAAATATTAATAATTTTATTGCTATTATTCTGTTAACCATGAAAGCAGACATTTATTTCGTATAGAGAAAGCCATGAAATATTTTAGCATGCCAAATAAATAAACATTTATGAAAATCTTTAGCAAAAATATTTTGTTTTATTTTTTTTTTTTAATAGAATAATAAAGAGTGTGTAAATTTCTTGTAATATCATGCTCTACTAAAGAAATTAGTTTAATTACTTATCTGTTATGCATTTCATTCTTTGATTATTGAGTTGACAGATCGTTTTATTGAAAATATGAATTAAGGCTTATAGGAGAGAAATTAAACGAAAATGAGTTTTTGGCTTTTAAAAGTTTGGGAAAAATTTACTTTTGTCAAGTAAAACAAGTAAGGAAAGTCTAAAGTCGGGCGGGGCCGACTATATTATACCCTGCACCACTTTGTAGATCAAAGTTTTCGATACCATATCACATCCGTCAAATGTGTTGGGTGCTATATATAAAGGTTTGTCCCAAATACATACATTTAAATATTACTCGATTTGGACAGAATTTGATAGACTTTTACAAAATCTATAGACTCAAAATTTAAGTTGACTAATGCACTAGGGTGGAACACAATTTTAGTAAGAAACAAGTAAAGAAAGTCTAAAGTCGGGCGGTGCCGACTATATTATACCCTGCACCACTTTGTAGATCTAAATTTTCGATACCATATCACATCCGTCAAATGTGTTGGGGGCTATAATAAAGATTTGTCCCAAATACATACATTTAAATATCACTCGATCTGGAAGAATTTGATAGACTTCTACAAAATCTATAGACTCAAATTTTTAAGTCGGCTAATGCACTAGGGTGGAACACAATGTTAGTAAAAAATATGGGAAACGTTTAAATCTGAAGCAATTTTAAGGAAACTTCGCAAAAGTTTATTTATGATTTATCGCTCGATATATATGTATTAGAAGTTTAGGAAACTTAGAGTCATTTTTACAACTTTTCGACTAAGCAGAGGCGATTTGACAAGGAAAATGTTGGTATTTTGACCATTTTTGTCGAAATCAGAAAAACATATATATGTGAGCTATATCTAAATCTGAACCGATTCCAACCAAATTTGGCACGCATAGCAACAATGCTAATTCTACTCCATATGCAAAATATCAACTAAATCGGAGCAAAAAATTGGCCTCTGTGGTGATAAGAGTGTAAATCGGGCGAAAGCTATATATGGGAGCTATATCTAAATCTGAACTGATTTCAACCAAATTTGGCACGCATAGCTATAATACTAATTCTACTCCCTGTGCAAAATTTCAACCAAATTGGGGTAAAACTCTTGCTTCAGGGACCGTATTAGTCCATATCGGGCGAAAGATATATATGGGAGCTATATCTAAATCTGAACCGATTTCAATAAAATTTGGCGCACTTAACTATAGTACTAATTGTTCTTCTTGTGCAAAATTTTAAGCAAATTAGGTTAAAACTCTGGCTTCTGGCGCCATATAGGTCCATATCGGGCGAAATATATATATATATATATATATATATATATATATATATATATATATATATATATATATATATATATATATATATATATATATATATATATATATATATATATATATATATATATATATATATATATATATATATATATATATATATATATATATATATATATATATATATATATATATATATATATATATATATATATATATGGGAGTTATATCTAAATCTGAACCGATTTCTTCCAAAATCAATAGGGATCTATTCTGAGCCAAAACACATACTTGTGCCAAATTTGAAGTCGATTGGACTAAAATTGCGACCTAAACTTTGATTACAAAAATGTGTTCACGGACAGACGGACATCGCTATATCGACTCAGGAGCCCACCCTGAGCATTTTTGCCAAAGACACCATGTGTCTATCTCGTCTCCTTCTGGGTATTGCAAACATATGCACTAACTTATAATACCCTGTTCCACAGTGTGGAGCAGGGTATAAAAATGACAAAATTTTCTATAGAAACAAATTTTGACAAAATTTTCTAAAGAAACAAATTTTGAAAAAATTTTCTATAGAAAATGATTTTGAGAACCTTTTCTATAGAAAAAATTTTGACAAAATTTTCTATAGGAAAAATTTGGACAACATTTTCTATAGGAAAAATTTGGACAAAATTTTCTATAGAAATAAAATTTTGACAAAATTTTCTATATAGAAATAGAATTTTTACAAAATTTTAGTTTTGGTAAAATTTTGACCAAAAATTTCGGTTTTGGCAAAATTTTTTATACACAAATGAAATTTTGCCAATATTGTCTATATAGAAATAAAATTTTTACAAAATTTTCTATATAGAAATTTTATGTATGGTACAATTACAAAACAACAAATTTCTATATAGAAATAACATTTTTACAAAATGTTGTTATGGGTAAAATTTTAAAAAAATATTATTTTTGGGAAATTTTTTTTTCCAGTTTTGGTAGATTATTTCTGGCTTGAGTGACAACCGTGGTTAGAACATAGAAATTGGTCTGATACCCCATAAAGTAAACTCAAAAAAGTGAACCCACCAGAAATGAAAATGTAGGTTAAATTTAGAAAATTTCAACAAAACTTTGCTATACAGTTTTGTTGAAACGCGAATATCATAAAAATAAGTAAATAAATATTATAATTATTTTTTCTACATATCAAGAAGATAAAGGAAATTTATACCGTAGGGTTATTGCAAAGAAAATGTCATATACCAATATACACTGTATGTTTCATCGCAGGCTTAAACGAATTATTCTTCCAGTTGATTTTACTTAGCAAATGGAATTAGAGTTTGTGCAATAAGGAGACCTTCAGAAGAATGTAGAAATCAAAAACAGAAAGAAATCCAATCTTGCATTTTATTTTAGAAAAAAAAAATAAAAAATAATAATGACAGGCTGAAAACTAATCTTGTTTTTATTTTATTTACAAATGGCATCAATTTTCTATATATGCCTTTGCGCGTATCACAGATAATTGCTAACATTTCCATACTCTGTGATATGAAACTGAAGACAGAAAAGTTTAGTTTGTAGGTTGAAAAGATTTAAATAGACCTAAAAATAGCATATTCAGCATTGTGTTATAGAAATAGCAAGGAGAAGTATTGCGAGATAAATTTACATATATAGACCTCAAGTGTGAATTATCAAAATCCAATTTGAGTTGTAAAAAAAAGAAAATTATTAAACGTTCCAATAATCTGAAAAAAGAAAACATTGTCAGCGAAAAAATAAACTTTTGATTATATTTACAAAAGTTAAGAAGTTTTTTTTGGGGGGGGTTCTAATATGCGCAAATTTTTATTTTTTAAATAACTAGAAAAGAACAAATTTTGGTATTAGAAAAAAATTTTGTGATTATTAAGAATTTTGGAGGGGTGTAAAGAAATAAAGAAAATCAAAGCAATTTACTTTTTTAGTTTTTTTTTTAAATAAAAGAAAACTTACAATTACAATCCAAGTTGAAGATGATCGGTTCAAAAATATTTCTTTGGTTACAATTTTTATTTGACTATGGATCAATCTGAAATCTGATTTTGAATATCTTGAGTTGAGTTGAGGGTTTATTGAGTTTGATTTGGTTTTGCTTTTAACGAGCGTTTTCTTTTTCTCTTCTAATTCGGTGATTTGGTTTTTACGTAAATGTCATATTCATATGCATTCAACGAATTTGTTTAAAAATTTCTATGAGCTGTGAATTTTCGCTTTAATTGGTTTTTAGTTGATTACGTTACGTTTGATGTATCAAAAAAAAAAAATAGAAAAATACATATTGAAAAATACAACAACAAATAAATAAACAACATTAATTATTAATATGTATATAAATATATCTAATATATCATGGAAAACAAATGCTAATTTAATTATGATGGCTTATGGGGGCGGTTAGGGGTCGATTATCTCATATTAATATTTCAACATACATGTATTTTGTTTAAGCTGATAAATCTATTCAAATTAAAAAAAAAGCTAATATCTCAAATTATCTACAAGGCTAAGGGAAATGAAAATGGGAACTGAACATTTTTTACGAAAACAATGGAAACGGAAATATGAACACATCCCACAAACAAAAAAATCTAAGGCCAACGTGCAGTTGCTGCATCAAAGTCTAAGACTTCTTGTCAGAACACCAATGCTATATTCAACAAAACAAAAAAGTAAATTTACACAAAAAATATCACCAAAATTCCAAAATGATCAAGTAAATTTTTAGTTAAACCAAAACAAGTATTCAATTAAACATTTTATTGATTCAACAACAATTTTTTTATTAAAATGAAAATCAATGACAAGTAAATTTTTAGTTCAGCTAAAACAAATAGTCAATTAAAAATGTTTTTGATTCAACAACAATTTTTTTATTAAAACGAAAATCAATGACAAAGCTTAATTGTATCAATTAATTTTTTAATTGGACCAATTTTTTAAATGCCATTGAGTGATACACAGAAAACTGTTCTGATTCAATTACGAAATTAATTGACCCCATTAATTTTTTTAATTGAAATGTCTTCAATCACGAAAATAATAATATCAATCACATAAAAAAAATATTTGATTAAAAAATTAATTGATTTCATTGGCAAATTTAAAATAAATTTTTAATTATTCAATGTAATTGATATTGATTGCGAACCTCAATTAATTTTTACCATAATTAAAATCGTAATTATTTTTAATTACTTTCTTAACCGCCCATCAAAAAAAGCGTCGCCTAAAAAGTAGTGAAAATGTTCTTTTTGGATCCGGAAGTGGTGCAAAATTGGCGCAGAAGCGATGATTTTAACATGGGCTTGTCATAGGACGGATGTCCACCATTACAACAGACGTTGCACTGAAATTGCATCACTTCTTAAGGTGTGATGCGAATCCAGTGATTTGGATGTGAATAAAGAAATTTTGTGATATTTTGACGAATAAATATTTTTAATTTTTTTTATGATTTTTAAGGCATTATAATGCTTGTCTGGAACGTTTGACATTAAATATTTTAAAAAATTTTTGTAGAAAGGATTTAGCATTTTTTTTGCAAAATTTAAATAATTTGCACTATTTTATTAATTTTTAATCTGTTTTTAACCCATTTCAAATAATAAAATAATAAATTAAATTTCCCATTAAAAATATGAAAAAAGCGAGTTATAAAAAATTTACTCAAATGAACTTCCTATGCAGTTAAAATAAAGAACATCTTTGGGAGGACATTTTTGGAAGTGCTTTTAAAGTTGTGTCTTAAGAAGAACTTCCAAATTTTTTTGCTGGGCGACTCAGTGTTTTTAGTTTGATTCAAATATTGATTGATTAAAATGAAATTGATTTCATTGGAAAATTTGAAATAAATTTTTTAATGATGCAATTAAAAATTTAATTGATGTTGATTGCAAACGTCAATATTTTTTTTTTAATTAAAAACTTAATTATTTTCAATCACTTTCTTAATGGACTCAGTGTTTTTAGGTTGATAAAAAAAATTATTGCTTCAAATTAATTTTTAATTAAAAATTTAAAAACAAAAATCCATAATTTTATTCAACTGACTTAGACTTGCGAGTTTTATTAAAAAGTTATTTGTATCAATTAGTTTTTGAATTAAAAATTTATTTTGATTGAGTTAATTGACTTTCTAGATTGATTAGAAAGTTTAATGTGTCAATTAGTTTTTTAATTGAACAATATTTTAGCTTCAATAGACTTTTCAATTGGAAATATGTTGGTGATATTGGTTTTTCTGTGCACACAGAAAAATAGCCTTTTATTCAATCACGAAATTAATCGATCCAAAAAATTATTTAATTGAAATGTCTTCAATCACGAAAATGACAGAACTAATCAGAGTTGTCATTGGGCATAAACAAATACTTCATTAAAAAATTATTTGATTTCATTAGAAAATTTCAATTCACTTTTTAATTAGAAATCTATTTGATGTAGGTTGCTAACCTCAGTTTATTTTTAATTAACTAACGATTTTAAATAACTTTCTTAACTGACTTTGTAGTTGGATTAAAAAAATGATTGTTTCATTTAAGATTTTAATTAAAAAAATTTCAAACACATAACTAACTGGTCATCAATTCATTTTTTCAATTATTTAGCTGCAATAAACGTTTAAATATTTTGGTGATATTTTTTTTCTGTGTACACAGAAAAAATGTTTTTTATTCAATCACGAAATATCAATCGAAATATCTTCAATCACGAACATGACAAAATTAATCAGAGTTTTAATTGGGCATAAAAAATACTTCAGTAAAAAATTAATTGATTTCATTAGCAAATTTCAATTAATTGTTTAATTCATTCAATTAAAAATTTATTTAATGGTGATTGCAAGCCTCAATTAATTTTTTAATTAAAAACGTAAATATTTTCAATAACTTTCTTAACCGACTCAGTGTTTTAGTTTGATTAAAAAATTAATTTTTTTAAATAAATTTTTTAATTAAAAATAAAAACAAACATATTTTTTTAATGTAAATTGTATTAATTAATTTTTCAATTAAAATTTTATAAATGTCCATTCATCAACTTAATTGACTTAATGTTTCTAGTTTGATTAAAAAGTTAAAAGTTAGCATCAGTAAACTTTTTAATTGGAAATATTTTGGTGATATTGTTTTTTTCTGTCTACACAGAAAAATAGTTTTTTATTCAATCACGAAATTAATTGATATAATTAATTTTTTAATTGAAATGTCTTCACTCATAGAAATGACCGTATTAATCACAATGTTAGTTGGATAAAAAAGGATTACGTTAGCAACTTACAATTAATTTTTTTTAAATACATTCAATTAAAAATTTAATTGATATTGATTGTAAAACTCGATTAATTTTTTAATCAACTAATTATTTTCAATTACTTTTTTTAACTGACTTTGTATTTTTAGTTTGATTAAAAAATTGATTCTTACAATTAGGGTTTTAATTAAAAAAATTTAAAACATTTTTTTAACTAACTTAGTCTTCTGAGTTTGATTAAAATGTTAATTGTATCAATTTATTTCTTAATTAAAAATTAAATGATTTAATTTTTTAATTTAAATATTAAAAATTTCAATAATTGACTTATTGTTTCTATGTCGATTAAATATGAATTTTTTTCAATTAATTTTTTATATCAATTCATTTCTTAATTAAAAATTAAATTAATTAACTTTTAATTAAAAATGTAATCCAAATTTGGTCGAATTAATTTTTTAATTGAAATGTCTTCACTCATAGAAATGACCGTATTAATCTCAGCGTTAAATGGATAAAAAAGGATTACATAAGCAAATTTCAATTAATTTTTTTTAAATTCATTCAATTAAAATATTAATTGATGTTGATTGTAAAACTCAATTAATTTTTAATTTTTTTTAATTTAACTAACTATTTTCAATTACGTTTTTAACTGACTTTGTGTTTTTAGTTTGATTAAAAATTTGATTCTTTCAATTAGGGTTTTAATTAAAAAAATAAAAAAAAATTTTAACTGACTTAGTCTTCTGAGTTTGATTAAAATGTTAATTGTATCAATTTATTTCTTAATTAAAAATTTAATGAATTAATTTTTTAATTTAAAATGTAAAAAATTCAATCATTGACTTATTGTTTCTATGTCGGCTAAAAATTAAATTTTTTCAATTAATTTTTTATATCAATTTATTTCTTAATTAAAAATTAAATTAATTAATTTTTTAATTAAAAATTTAATCCAAATTTGATCCAATCAATTTTTTAATTGAATTGTCTTCACTCATAGAAATGACCGTATTAATCACAGCGTTAAATGGATAAAAAAGGATGACGTAAGCAAATTTCAATTAATTTTTTTTTAAATTCATTCAATTAAAATATTAATTGATGTTGATTGTAAAACTCAATTAATTTTTTATTTTTTTTTAAATTTATCTAACTATTTTCAATTACGTTTTTAACTGACTTTGTGTTTTTAGTTTGATTAAAAATTTGATTCTTTCAATTAGGGTTTTAATTAAAAAAAGTAAAAAAAAATTTTTTTTAACTGGCTTAGTCTTCTGAGTTTGATTAAAATGCTAATTGTATCAATTTATTTCTTAATTAAAATTTTAATTAATTAATTTTTTTTATTAAAAATTTAAACATTTCAATCATTGACTTATTGTTTCTTTTTCGATTAAAAGTAAATTTTTTCAATTCATTTTTTATATCAATTTATTTCTTAATTAAAAATTAAATTAATTAATATTTTAATTAAAAATTTAAAAATTTCAATCATCGACTTATTGTTTCTATTGCGATTAAAAGTAAATTTTTCGAATTATTTTTTATATCAATTTATTTCTGAATTAAAATTTTAATTAAAATCTTAAAACTTTAAATCATTGACTTATTGTTTCTATTGCGATTAAAAAATAAATTTTTTCAATTAATTTTTTGTATCAATTTTTTTCTTAATTAAAAATTAAATTAATTAATTTTTTAATTAAAAATTCCAATCATTGACTTATTGTTTCTATTGAGATTAAAAATTAAATTTTTTCAATTAATTTTTTGTATCAATTTATTTCTTAATTAAAAATTGAATTAATTAATTTTTTAATTAAAAATTTTAAAAGTCAATCATTGACTTATTGTTTCTGTTTCGATTGAAAAGTAAATTTGTTTCAATTAATTTTTTATATCAATTTATTTCTTAATTAAAAATTAAATTAATTAATATTTTAATTCAAAATTTAAAAGTGTCAAACATTGACTTATTGTTTCTATTTCGATTGAAAAGTAAATTTTTATCAATTATTTTTTTATATTAATTTATTTCTTAATTAAAATTTAAATTAATTAAAGTTTTAATTAAAAATTTAAAAATTTCAATCATTGACTTATTGTTTCTATTTCGATTAAAAAGTAATTATTTTCAATTAATTTTTTATATCAATTTATTCTTAATTACAAATTAAATTAATTAATGTTTCAATTAAAAATTTAAAAATTTGAATCATTGACTTATTGTTTCTATTTCGATTAAAAATGTTTTCAATTAATTTTTTAATTGGAAAATTTTTTGCTTCAATTGCAAATATTTTGGTAACAAATTTTTTCCTGTGTACTAACATTTCAATTAAAAATTTATTGGAGTAATTAGCTTCGTGATTGAAAAAAAATAAATATATTTTATTTTCTGTGTAAAAGGGAGTGATCGATTTTAAACTTCTAGGCAACTTAGGAAGGGTTTGGAGCAAATCAATACGGCAACAAATTAAACAGGGCAAATTTTTGTATACAACTTCAAACGAAAAACTTTTCAATTTCATAGGTAAAATGCTTTAAATATTTTTTCTTTGTTATATGCTATTCTCTCGCTTTATATTAACAGCGAAGGATATTTTTGACAAAAAAAAAAAAAAAAAACAACAAGGATGTAATGAGTTGGGGGAGTCTTACTTGCCGCACACCTTGCAGGGAAATTCGGTATTGTCTTTATTGGCATTATTGGGATCTTTTGGATTAATGGTGTTAGCCGCTGTAGGATTATTAATATGGGTGACTTGAGCACCGACTATACTGCCACCAATACTTCCGCTGGCACTATGCAAAGGATTGTTGTGCTGGTTGTTGTTGTTGTTGCTGTTATTATGATTAGCGGAGCCTGGCGTGGATGCTGTTGCATTAGGATTAGTTGTGCTTGTATTGGAGGTGCTAGCATGTTGGCTGTTATTACTATTGTTATTATTTTGGCTTTGCAGATTGCGGCCATATGTGTGTATGCGAGTATGACCATGCAGGGCTGCTTTTGATGAAAAGCTCTGCAAGAGTAGTAGCACGTTTTGGTATTGCATGATTTTAATTGTTATTAATTAATTTAAAGATTTTTAAGAAAAGCTTTGGATTAAGGAAATGTTTAGATGATTTTGATGATTTTTTCAACTTACCGCTGAACAGTCGGGTATTTCACATACATAAGGTTTTGGATCAGCTGTCTGATGGGTTGTTTGTGGTGGTGTTTCAGCTTTCAGGTGGGTCACTTTATAATCCACACATAATTTCTTCCAGAAATAATACATTTGCACACATTCACCAGTGGATTTTGTACCGAGCTGTAATGTAATTATATAAAATGTATAAATAAAGTAATTCGATAATACTTAATATGACATCCCTATTTTATTATAAACCAGTAAGGAAAGTCTAAAGTCGGACGGGGACGACTATATTATACCCTCGACCAGTTTGTCAAATGTGTTGGGTTCTATATATAAGGGTTTATCCCAAATACATACATTTAAATATCACTCGATCTGGACAGAATTTGATAGATCTGGACAGAATTTGATCTATAGACTCAAAATTTAAGTCGGCTAATGCACCAGGGTGGAACACAATGTTAGTAAAAAATATGGGAAACATTTAAATCTGAAGCAATTTTAAGGAAACTTCGCAAAAGTTTATTTATGATTTATCGCTCGATATATATGTATTAGAAGTTTAGGAAAATTAGAGTAATTTTTACAACTTTTCGACTAAGTAGTGGCGGTTTTAAAAGGAAAATTTTTGTCGAAATCAGAAAAACATATATATGGGAGCTATATCTAAATCTGAACCGATTTCAACCAAATTTGGCACGCATAGCTAGAATGCTAATTCTACTCCTTGTGCAAAATTTCAACTAAATCGGAGTAAAAAATTGGCCTCTGTGGTCATATGAGTGTAAATCGGGTGAAAGCTATATATGGGAGATATATCTAAATCTGAACCGATTTCAATAAAATTTGGCACACTTAACTACACCACTAATTGTACTCCTAGTGCAAAATTTCAACCAAATTGGGGGAAAACTCTGGCTTCTGGGACCATATTAGTCCATATCGGGCGAAATATATATATGGGAGGTATATCTAAATCTGAACCGATTTCTTCCAAAATTAATAGGTTTCTATTCTGAGCCAAAACACATGTGCCAACTTTGAAGTCGATTGGACTAAAACTGCGACCTAGACTTTGATCACAAAAATGTGTTCAGAGACAGACGGACATGGCTACATCGACTCAGGAGCCCACCCTGAGCATTTTTGCCAAAGACACCATGTGTCTATCTCGTCTCCTTCTGGGTGTTGCAAACATATGCTCTAACTTATAATACCCTGTATAATAATTCATTTCATTAATTACTGAAGCTTCGGATTGCATTACCTCCGGTCATGTTTCGAAGACATGGACCTACTATTTAATCACTGAGACTTCGATATACTATTCAGTTAATGAATATCGGTAGATTGAAAGCACTAACATCAGTATGCGGTTCCATAAATTATCCTAGGTCTATAATTCAATCATTTACTCTGATACTGCAGTCCTCAATTTAATCCCTCAGACTATCGTCTGCTGACAACCCACTATGCCATTCGCATACAGGTCACTGAGCAATTCAAATTACTAAGGTTGTGCATTTCAATCACTTTCTCAGAGATTTCAATCCGAAATTTCAATGGTGATAGGTTAGGTGGCAGCCCGATGTACCAGGCTCACTTGGACCATTCAGTCCATTGTGATATCACATTGGTGAACTTCTCTCTTATCACTGAGTGCGGCCCGATTCCATGTTAAGCTCAATGAAAAGGGACCTCGTTTTTATAGCCGAGTCCGAACGGCGTTCCACATTGCAGTGAAACAACTTAGAGGAACGTTGAAACCCTCAGAAATGTTATCAGCATTACTGAGGTGGGATATTACACCGCTGAAAAACTTTTCGGTCGAAGCAAGAATCGAACTCACGGCCTTGTGTATGCAAGGCGGGCATGCTAACCATTGCACAACGGTATCATTGGTGATACTTTGCTTGGCTAATAAATCATTGAGTCATTGATTAGTCACTAGGCCATAGGCAGTTGAAGAACATATACATACATCGGTCAGCAGTTTTTGAAGAGATATTTACTGAGATTCGGTCTGCAGTTCAATTATTAGAATTTGGTTTTTGGAGTTCTACCACTAAGCCCTCGGCTTGCGGTTCAATCACTGACCTCTCTACAGTTCCAGCACATAGATCTTGGTCTGCAGTTCGCCACTTTGAAGACCAAAACAAATTGGGTCAGTGAAACTTAAGTCTGCAATTCTTGTACTGAAATTTTGCTCTGATCTTTAATCACTGAACCTTTGTATCACTTATCCTTCGGTCATGTTTCAAATACATGGATATTTAATTACTGAGACATCGGCCAACATTTTTTTCATTTACTCAGTTGGACATAATATGTTATGTCTCAAAGTCAATTATTGAAACGTCAATATACAGATCAGTCAATGAATCTTCGATTTACGAAAGAATTACTATGCCCTCGATCTTTAATTCAAAGAAATATAGGTCGGCATATTCAATGTTGCAAGTTCGGTATGATGCTCCATTATGAATCCTAGGTCCTAGGTAATTACTCTGAGACTGTTGTACCGTTAATTTTATACCGTTAATTTTATACCTTTCGTCTGTTGAAAAATCACAGTCTTACCTAGCAAATCTAATTACTAAAGTTTGGGCAATTAAATAATTTTCTCTGAGTCCTAAGCCCGCAGTTTCGATAGTGAGACATCGATTTGCCATAATATGACTGGGCCAGCGGTCAGTCCCTAAGCCACAGACTTTCAGTCCACTGAGCAATCTAAATCATTTAAGCACCGAGGCAACTTTTAAGGAAAGACTTGTGGTGATTTCGATTGGTAAGAAATATGTTGCATATTTTACACTTTACCCCCATAAATCAAAATTGTTTTTCGATTGGAAAATTCAGTGCAGTCTACCCAAAATGTGCACGTTCGATTGACGAGGTGTTACTCATCGCAAGAGTAAAAGTGCAACCCATTTTACACCGTAGCTGGTCTACGGTGCAGATGGTTACACTTTCAATGTTGAAGACGCTTTTATTCTTCGACCTAAATAATAGCGTTGTTCCAAATACAAAAGAAAGTGCGTGACACGTGTATTGTGGTTGCTTTTCAATTTCTTCAACACAGCTGATTAATTTAGTGCCGCGAAATGCAAAAAGCAAATGCGTTTTTTTTGCCAACACCATTGTAGATGCGCTATTGGAGAGTAGTTCTTCTGACGACGATGAAGAAGTTGCAACATCATTGCTTGGACGAAATGACCAACGTCGAGTTAAAGACTTTGTTGAGGATGTAATTAATTTGTACTCTGAAGTAGAAGTAAGATCATTAAAAATATATAAAATCAAAAGTTTGACCAATTTCCCTTAGTTTAAGGAAAAATTGCGTGTTAAGCTGAGTACTATGTTCAGTTTTCAAGCTGAAAACCAGCTTGTTTTCACGGTTACTTTTTTTAATTAACTGATGTAGAAATATAAAATTATTTGCAATCAATTCCTTGGATATTTTCCATCCATTATTTGGCAAGACTCGATCAAAATATAATCGTCTTCATAAATATATTTGTACTTTTAATTTCGTGTTTTGGTGAAAAAATCGAACATAGTACTCACCTCTAGTCGAGATCCCAATAATAGTTAATAATAATCGAAATATTTCCACCAAATTTCGTTTGTTTTGATTTTATATCAGTGTTGCACTTTTTTTTCGTTTTCACACGCAAACGGTGTTGTCATTGCAAGGGGTTTCCGCAACACTGTGGTAACACCATAAAATGTTGTACCATTTGTATGCAACACTTTTTTTTCTCAATCAAAATCGCCAATAGTGAGAATCGGGGTTGTAGTTTAATTACTCTGCCTATTTTTCTGCAGTTCCATCACTGAACGTTCGGCTTACGGCTCAATCACTGACTGACTTGCAATTCTACCTCATATACTTCAGTTCATTATTTTGGGGATCAAAACAAATTGAGTCGGTGAGACATTGGTTTGAAGTTCTATTACTGAGATTTGGTTATACACTTTAATCACTGAACCTTGTACGAGTTTATAACTTCGCATTTGATCGTGTGTCTGAGATATGGACCTATTATTATTTAATCATTGAAATATCGGAAGGCAGTTTTTTATTTTATTAGAGTTCGAAATCAATTATTGACACTTCCATATTCTGTTCAGTCAATGAATCTTCGGTCTACTAAAGAATTACTGAGCCCTCGTAATTGCTGCTGCTAAATCAAGGCTATCTTAGCCGTCAGTTCCAACAAAGGAGGTTATGAATATATTAGTAGACACCAAACCGCCTAGGGACCATGGCTGTACGAAACCAGTAACTCACTCTGCACTACTGGATAGCCTGGGATTTATGGCCGTAGGGACCAGTAGAAACCCTGTGCTCGAATATGCCTGAGAGGTATGGCTGTTAAAACCAATAGCCTCTCTCTGCACAACTACGTTTAAGCCAGACCTACGTGTGCGAGTGAGGCTGTTATCGAAGCCGTTCGTACTTGCGGCAACTGTCCTCACACGATGACGGCTGAAGTCTGACTAGTCCCAAAATGATTATCACTGAGCCACACAGTCTGGAGTGATGAGTCATGTTGGGAGTAGTTGTAAAAGGCTGCGTGTAGTAATGTGTATACAAGTGTGAGAGTGTAGAAGAGAATGAATGTAGAAGAGTAATTATTTACAATAACTATCAAAGATTCGCTGTTGTGTGTTTTCTCTCTTTTTATATCCTCCATCATAGGATGGGGGTAAATAAACTGTGTCATTCCGTTTGTAACACATCGAAATATTGCTCTAAGACCCCATAAAGTATATATATTCTGGGTCGTGGTGAAATTCTGAGTCGATCTAAGCATGTCCTCTCCGTCCGTCCGTCTGTTGAAATCACGCTAACTTCCGAACGAAACAAGCTATCGACTTGAAACTTGGCACAAGTAGTTGTTATCGATGTAGGTCGGATGGTATTGAAAATGGGCCATATCGGTCCACTTTTACGTATAGCCCCCATATAAAGGGACCCTCAGATTTGGCTTGTGGAGCCTCTAACAGAAGCATATTACATCCGATCCGGCTGAAATTTGGTACATGGTGTTGGTATATGGTCTCTAACAACCATGCAAAAATTGGTCCACATCGGTCCATAATTATATATAGCCCCCATATAAACCGATCCCCAGATTTGGCCTGCGGAGCCTAAAAGAGAAGCAAATTTCATCCGATCCGGCTGAAATTTTGTACATGGTGTTAGTATATGGTCTCTAACAACCATGCAAAAATTGGTCCACATCGGTCCATAAATATATATAGCCCCCATATAAACCGATCCCCAGATTTGGCTTGCGGAGCCTCAAAGAGAAGAAAATTTCATCCAATCCGGTTGTAATTTGGAACATGGTGTTAGTATATGATCTTTAACAAGCGTGTCAGAATTGGTCCATATCGGTCCATAATTATATATAGCCCCCATATAAAACGTTCTCCAGATTTGACCTCCGGAGCCTCTTGGAGGAGCAAAATTCATCCGATCCGGTTCAAATTAGGAACGTGGTGTTAGTATATGGTCGCTAATAACCATACCAAAATTGGTCCAATCACACAAAAATTGGTCCATATCGGTTCATAATCATGGTTGCCACTAGAGCCAAAAATAGTCTACCAAAATTTTATTTCTATAGAAAATTTTGTCAAAATTTTATTTCTATAGAAAATTTTGTCAAAATTTTATTTCTAGAGAAAATTTTGTTAAAATTTTATTCGGTTCATAATAAAATGTTCATCATTGTCAAAATTTTATTTCTATAGAAAATTTTGTTCAAATTTTATTCGGTTCATAATCATGGTTGCCACTCGAGCCAAAAATAATCTACCAAGATTTTATTTCTATAGAAAATTTTGTCAAAAGTTTATTTCTATAGAAAATTTTGTGAAAATTTTTTTTCTATAGAAAATTTTGTTAAAATTTTATTTCTGTAGAAAATTTTGTCAAAATTGTATGTCTATTTTGTCAAACTGAATTATATACGTATTGGATCGATCTTTTGATTTAATATATATCACGTATGGACTTATATACAATTTAGAAGATGGTGGTAGGAGGTTTTAAGATACCTTGCCATCGGCAAGCGTTACCGCAACTTAAGTTATTCGATTGTGGATGGCAGTGTTTAGAAGAAGTTTCTACGCAATCCATGATGGAGGGTACATAAGCTTCGGCCTGGCCGAACTTACGGCCGTATATACTTGTTGTTTTTACAATTCACTTATACTAATAATGATAATATTTCAAAAGTGTAAAATAGAATTCAATATATAATCCATCGAAATAAATGTATATACATATACATAACAAAATAAATTTATGTAACGAATACTTCGTTACAACAGATTCTAGATCTGTACTTCACTCAATTCCCCTGATTTTCATTCAATGAAGCACAGAACGGGATAGATTGAATGCAGTAATGTCAGAATACCGATTCTATATTTGTACCTCAAATCCCCTGATTTTCGTTTGCTCACAAATCAGAGAGCTGTTCGCTTGGAAGCTATTGAACAAACCAAATTGCTAAGTTTGTGCAATTCAGTGACTTTCTCTGAAACTTCAACCCGTTCCATTCAAAAGCTAGTATTTCTCTCATTGAATGGCAACTTCAATTTGCTATTCCCTTTTAAGACAAGGTAATTTCGCTAAAAAAAAATATGCAATTCTCGATGGTTTTGCTATCTGATTGCAGGCCCAAAATAATGAAATACTGATTTGTTATTATAATGACGAAGCTAAGGATACCTATGAAGAAATATTAAAAAGCTGACCTCGGATGTACTTAAAACTGCCGACATTCTCCCTGAGATAACACCGATGCGACTGAAAAGGATAGTTCAGAGTATCCCAAAACCATAATCGGTATCAGATTTTCCTGAGAAAGAAACAATATCTCTTATGATAGAAATTGATGTTAGTCGAAATAAATATAACAAACTGAGAACGACTCTATACTGCAAAGGGCAAGCAATTCTTCCAACATATAAATCTGTTTTGAAGACCAAACAAAATTTATGCCCGCAGTAAGAGATACAAGTAATACACAAGTTTTGGGATTTGATGGATTATCTTCTAAGACGGAATATAAAAAATATGGGTATATAGATTATAGAAGTGTTTGTATGACTTCACTTGTCATATTACATTTTAGAAATGCCTCGTTCCAATCGACATCCTCGAGCGATTCTGGATACGACTGGCTTAATATCCCATCTCATCTGAACACCATATCAAATAAAATATGTATGTTAACCTAAAGATCCTGTTGATCTCTCTGTTATGCTTTTTTGATTTTCACACTTACCTCCTTGGATATTTTACTAAACTCCTTGCCATGCCTCTCTAAGCCTTTGAGGAAACATTCCAATTCCTGCGATGACCATTTCATTTGGAATGAATTCGATTGAGTTTGTAAAAGACTCAATACAGCCGTTGCAGTATTGCCCTCAGCCGTAAGTAATGTCTTCAAAGCTACCTCTTCGGTATGGCTACCCAAGGGGACTGCAGATGATTTACTCAGATCAATGAAACGCATAAGAATTTTCTCATCACGTTGGCAATCAGGATTCCACATTAGATCACAACCTATGGGTTCTTGAATCTCTGAGTTGCTGCTTGGACGATCATTAAATGCCGGTATTGAAGCTTGATAGGCCGAACCCAAATTAACTTTAGATTCATCGGAAAAGTCCACCAAACCTACAGGATCATCATCGAAATCATCAAAATTATCAAAGCTCAATAGAGAACAACCCAATTGTTTTAAGACATTGCAGTACAGACCGCTGCCCTTACGCTCAGGATTGAGAATGGGCGATGGTGTGTAATGAGTACGAGAGGGTTTACGAAGCTTCGATTTAAAAGGCGATAAAGCCTGATATTTGGAATAGGCAGGTTGACCCGATGAGTCCATAGATAAATGATGTCCGCCGGCTTTTAAACGGCGCTTCAATATCGAATTGGTTTGATTCGATAACGGTTGCAGAGAAGACATCTGCTGCTGATTATTGGCGGGTAGATGATGATAGTTTGCCGATTTCATCCCATGGACTAATTTACTACTAGACTGTTGCTGGTGAGATTGGCTATGTTGGATTATGGTCTGCTGTTGTTGTTGTTGCAGCAATACACTAGAATTACTATCGGGATTCTGTTCTAATTTAATTTCAACTTTGTCGGTGGTACCACTGGTGGCATATATTATCGGTTGCATTAAGGCCTCATTGAGAGAATTTAAATGATGATTATTATTGTTGGAGGTGTTTGAGGAGGATATACTATTGGTGGTGGTAGAAGCCAAAAACTGAGTCTGCTGCTGCTGCTGCTGCGTCTGTTGGGATGTCTGGGACGAAGGATTTTGTGAATTTTGTACTTGTGGTGGTATGGTTTGTACATTATAGTGAATTGTTGTTGTCGGATTTGGGTTATTCGTCATCCCATTCGTGGGTATATTCAAGATCAATTGATTCATTTCATTGGTAGACACCTGGGTGGGATTATCCAAAGCCATTTTCAATTGGCTGGAAGCCTGTTGCTGTTGCGGTTGGGTATTCGAGGTGTTCTGTGAATTCGTTTGTGGATTTGAGAAGAAATTCTGTTGCAATATCTGTTGTTGCTGTTGGTGAGGAATGTTGTGGAGTTGCTGTTGTTGCTGCTGTTGCTGCTGCTGGGACTGCATGGTATTGACTATCTTCAATTGCCCTCCAAAATCTCGGGGAGAGGATGATAATAATGGATCCTCTGAATTGGGCATCATTTGAGATTGCAAACTTAAACCGGGCAGATAATACAAATCAATGATATTCTCCTGTTGACTTTCACAATTCAAACTAATTTGATCTTCCGTGAGCACCTCCCTAAGCACTTCTTTAACCTCCTCCGCGGAACCTATGCCACTGGTGAAAAAGGATTCCGATAAAGGAGATGTAGCATTTCTTGAATCATTGAGGAATTCTTGATCCTCATCCAAAAATGAGAGATTAGCTTCGGCAAATTCTCGCAAATCACATTCAGTATCTGGATCCCCTGAGCCATTGAGTAAATCCTCTACCTTGATATTGGAATCAAAGGAATGATCCTCCAGAACACTTTTCAATTTTAAAATTTTATCATTTTCGCTCTCCTCATGATGGGAACTGTTGCTCGTATTCAGCAAGGACTCATTGAAGAATATATTCTGATTATCACTGAAATTATGTGTGTCCTCTATATAGGGCGAGGTCTGTGTGACATTCTCATGGCTAGATGGCGGTGTGGGATAGGCCAAGGGTGAATGTAGTGGTGAACTGAGACTCGAAGCATATTGTGGATGTTTGAGCTCTACCACACTATTGGGTAAACTCAGGCTATGGGTCCTTAGATTATTTTGACTTAAACCAGAATTTTGGATAATAAGTTCTTTGGAATGGAAATGTTGGAAATTGGGAAGAGTTTGTGTTGTATTGGAAGCGGAGCAATTGCTTTGCCCTGATTGAACTGATTGAAGTGGCGGCTGTTGTTGTTGACCCTCTAGATGTTGGACAGGACTCTCCAGTTTAGCTTCGATAACCTCAAATTGTTCGGAATGTTCAGAGGTTACAGACCGTGAATCTCCACCTCCACCTTTCAGTGAGTCTCCACCATCACGCAGCAATTGCATGGTATCCACTGTCTGTAGCAACATTTCCGCTTCACTGACATTGTAAACTTCCGAATCATCAAATAGACCACTTCCATCACTGGTATAGGTTACTGTATACACTTCGCTGTTGCTATCCGAACCTTGGGCTATGGTCAACGAGAGGGGAGTACCGTCGGCCAAAGTGACATTAGTTGTATTGCCCAATTGTAAGTGTTCACCCTCTAGGGGTTTCTTCATTCTACCTTTGGTCGATACCACCTGAACCTCAGAGGGTATAATGACACTGCAATTATTTTTATTGGTTATAATTTGACGGGATACTCCACCCAAGGGAACATTGGGATTATTGTGTTTTTGGGTTACGGCTATACGGGTACCACGTTTCAACAGCTCTATGAGTGTTGAATCCTTGGGATCTGTGGATGTGGAACGTGTTGTCGTTGTATTATTCGTTGTAGCCGCTGTTGCTACAGATATGACAGCCTGTGAACTTGTGGCTGTCATAGCTTTCGTTGAATTGGACGTAGATGTTGCCGCCGTTGTTATGGAGGACGAGGTGTTGGTGCCCACACCTATGTTAGTCATTGTCTTTTGTTGTTGTTGTGGTTGCTGTTTAGTACTATAGATCTCAATACTTTGGGGCAAATTCATATCTTGAACTTGAATCAAAGTTTTGGTGGCATTTTTAAGATTACCTATTGTTGTGGTTGTCGTCGTCGAGCTGGTGGTGGAGGAGGCTTGATTGGAATTCGATAATTGTTGCTGTTGCAGTTGCAGCTGTTGCTGTTGCCCGCTATTGCTGGGGGGATTTTGTTTTAGAAAACTATCCAAATCACTTATAGTGCGTCGCATATTCGTAGGATTATTTTGTGTTGAATTATTGGAGGGCGGTGCTGGTACCACAAAGGCTCCCTGGAAAGGAAACGAAAACAATGAATGGATCTCTCAATAAAACTTTATTTGAATTTGATTCAAATACATATTGGAGATTATTTTCAGTGTTTAAAAGTAATTTTTCTTTTGCTTTTTTTTACCTTATTCAAATCCTTACTCCGCTTACTAATGATCTTCTCTTCAATTAGGGCCCGAACACCTATACTAGCTGTCTGCAGTGGCGGACCATTATTCTCCTTCTTTTCACTTTTCTTGGTTTCCGGATCCTTTTTGAAATAGCCACCATGCAAACGCATATGACCATTTAGGGCGGGTACATTTTTGAATTTACGATGGCATAGATTACACTCTACGGGTTTCTGATCGATTTTAACCAAATTAAAAAGATTCGGATTCATGGTATTATTCAACTCCAATTCGATTTCTTCTTCTTTGACTTTAGATGGTGTAACCGGAGGTGGGGTTTCTTGTGTTGTTAGAAGGCCACTATCCGGAGGAAGTTCATCCACGGTAATGGCTACATTTTGTGAGGAATTAAGCTAAGAAAACAGAGAAAAATATGGTCAATTCCTATGAGTATATCTTATATTTTATTTCCTCTTACCAATTGCATATTCCATGTCCTGGGTCTTGGTGCCGAATGCACTTGATTCGAGCCACCTATTTGTTGTGGTTGTGGATTCGTATCAATTTTATATGATTGGGAACTTGTGGGCGAGGACACAGTTACTTGGGCTGTTGTCTGTTTAGTTTGTCGCATAATCTTACTAATCAAATCCAATTGTTCTCGTGTTAGACCATCACCTTCTAGATTACCACTATTATCGGTCAGGGTGATAGTGGCTCCGGTACTAGGGACCGATGTATTCATGCTGTTACTCGAAGACATTGGTGATGATGCTGAATTAGAGGTGGGGGATAATAGAGTTACACCCGTTGTTTTCAAGGGGACATTTAAAGCTTTCAATTCTTCTTCGGTTAATGCTAAACCTGTGGCTGCATCTACCACGGTACCACCATTAGAGAGATATGTTCCTAGACAAGTGGCACCATCTGGTGAACTAGCATCGCCTATGGGATGAGAACATAGGAAATTGTTATTAATTTGACTCATGACAAAAATATTATTTTATACCATTGGCTGTAGCAGGTGATAAACTTAAATTGGAATTGGAATTTGTATTTGTTGTTGTTACCGCCGATAGGGTTTGATTTTGTTGTGGGCTTATTATACTTGCGTGATGATTTTCCGTATGTCTGCGTAAGGATCGTGCGTCACAATAAGATTTACCGCAACCTTCTGCTTTACATTCGTATGGTTTCTTATTCCGATGTGTCATCATATGCCCATTTCTAAGGAAAAGCAAAAAAATTTATAAGATTTGGAATAATTTTTAAAGAAATTATCTGGAAATTTCGTTTTTGTAGAATAGAAAATTTTTGTTCAAGGTCTGGTCATATCGGTTCAAGTTTTAATAAAACCCCCATAGAAATCAAGCCACCTATATGGTTACTTGAGCATCTAAACACCGTAGTATTGTAGGTCCACATATTTGTGCTGCATATGGTTTGTATCGGCCATGTTTTGGCATAGCCTCAACATAAACCACTCTCCTGATATAACTTCTTTTGTGGTCTCACAACTCACAGTTGATAGGACTCTATCAAAAATGGGAAATTTTTTTAGTTTGGAGATTGGTAGAATTTTCTATAGAAATAAAATTTTGACAAAATTTTCTGTAGAAATAAAATGTTAACAAAATTTTCTATAGAAATAAAATTTTGACGAAATTTTCTATAAAAATAAAATTTTGAAAAAAATTTCTATAGAAATAAAATTTTGACAAAATTTTCTATAGAAATAAAATTTTGACAAAAATTTTATAGAAATAAAATTTTGGCAAAATTTTCTATAGAAATAAAATTTTGACAAAATTTTCTATAGAAATAAAATTTTGACAAAATTTTCTATAAAAATAAAATTTTGAAAAAAATTTCTATAGAAATCAAATTGTGTGAAAATTTTCTATTGAAATAAAATTTTGACAAAAATTTTATAGAAATAAAATTTTGACAAAAATTTTATAGAAATAAAATTTTGGCAAAATTTTCTATAGAAATAAAATTTTGACAAAATTTTCTAAAGAAATAAAATTTTGACAAAATTTTCTATAGAAATAAAATTTTGACAAAATTTTCTATAGAAATAAAATAATGAAAAAAAATCTATATAAAAATTTTGATGAAATTTTCTATACAAATAACATCTTGACGAAATTTTCTATACAAATAAAATGTTGACAAAATTTTCTATAGAAATAAAATTTTGACAAAATTTTCTACAGTAATAAAATTTTTAAAATTTTTTTTAGAAATTAAATTTTGACAAAATTTTCTATTGCAATAAAATGTTGACAAAATTTTCTATAGAAATAAAATTTTGACAAAAGTTTCAATAGAAATAAAATTTTGACAAAATTTTCTATAGAAATAAAATTTTGACAAATTTTCTATAGAAATAAAATTTTTAAAACATTTTCTATAGAAATAAAATATTGACAAAATTTTCTATAGAAATAAAATTTTGACAAAATTCTATAGAAATAAAATTTTGACAAAAGTTTCAATAGAAATAAAATTTTGACAAAATTTTCTATAGAAATAAAATTTTGACAAAATTTTCTATAGAAATAAAATTTTGACGAAATTCTCTAGAGAAATAAAATTTTCTGTATAAATAAAATTTGACAAAATTTTCAATAGAAATAGAATCTTGACAAAATTTTCTATAGAAATAAAATTTTGACAAAATTTTCTATAGAAATAAAATTTTGACAAAAATTTTCTGTGGAAATAAAATTTTGACGAAATTTTCTATAGAAATAAAATTTTGACGAAATTTTCTATAGAAATAAAATTTTGACAAAATTTTTTATAGAAATAAAATTTTTACAAAATTTTCTATAGAAATAAAATTTGACAAAATTTCCTATAGAAATAAAATGTTGACAAAATTTCTATAGAAATAAAATTTTGACAAAATTTTCTATAGAAATAAAATTTTGACAAAAATTTTATAGAAATAAAATTTTGGCAAAATTTTCTATAGAAATAAAATTTGGACAAATTTTTCTGTAGAAAACAAATTTTGACAAAATTTTCTATAGAAGTAAAATTTTGACGAAATTTTCTATAGAAATAAAATCTTGACAAATAAAAATTTGAATATTATTTGTATCGTTTTGTATGTATTTTGACAAAATTTCTATAGAAATAAAATTTTGACAAAATTTTCTATAGAAATAAAATATATTCGTTTTGTTGGCTTCTCTTCAATCGTTATTGTTGTTTTTGATCTCAGCTTAAAGCCATGCATTGACTAAACTACAAGTGTAGCTTAACCAACAGAGGAAAAGTATGCTTGTCAAATTTATTTGGGCAAAGCCCTATAGACTGCAAGATGGTTGGATGTACAGCTGTTTCGGAATTACCACATTCCTCATCAGCATCCTCTACTTGCAGCAAAACTATCAACCAATTATCAGAATAAATTCGGGTAATTCACTCAACCCAAAGTGAACTACACTTGAACCTCCCGAAAAAAAGTTTTTACAACATTTTCTGTAGAAATAAAATTTTGACAAAATATTCTATAAAAATACAATTTTGACGATATTTTCTATAGAAATAAAATTTTGACAAAAGTTTCTACAGAAATAAACTTTTGACATAATTTTCTATAGAAATAAAATTTTGACAACATTTTCTATAGAAATAAAATTTTGACAAAATTTTCTATAGAAATAAAATTTTTAAAAAATTCTCTATAGAAATAAAATCTGGACAACATTTTCTATAAAAATAAAAATTTTGACAAAATTTTCTACAGTAATAAAATTTTGACAAAATTTTTATAGAAATAAAATCTTGGCAAAATTTTCTATAGAAATAAAATTTTGACAAAATTTTCTATAGAAATAACATTTTGATGAAATTTTCTATAGAAATAAAATTTCGACAAAACTTTCTACAGAAATAAAATTTTGACAAAACTTTCTACAGAAATAAAATTTTGACAAAATTTTCTATAGAAATAAAATTTTGACAAAATTTTCTATAGATATAAAATTTTGACAAAATTTTCTATAGAAATAAAATTTTTACAAATTTTCTTTAGAAATAAAAGTTTGACAAAATTTTCTATAGAAATAAAATTTTTACAAAATTTTCTATAGAAATAAAATTTTGACAAAATTTTCTATAGAAATAAAATTTTGACAAAATTTTCTATACAAATAAAATTTTTACAATTTAAACAAATAAAATTTATACAAATAAAATTTTAACAAAATTTTCTATAGAAATAAAATTTTGACAAATTTTCTATAGAAAAAATTTGGCAAAATTTTCTATAGAAATAAAATTTTGACGAAATTTTCTATAGAAATACAATTTTAACAAATAAAAAATTTTAATATGGTTTGTATCGGTTTGTATGTATTTTGAAAAAAATTTCTATAGAAATAAAATTTTGACAAAATTTTCTGTAGAAATAAAATTTTGACAAAATAACTGCAGCGAAAAATAATTGAACCGTTTTATAGGAAGAATGAACTACCTCGCACGAAAATTGAATTACATTTTACTCCACATTTTGAGATTTCCACAAAGCGTTGTTAAAACCAGGAAAATGTAATGCCCTGATGTACTTTTTAACTGCTGTTCACGAAATTACATCCTCTCATAGAAGAAAAAATGTACTAAAAGTAAAGAAGAAAATCATTGTCGCCAAATCATCATCATTTTAACCATACAGTAGTTCATTCTTACTATTTTTGGGAATCGTACGAAAATCTTCGTTTGCTTTAGTTCATATTGAACTTATGTGTAGGATCATTGAACTTTATACCCACGTTTAGTTCATAAAATTTTTGAGACATACTTAAAAAAGTAAGATTTCAAGCTGTAGAAAATAATAAAATTTAACTACTAGCAAATAATTTTTTTCCAATAAAAATAAGTTAAATTTAGCGTTAGTTTAACTACGGAAATTTTTTCTGTGCGTGACTTTTCGGTAGTATAATACATAGTATGTCGTAAAAGAAATTATAAAAAATTTTAAATTTAGTTTTGGTTCTCCGATAAAAAATATGTTGTTACATTGTATTTATTGCAACTTCAAACTATTCTGGGTTTGCATGGTCAATAATGTTTATCCAAGCTTTTGTTGCATCAGCGAATGACTAGCTAGATTTTTGACTATTTTGAATTATCATGGAAATTGGCTCTAATAAGTCAAAAAGTGAATTCATAAAATTCTCTCTACATGGCAGTTCACTTATGCAAAACTTAAGTAGTGGATTTTCCTCGCTGTCAGTTTCTGCAGAAATTTGTCGAAGGTCAATTATGAGCATGTACAGATCGTCACGTTTACCGCACCATCGAGTCGGAAATAATAATTTTTGTTTGAAGTCTCCCATTGAAATAAGTCTATTCTCTAGTCTACTTTTTTTATTCCGTTAATAATTTTATGAACATTCCCGAGAATTGAAACTTCATCATATTTGATATCATCGATTTCGGTGGCCAGCTGACGGGTTTGAAATATTTTGAGTTTGCGATATTTGTTATTTACGACTCGTATGTGGCATTTACGACCATAAAACTTTCCGACAGTGGCAAACCTAAAAAAGTTTAAAATAGACCACCTCTGGCTATTTCAGCAAACGTGTACTGCTATCCTTTTTGTTCAGTCGAACTTTTTGCACTTTTCTGCTGTGTCTACTAACAAATTTCCTTGGGTGTAATATTACCAAAAATTATCTACAATTCTGAAATTGTTTTTATTTCTACTACATCTTACAAAAATATTTATGTATTTAATATGAGGTATGTTTAGGTTCGTGTAGTACGCTTATATACTTGTCACTCCATGTGTCAGCCTACTTAAATCATTTCCGGTAGCGTTGTGACTTCTTCGACACATACACCACACTCATTCACCCATCATATACACTCACAAATGCATACCTCTGAACGTGTGTCACACGTGGCGGAACATAGCGCCATCACATCAAATTTCATGTTTTGCCATTTTCTCAAACCCTTCACTTTTAATAAACATATTTGGTTTTAAGATGACAACACGCAAGAATAATTTTTGTCTACTAATGGGAATAAAAACATTGCTAGATAGGTAGGCATGAAAAGCTTGAGAAATGACTAAAATATCATATGATATACATGGCATCATATATAAATAAATGACAAAATTGTCTATGAAAATAAAATTTTGACATTTTCTATATTTTTTTTTTAAATTTTCTATTGATATAAAATTTTTGACAAAATTTTCAATAGAAATAAAATTTGTACAAAATTTTCAATAGAAATAAAATTTGTACAAAATTTTCAATAGAAATAAAATTTTTACAAAATTTTATATAGAAATAAAATTTTGACAACATTTTTTATAGAAATAAAATATTGGAAAAATTTGCTATAGAAATAAAATTTTGACAAAATTTTTAGTAGAAATAAAATGTTGACATTTTTTGTTTATAAAAATATATTCGACAAAATTTTCCATAGAAATAAAATTTTGACAAAATTTTCTATAGAAATAAAATTTTGACAAAATTTTCTATAGAAATAAAATTTTGACAAAATGTTCAATAGAAATAAAATTTGTACAAAACTTTCAATAGAAATAAAATTTGTACAAAATTTTCAATAGAAATAAAATTTTGAACAAATTTGCTATAGAAATAAAATGTTGATAACATTTTTGATAGAAATAAAATTTTGAAAAAATTTGCAATTGAAATAAAATTTTGACAATATTTGCTAAGAAATAAAATGTTGACAATTTTTTTTTATAAAAATACAATTTTGACAAAATTTTCCATAGAAATAAAATTTTGACAAAATTTTTAGTAAAAATAAAATGTTGACAATTTTTTTTTATAAAAATATAATTTTGACAAAATTTTCCATAGAAATAAAATTTTGACAAAATTTTCTATAGAAATAAAATTTTGACAAAATTTTCTATAGAAATAAAATTTTGACAAAATTTTCTATAGAAATAAAATTTTGACAAAATTTTCTATAGAAATAAAATTTTGACGAAATGTTCAATAGCAATACAATTTGTACAAAATTTTCAATAGAAATAAAATTTGTACAAAATTTTCAATAGAAATAAAATTTTTACAAAATTTTATATAGAAATAAAATTTTGACAACATTTTTTATAGAAATAAAATTTTGAACAAATTTGCTATAGAAATAAAATACAATAAAGACAATATTTGCTATAGAAATAAAATGTTGACAAAATTTTCCATAGAAATAAAATTTTAACAAAATTTTCTATAGATTTTTTTTTAAATTTTCTATAGATGTGAAGTTTTAACAAAATTTTCGATAGAAATAAAATTTTTGGCACAAATTTCAATAGAAATAAAATTATTACAAAATTTCCTTAGATATAGAATTTTGACAAAATTGTTTGTAGAAATAAAATTTTGACAAAATTTTCTATAGAAGTAAAATTTTAATGAAATTTTTTATAGAACTAAAATTTTCTATAGAAATAAAATTTTGCCATAATTTTCTGTAGACATAATTTTCCTCTCTTGGTAAACTATTCTTGTAGTTTAGTCATCATTAACAAAATTTTCGATAGAAATAAAATTTTTGACAAAATTTTCTATAGAAATAGAATTATTACAAAATTTCCTGTAGATATAGAATTTTGACAAAATTTTTTATAGAAATAAAATGTTGACAAAGTTTTTTATGGAAATAAAATTTTTGACAAAATTTTCTATAGATGTAGAATTTTGACAAAGTTTTTTATAGAAATAAAATTTTGACAAAATTTTCTATAGAAGTAAAATTTTAATGGAATTTTTTATAGAACTAAAATATAGAAATAAAATTTTGCCAATATTTTCTGTAGACATAATTTTCCTCTCTAGGTAAACTACTCTTGTAGTCGCATGGTTTTAAAAACAAAAATATCTATTAAAATAGAAGTAATTTTTTTTTATCAATTTTAGCTGAAATTTAAAAAAAAAGCTTAATTTAGATAATTTTTGATTATTGTTATTTTTTTAGTTGACAACATATGGGGTATACAACTTTGGCGAGACTGTGAAATACTATACTACAATATTTTCCAAATTTTCTCTAAAATTTTTTGTTATCATGTAATGGGCGTTGAAATAAAATCGATAAAACTGTTCAAAAATAATTCAATAAATAGAATAAATAGAAATTCAACTGGAATTAAATAAATAAAAAAATAAATTTTTTAACAAAAATGTTTATAAGAAAGAACTTATAAAAAATAAATTAGCAAAATCTTTTTTAGAAAATTAAAGGAAACTTCCATATACAGAATATAAAACAAATTTAAATAATATATAAAATAGTCGAATAAATTTTTCCATTCAAATAAATACTTTTTAGAACTTAAATAAGAAAATTTAAGATTTTTCCCAATATAAGATCGAACATTTTTTTTAGTTACATCTCTTGTTTATCTCATTTAGAATATAGACCACGGTTGCCACTCAAATCCAAAATTGGAAAAAAAATTTTACCAAAAAACTACTAAACAAAAAATTTTATTTCTATAGAACATTTTATCAACAATTTATTTCTATTGAAAATTTTGTCCAATTTTTGTTGTAGAAAATTTTGTCAAAATTTTCTTTCTTTAGAAAATTTTTTCAAAATATTATTTCTATAGAAATTTTTGCCAAAATATTATTTCTATAGAAAATTTTGTCAAAATTTTATTTCTTATTTTTTTTCATGTTAGCCTGATACTAAAACAGGCGATTAACGTCCAAATGCATGATATCTTAATTTTACGATTAATTATTTTTCGAGCTTTTTGGACAAAGTAGATCAAGGAGTTTGATCAATAGAACCATTGAAGAAAACGCCAGATACAAATCTATACACGCCTAGACTGTACATGTTTCAGCTCGGGCGAATGAACTTTTCCACAGCCTTTAGTATAGATCTGGCTGGGAGAGATAACTCAATTTTGTTCCCTTTATGCCAACTTCTTATGGAGAAAACATTTGGGAATTCTCTTCCTACAAATTGAGTCTTTCTATAGAAAATTTGGTCAACATTTTTTCGATAGAAAATTTTGTCAAAAATTTTGCTATAGAAACTTTGCCAAAATTTTTGCTATAGTAAATTTTGTCAAAATTTTATTTCTATAGAAAATTTTGCCAAAATTTTTGCTATAGAAAATTTTGTCAAAATTTTATTTCTGTAGAAAATTTTGTCAAAATTTTGTATTTACAGAATATTTTATCAAAATTTTGTATCTATAGAATATTTTGCCAAAATTTAATTTCAATAGAAAATTTTGTGAAGTCCCTCTTAGTTGGAGAGGAATAATTTGCAAAATCTATCAAAACAATTACAATGCTAGCAATTTGCTTAACAGTAAAAAAATCTACCATTTCTGGTAGACCTCTACCAGCTGTGGCAATCGTGATATAGACCCATCCTAATATTTATAATATGTACTCGTATTGATGATTTGTTTATAATTGAAAGGGAACTTACAAGTGATCTTGTCGCTTAAATGCTTTTGAGCACATAACACAAACGTATTTCCGTTCGTCACTGTGCGTCAGTTTATGTTTGGCCAGAGCTGATGCATTTCCAAAAATTTTATTACAGATCTGTAAAGAGAAACAAAAAAGAAAAATTGATGAAATGGAAAAAAAACCCAAAATTAAATTAAAACACACATTTTGTGAAAAAATATAACAACAATGGCATACAACATTATGCTATTTACAATTATGAGCTAAGTACAGAGAAATTTGTACACATACAAAAATGTCTTTTAATTAGACGCCACCATCACCCTTTGCTGTGGAAGAAGCCACCCATGTGGGACTCTAACGTACAATGTTCCTTCTATCCAGACACATGTCCTCTTTCCACGCATATTACAATCTTACATGTAGAATCTGATATCTGAGTGTAAGAAGACCATATGGACAATTTGGTTGTGGTTGCTGATGACGATGACTCCGTTGTCTGTCAGGTTGTTGTAGGCTTTCTAATTGCTAGGTGGTGGATTGATTTGGATATTTACTTGCAAAATCTTTAGTGTGATACAGTGGACAATGTTTAAACAGGGCGATGTTTTTTTTTAGATATTTCTTCACTTTGAGAGAAATTTTAACTGTAAAATAATTTAAAATATTTTTAGGAAAAAAAATTTCGCCCCAAAATCAAAATAGGAGCAACATTCTGCACACACCTTCAAAATGAGGGGTGTTTTTTAAATGCAAAATTGAAAGTGTTCATGCCAAAACAGGTTCCATCTCTGCAATAAACCTCAATTCCAGAGGTCTCTTAGTACGTAAGATAAACTCAACCATTATTTCGTTAAGTTGAATTTGTAACATATTTGTTAACACTGAAGTTTCTTACGCTCACTCTCAATAGAATAGTCAACCAATAAAGTTTAACCAAGTCCAGTATTACATACTTGCGTTTTGTCTTCCACATACTGATAAATTGGTAAGGAACAAAACCTACGATTACATCTGAAGTGATTTGTATTCCTAATTCCGACTCCTTGTTGTTTTCCTTTTTTCGTTTTTCATTTCGTTATCTGGGCCAAAATCTTTGGAGTATACCAATTGGGTATAATCTTTCGGGTAGCCAAATTCACCAGTTTTCTCCTCTTCGAAGGTTCACATTTCACATTTACATGGTCCTCCGAACCGAATCTTGGAATCCTGAAAGCTATACAACCGTCCCATTAATTCTAGGAATCAACAAGGTTTGTCCCACTTCAGAAGGTAAATCCGTTTTTCGGCCAAAAATTAAAAATCTACGTGAGTACTTCCATATCCTATTACAGAAAGTTTTAGTTAAATTTTCACAAGTGTGTGTAATAAAAAGAAACCTTTCCAAACAAAAAGAAAAATCATCGCAATTTGTTCTTTTGGTTGCTATTTAGTGTGACGAGAGAAAAATCTAAAATTCCTAAATTTCGAGACATTTACGTGTAAATCTTAATTTATGTTATCACCACTTAAATTTCCCCTATAAAAAACTTCTCCGCAAGAGTTTAATTATTCGTGGGGAATTCGTTTATTGGACACGTTCAGAAATTCCGTTAGAATCGATATATAAGGTCACATTTTACATGATTTATGTAAAATATTTCAGTATACAGCAACAAGTATATGTTCCTATAATATTCTCCCATTAAATTTTAAGTTACATTACAATATCATTGCATTTACCTGTCAGCGCTCTCTTTTTCTCACACCGATCGTTTTTGCCTCAACCATATTCCCCACTTTTGGTTTGTTATATTCAACTGCGCTAACGATTCCCCTCATAATTCTCACTGGTGCAGTGGGGAATAACGAGTATAACAATTACCTTGTACTCTCACTGAGACAACATTGTTTGCATCTCATGTGTTATACCACAGTTTCCCCTCCTTTTGGCGACACTGTTATACGTAGGGGCGCGTATTGGCATTTCTATTTCAATCAACTGGTATAATTCCCGTATCACTGAGAGTCTATTGGTGATCAGTTTTTTTTTTTCCTTCATACAGTGATCTGTTAATTTTACAGGCATTTGATGCTGTCTGGTTTTTTAATAATTGCATTTTGACAGTTCCACTCACCAAACATTGAGGCAAGAAGGCAAAGTGTTTACGAAAAGGTCACATTTTAAAAATTAAAATTACGCATTAATCCAAGACAAAAGGGGAAACCCGAATTAAGTGGAAAATAAATAAACCAATCAATATTCAAGGTATTGCGAGACACATGAAATTTGAGTTCGACACAATACTTTTGGGTGAAATTGTATCCGAAGTTCCGAATCGTAAGAAGGGGAATTGCCAGCAAATTGGAGAAATTTTCATTATTTCGCCCACATATTTTGGATTTGAACGATTCAGTAGTTCATGTAAGTTTCGAAATTTTATGTATACTGCCCGGGACTAGTACACTAGTAGAGAAACCCCAAATTTAACAGCACGGCTCTGGCCAGTGGTTGAATGCAGTGAAAGTGCAAGTGTTTTCAAAACGATTTGTTGAGTACTACACGGAATTAAGTTAAGTTCTCGAGCTGAATATATTCCATAAAGTTTTTGGAATCATATTGGTTATCCCTATCATATTTCGCGGAAGCAAAAATTAGCTTGTTATTGGTTGATTGTCAATTGTTGAACATTTTCCACACTCCAAATTTCTAAAGCTTTGAAGGGGCAGAATTATACAAAATTATTTAATTGGTATAGCCCGAATAGTGTTTATTCAATTGTATGGTTTTATATATCAGTGAGCTTTCGAATCCGATGTGTAAAAGAGGGCCAGTGTTCGGGGCCAACGACACGTTATTTTCCAAATCAACATCTTGTGCGAAGGTTTAGAAAGTTTTCTCCAGATTTCATTTCTAAGAAAATTTTGTCAAAAATTTTCTTTCCATAAAAATTTTTTTGTCAAAATTGTATTTCTATAGAAATTTTTTCGAAATTTTATTTCTATAGAAAATTTTATGGAAAAACTAATTCTATAGACAAATTCGTCAACATTTTATTTCTACAGAAAATTTTTGTGACCATTTTATTTCTGTAGAAAATATTCTCAAAATTTTACTTGTTAATAAAAATTATGTCGAGATTTTTTTTTTTTTTTTTTTTTTTTCTATAGGAAATTTGTCGAAATTTAATTTCTAAAGGTAAATTTTCTCAACATTTTGTTTCTATAGAAAATTATATTTTAGTTATATTTTTGCATTCAATTCCGTACACTGCGCGAACCGTAGTTAATTTTTTGTTGTTTAACGAACAACGATAGTAGTAATTGTTGGCAAACCAATTCTTTGGTTTACATGGATCAATAACTTTCCTGATATCTGTATACGTCCCATTATATATAGATTTTAGTAAGTTTTCAATTTTGTTCACAGCGAATTTACATTCGGTATTTTTATTTCATCAAAGTGAGAAGTCCTACCATCCATCCATTTCGTGTTTCGCTATTGAAAATCGTGTTAAATTGAATTACATTAAATTAAATTTTAACTTGAATTTATTTATTTATTGATATATAAGATATTTCGTCATCGAATCTGCTGTAATCAATTACAATATTTATTTACAATATTTTCAAAAGTTTCCGATTCGGTTGAATTTTGTAGTTTGTGATTTGATTGGACTATACTTTGGGAATAGAATTTTCGCTCAAATCAATTACAAGTTGCTTTGACTTATAATCCGACTCCGAGCGGTTTCTACTTTCGTTACTCATACCGATGGAATTGCATTAAATTCTATTCCTGTACGGCCTCAGATTGTCGAAGTTAAAATTTCTTTAGCTACGATATTTACGATAAAGGGAGCATTTTTAATGTGAATTGGGTATGTTTGGTATTACAATCAGAAGTACGCTATATCGCATGAGATTGTTTACACGACTTAATTTTATTTAAATTGTTCTGAATTTGGAAAATTTGAGTTTCAAACTTTTCACGTTTCCAATTTGGCGATTATTTTTATTTTTTTTTTTGTCTTGTGTTTTCTTACAATTCCAAGAGTGATTTAAATCGAAAATTATTTCGCCATTGGACTTTTTGGAATCTTTGGCCAATTTGTGATTCTTTTCGCCTACCCCAATTTCAACTAATTGGATCATTTTCATACTGCAACTGCGAAGAAAATAAATCTGTTTCATACGTTCATTTCCGTTTGCTTGAGCCAAAATGTCTGTCGTATTGACCAAGTTTACCCAGATTTCCGATGCGCTGATTATTTTCAATTCTGAAATCGGGAGCGATATGTTAAATACCTCTTCTATTCACTCACTGAAAGTTCATGAGGAGGAGTTACGGGATATTTGGCGTAGAGTTAAACCTACTTACGAAGAGAGCGTCCAAGAGCTACTGGCCTCTTCCGATGAGGATAGTAAGCACGATTTGGAGACTGTTCGGGCCCGGTACCAGACCACTTACGCCACTTACGTTGACTGTATGTCGAGAATAGGGGAGGCTATCGCCGCCAAAAAGGTAGTCGAAACGAGTTTCGAATCGAATACCACACAAAACAGAAATGAGCATTCGTCCGTGCATCTCCCTCCGTGCGATACCGAATTGTTCCATGGCGATTACCTTTCATGGCCGTCGTTTCGGGATCTTTTTACCGCCATTTATATTCGAAATTCTCGCTTGTCTCCGGTTGAAAAGTTGTTTCACTTAAACAACAAAACGAGAAACGAGGCGCGAGAAGTAGTCAAAAAGGCCCCGTTAACAAATGAGGGTTTCGAGATCGCATGGAAAGCATTACAACTCCGATATGAAAATAAGCGGTTATTGATCAATAGTCAGCTCAAACTTCTTTTTGGTTTGCAGAAAATTTCGGTTGAGTCCGGTGACTCTATAAAATCCATTCAGAGTACAATAAATGGAATCATATCCGCTTTGAAACTTTATGATATAGATGTTCACAGTTGGGATCCAATATTTGTGTACTTGTGTTGTACAAGACTTCCAGAAAATACCTTATCCTTATGGGAACAGTCCGTTAACAATAAAAGCGAATGTCCTTCCTGGCAGGAACTTGACAAATTCCTTACGGGAAGATATCAGACTTTGGAAACGGTTTCCGATCTCAATATCAATCCTTCGTCTTGCAAATCTACGGATCCCCCAAAAAGCTTTCCGAAAGTTCCGAAACGCGTTAATGCATATCAGAATAAATTAACTATTCCTCAATGCAAGCTGTGTCCTGACCAATCACATACTATTAGACTTTGTCCGAAGTTTGCAAATATGTGCTACAAGGACAAAATGGAGTGCATAAGAAAGCTTAAACTTTGCTTGAACTGCTTCGCAAAGAATCACACAGTCAAGGAATGTAAAAGCACCTTTAATTGTTTAAAGTGTCATCTACGACATCATACACTCCTGTGTACTACTAAAGGCGATTCGGGAAACAGCTCTCCACCCGTATCCTCCGAAGCAGGCAGTTCTAATAGTCAACAAATACAGTCCACTACCTCAAATGCAACTTCTGTCGATTGTATTCAATCGTTAGCCTCAACTACATCTAGGAAAGTCCTGTTGGGAACGGCTATCGTACATATCCTCCACAGGGGAGAAATTTTCATGGCGAGAGCAGTATTCGATTCGGGCTCTGAGGCCTCATTTTCAAATTGCTCAATCTCAATGCCAATAAAATTTCTGCTCATATTTCGGGTTTAAACGGTTCAATTTCAGCGCGATCTCAAAAGATCTGTGACATTTGCATTACTTCCCCTATTAACTCTGAAATTACCATTAACACATCCGCTATAGTTCTTCCACATTTAACTTCCTCGTTACCAACATTCACTGCCAATGCAGAAATGTTCTCCCAAATACCAGATATCCAATTAGCCGATCCTGAATTTTATAGAACTTCGTATGTCGACATTTTAATTGGTGCTGATCTCATTCCGCAAGTTATGCTTGACGGAATAAAACGCCAAGTTTGTGGATCCCTTATGGCTCAAGAAACCATATTTGGTTGGGTCTTAACCGGTCCCATCCAGTCAGATATCATTAAATCATTTCGGACTACCGTGTCTTATCTCACTGAAATGAACTTGGACGAACAAATTTCGAAATTTTTTGAGGTGGAAGACCTTCCTAAACGGAAGTATATGTCCGAATCTGATAAATTATGTGAGGAACTTTTTGTCCGTACAACCACCAGAGGTCCGTCTGGACGTTATATTGTAGAACTTCCGTTCAAAGAGGGGTTCGGTAAATCATTGAAGCTAGGGTATTCAAAACATATTGCAACAGCACAATTTCTGCGAACTGAGAATCGCCTTCTTCGAACCCCAGAAATTAAGCTACAGTATGACACAGTTATAAGGGAATATTTGGCTTTGGGCCATATGAAAGAGGCTTCTTCCGATTTAACCGATCACACTGGCTGCTATTACTTGCCACATCATTCTGTTATCCGTCCCGATAGCGTTACTACCAAACTTCGGGTAGTTTTTAATGCATCCAATTCCACTTCAAACGGAATCAGCTTGAATGATGTCCTTCATTGTGGTCCTTCACTGCAACTTGATTTGACTAGTTTATTGCTTCGGTGGCGTATCTATAAAATCGTTTTTAATAGCGATATCGAGAAAATGTATCGTCAGATTTTCGTAACTCCGAAACACACTCCGTTCCAAAAGATAATTTACCGAAGTAATCCACAAGAAGATCTCCGTGAATACGAATTGAAAACGGTTACCTTCGGATTAAATTGTGCTCCGTATCTGGCGTTACGCACTTTGCAGCAGCTTGCAACTGATGTAAAGGATTCGTTTCCTATCGCTAGTCATATCCTTATGTCATCAATGTACGTAGATGATGTTCTGGCTGGTAGCCATGATATAGCTTCCGCAATTCAGGCACGGGAGGAACTGATTTCCGCATTGAATTCTGCAGGGTTCCCGTTAAGGAAATGGACTTCCAATTCTCCCGAATTTCTTCAAACAATTCCTAGAGAACATTTACTTAACGATGCCTTTTTAAAGTTCGATGATAGCAGCACGGCTAAAACCTTAGGCGTAAGATGGAACGCCAGAGATGATTATTTCTATTTTCACGCACAAACCATAAAATCATCTGAGCGTCCAACAAAACGTCAAATTCTATCCGAAATTTCCAAACTATTCGACCCAGCTGGTTGGTTATGTCCTTACATTGTGACTGCAAAGCTTTTAATGCGTAACATATGGTCACGTAAAATTGATTGGGACAACCAAATACCATCCGATCTTTTAACCAACTGGCAGAATTTTCTCGACCACTATTCAGGCATTGAAAATATTAGGATCCCTCGTTGGGTGCAGTATAGTCCGGAATGTGAGGTCCAGTTACATGGCTTTAGTGACGCTTCCGAGAAGGCGTACGCTGCAGCGGTATACTTGCGTTCTGAGACATCGGACGGAAAGGTGAATGTCCATTTACTCACTGCTAAATCGAGGGTGTCTCCACTGAAAACGATATCTATTCCTCGACTCGAACTTTGCGGTGCGGTTCTGCTTGCCGAATTAATTGAATCGATTATGCAAATTTTCCCAGTTCCTAATATCCGGATATATTGTTGGACGGATTCTATGATTGTCTTAGCTTGGTTGAGAAAACCGGCCTTCTCGTGGAAAACTTTCGTAGCGAACCGGGTGTCCAGAATTTCCGAAATTGTTGACACGAAGAGCTGGTCCCACGTTGAGTCGAGGTATAATCCAGCCGATATTGCCTCACGCGGAGCTTACCCTTCCGAAATATCTGATAATAATCTATGGTGGTGTGGACCTCCATGGCTGAAACTTCCACCAAGTTTGTGGCCAATAACAGTTCCTGTAGAAATCAACGAAAGTCTCATTGAGGCTAAGATTTCTACAAATTTTACATATTTTGCCCAGTTTGAGGATCCCCTCAATAGATTTTCTTCCTTCAGTCGTGCGATGAGAGTCTTGACATATGTGTTCCGTTTTATTTCGAAAACCCGGAAAACATTCTCTTCGACTGACTCAATAGATTCCATCCAAATACGGACATGTGACATCGAGAATACTAAAAGATGTTTAATAGTATTGGCGCAAAAGAACATATACCCAAACGAATATCGAAGTCTTACTAGAAAGAGTTTAATTCCGTCTTCCAGCTCTCTTTCAAGTCTAAATCCTTTTATTGACTCGAATGGAATTATGCGCGTTTGCAGTCGTATTGCCGGGTCTGAAGGGCTGACATACGACGAGCAATATCCGATAATCCTGCCTTACAACTGTCAATTTTCTCGATTACTTCTGAAATTCATTCACATTGTAACTATTCATGGAGGAAATAATTTAATGCTCCGAATGTTGCGATTACAGTTTTGGATTCCGAAAGCGAAGAATCTAATAAAGTCTACAATTCATAACTGTAAGGCTTGTGTAATTGCTAAGCATAAACTCCAAAAGCAATTAATGGCCACACTCCCCCCCGAACGAACAACAATTTCCAGACCATTCGCGAACACCGGAATCGATTTTGCCGGCCCGTTCGACATCAAAGCATTCACCGGGCGTTCCGTATATAGTTCCAAGGGATATGTTTGCGTATTCGTTTGCTTCGCAACGAGGGCAATACATTTAGAGACAACGACCAATCTATCCACTCCAGATTTTCTAGCGGCCTTCCACAGGTTCGTATCACGTCGTGGATGCCCTAGAAATGTTTATTCTGATAATGGCAAGAACTTCGTCGGCGCGTCTAAAGAACTTGCTCAAAATGTCCTAAAATGTTCCCGTGATTCGATTCATTCCCATTTCGCTCACCAAGAAGTCACTTGGCATTTCATACCACCTGGAGCTCCACACATGGGGGGACTCTGGGAGGCGGGTGTCAAAAGTTTTAATACACACTTCAAAAAAATTGCGGGGAATTATCGCTTTACTTTCGAGGAATTCACTACTATCCTAGCTCGGATTGAGGCATGTTTGAACTCGCGACCAATTTCCCCTATGTCCGAAGATCCGAATGATATCCTGGCATTGACTCCCGGCCACTTTCTAACTGGGGGTCCAATATTGTCCTTATGTGAACCATCCGAGATTGAAACCAATTTATCCATTGTCAACCGTTGGCGTAAAGTTAAGGCTTTATGCCAACAATTTAGTATTCGTTGGAAACATGAGTACCTAAAAGAGATGCATAAACGGGTAAAATGGCAAACTCCACAAAAGAACATTGACGTCGGTTCAATGGTCGTCATTCGAGATGATTGCCTTCCTTCAACAGAATGGAGACTCGGAAGAGTCACGAAAGTTTATCCGGGAAAAGACAATTTAGTAAGGGTTGCTGATATTTTAACAGCAAAAGGTTTAATTACACGTCCACTTGTGAAAATTGTGCTTCTTCCTCCTTGTTAAGTTCAATCAATACTAATTCTTTCCTTACAGGATGCCTTCCGTCCAAAGCAGAGTGACCAAAATTAAATCTACAAAAAATTCCTTCCCTTGTAAAATTTGCAAGGGCGTTCACGGTTTGAGAAATTGCCAAAAGTTCCTAAAAATGTCTGTTGAAAAACGTCTACAAATTGTTGTTGCCCACAACTACTGTCCGAACTGTTTGGCTCATCAGCATTCATCTGGGTCTTGCTTCTCTTCACTTGGTTGCAAACACTGTGGCGGTCATCATCATTCGTTTCTTCACATACATAGTCAAAGCACTCCGAAAAGTTCTCGGCAAGTCAAGACAGAACAAAGTTCAAATCGGATCCTATCTAAACCACACCCGATCTCACCAATTGGTGGAACAGTTAGCCTAGACGTTATAACCAGCCCAAATTCAACTACTCTCTTCCCGACTGCCGTTGTCGAAATTTTAAACGGCAAAACACGACATCATGTAAGGGTAGTTATCGACCAATGCACATCTGTCAGCAAAATTTCGAAGCAATTAGTTGAGGATTTAAATCTTCCTAGAACTCGCCTTGGTGATGAGGCCATATGTTGTGTAACCGTCCGATTACGACAATCTCCATATGAATCCATCGAAACGATGATGATGATCAACAACCGCATATCTATGGACACTCCGAAAAGGTCTCTTCCTGCATCAACTGCAACGAAATTTCCCAACCTAACGTTAGCAGACCCTCAATTTTATAAAAGTGGTCCCTTCGCAATTGTTTTCGGTGCTGACGTTTATACGAAAATCATTCGACCTGGCATGATTATGGGCAATCCGGGACTTCCGGTGGCACTGAACACAATCTTTGGATGGGTACTCTCTGGGTCCTGTTCAACATAGATATTATGAAAAAAAATCTACTTATGAATTAAATTTTCCTAGTTGTTAAGCATATTTGAATTTGTAGGAATCTGTACACATTTTCTTTTTCAATTGATTGAATTGCGCAATTAATCTTGAATTTCTAAAAAGTTTTTATTGCATACAGCAAGAGGAGGCGGAAATGTTCATGCCAAAACAGGTTCCATCTCTGCAATAAACCTCAATTCCAGAGGTCTCTTAGTACGTAAGATAAACTCAACCATTATTTCGTTAAGTTGAATTTGTAACATATTTGTTAACACTGAAGTTTCTTACGCTCACTCTCAATAGAATAGTCAACCAATAAAGTTTAACCAAGTCCAGTATTACATACTTGCGTTTTGTCTTCCACATACTGATAAATTGGTAAGGAACAAAACCTACGATTACATCTGAAGTGATTTGTATTCCTAATTCCGACTCCTTGTTGTTTTCCTTTTTTCGTTTTTCATTTCGTTATCTGGGCCAAAATCTTTGGAGTATACCAATTGGGTATAATCTTTCGGGTAGCCAAATTCACCAGTTTTCTCCTCTTCGAAGGTTCACATTTCACATTTACAGAAAGAAATACGTCAAGTTTATATTGACCAAATTTTGACCGTATCACCCTTTATAAGAGGTGGTTCAAAAAATTTCGTTGGTCGTACCCCTCATGAAATTGCATTTAGATATTCCGTTATCGAAATAACTTGATTGTGCCAGCAGGATTGTGCAATCCCGGTTTCAGGTAACATATATGACTAGTCCAGAGAATGAAGCATTTTTGTCGTTGGCGGCTGACACCAATTTTTCCCCCCGGCGGTTTGACGGCTAAACCGATATAAATTTGCTGCCCGATTCCATGTTTAGCTGAATGACAAGGTACCTCTTTTTATAACCGAGTCCAAACGGCGTTTGAAACTACTTAGAGAAGTTTTGAAACTCAGAAATGTCACCAGCATTACTTAGAGGGAATAATCCACAGTTGAAAACTTGTTTAGAGTTCGGTTGAAGCATTGAGCCCACGACCCTTTTTGTATGCAAGGCGGGCATGCTAACCATCGCACCACGGTCGATCCTTGGTCCGGTATTTTGGAATTTGTAACACATCGAAATTTTGGTCTAAGACCACATAAAATATATCTATTTAATATCGTGGTGAAAATCTGATTTGATCTATCAGGTTGGCTGATAAGTCCCCGGTCTGACACCTAGATGGCGTCGCTAGTATTAAATGCATATTATTTTTATATAGTACCAACCTTCAAATGATTCGTGTCAAAATTTGACGTCTGTAAGTCAATTAGTTTGTGAGATAGAGCGTCTTTTGTGAAGCAACTTTTGTTATTGTAAAAAAAAAATGGAAAAAGGGAATTTCGTGTTTTGATAAAATACTGTTTTCTGAAGGGAAAAAATACGGTGGAAGCAAAAACTTGGCTTGATAATGAGTTTCCGGACTCTGCCCCAGGGAAATCAACAATAATTGATTGGTATGCAAAATTCAAGCGTGGTGAAATGAGCACGGAGGACGGTGAACGCAGTGGACGCCCGAAAGAGGTGGTTACCGACGAAAACATCAAAAAAATCCACAAAATGATTTTGAATGACCGTAAAATGAAGTTGATCGAGATAGCAGAGGCCTTAAAGATATCAATGGAACATGTTGGTCATATCATTCATCAATATTTGAATATGCGGAAGCTCTGTACAAAATGGGTGCCGCGCGAGCACACATTTTACCAAAAACAACAACGTGTTGATGATTCTGAGAGGTGTTTGCAGCTGTTAACTCGTAACACACCCGAGTTTTTCTGTCGATATGTGACAACGGATGAAACATGGGTCCATCACTACACTCCTGAGTCCAATCGACAGTCGGTTGAGTGGACAGCGGCCGGTGAACCGTCTCCGAAGCGTGGAAAGACTCAAAAGTCCGCAAGCAAAGTAATGGCCTCTGTTTTTTGGAATGCGCATGGAATAATTTTTATCGATTATCTTGAGAAGGGAAAAACCATCAACGCTGACTATTATATGATGTTATTGGAGCGTTTGAAGGTCGAAATCGCGGCGAAACGGCCGCATATGGAGAAGAAAAAAGTGTTGTTCCACCAAGACAACGCACCGTGCCACAAGTCATTGAGAACGATGGCAAAACTTCATGAATTAGGCTTCAAATTGCTTCCCCACCCACCGTATTCTCCAGATCTGGCCCCCAGCGACTTTTTCTTGTTCTCAGAGCTTAAACGGATGCTCGAAGGGAAAAAATTTGGCTGCAATGAAGAGGTGATTGCCGAAACTGAGGCCTATTTTGAGGCAAAACCGAAGGAGTACTACCAAAATGGTATCAAAAAATTTGAAGGTCGTTATAATCGTTGTATCGCTCTTGAAGGGAACTCTGTTGAATAATAAAAACGAATTTTGACAAAAAAAAATGTGTTTTCTTTGTTAGACCGGGGACTTATCAGCCAACCTGTTAGCTATATCTTTCCATCCATCCGTCTGTTGAAATCAATCTAACTTCCCAACTGAAAAAGCATATTGATGTAGGTCAGATGGCATTTCAAATGGACCATATCAGACCACTTTTACTTATAGCCCCCATATAAATCGAACCCTAGATTTGATCTCCGGAGCCTCTTGGATGAACAAATTTTATCCGATTCAGTTGATAATCTGATCTGATCCGTCTATAATTTTATATAGCACCCATATTAACCTATACCCAGATTTGATCTCGGGATCCTCTTGGATGAGCAAATTTCATCCGATCTACTTGAAATGTGGTATAACTATACATTCCATGATATTAGGTTTGGTTCTGGCGTCAATCCGTCATTTCAGATCCTCATAGATGTATCCATCTACATTGGTTTCCACTGTAAAACTTTACACTTTTATTCCGAAATACTTTTCAATTCGTTTCGATGTTGAAACGAAATGGCCAGAAAGTGGTCGTTTTTCTTGGCGTCTGAAACCTAATTGGAAACTTTCGTTTGGGTTGTTCATTTCACAACGTGTAATAGTTTTCTTTTAACAAGATGCGTGAATGCATTCACATGAGTTAGCATTCGTCTTACTTATTCGTTCTCTCTGAAATTGGGTTATATTTCAAACATTTTTGAGATTAATTAAAAATCTACGCTAGACGGTTTAGTAATGAAGGCATGTAGCGGACTACTGAAGACCTTCACAGTTTTCATATCCAAATTAGCCGAACAACTAATAATAATGAACAGGTACTAGTGAGTGACATACGCACTGACTAAGAGTGCGTAACAAATGAGTGGAAATGTTTTCAAGATGGTCATAAATATGCTTGATTTGGCAAGCAAAGTAAAATGTTACTCACGCCTGTGATTAGAAACAGTTACTCAGAGAGGTAAGAGAACTGTCGTGATCCTTAACATAATGTCAGGTGTTTAGTCACCAACAATTTACAATGAATCCCACGGCAGCGGGTTCTCTATATCAGATTGACCTGATAGGATGTATTTAGAAGCTGGCGCGTTTTGTGTTGGAGGAGATGCAACCCGGGGAGCCTCCTTCGTTTGCTTTTGCCCCGAGCCTGCACCCAGAGAAGGAATATGATCACCTCATCGAGAGCAAAATGTTATTTTTGGACGGAGAACATATAACATGTTTGCGGCAACCATGTTATTTTCTAAAAAAGCAAATGTCTAGCTTCGGCAACCATGTATATGTTTGCCGAGAAAACAACATTTTTGCGACAAAAATGTTCCATGGTCACCATCCAAAAATAATATGTTGCCCTCGAAACATGGTTGAGATGATCATATTCCTTCTCTGCGTGTGGATAATCGATCCAAGAGAGGAAACTGATTGATACATGTAGCTTTCGCCATAGTCATGGAGGCAATGTGCTACGTGTGGATCGCACAAGAAGTAGAGGTGGTGGCCTAGCTTTCATATTGCACTGTTCCGAACAGTTTATGCCTATTTCACCTGTACTAGACACTATTGAGATGTACAATGTGAACATCTCAATTGTTGGTAGCTATGTTCCAGGTTCTTATCCACATTGACTAGCTGTTGTGTGGAAATAACCGATTGGTGGTAGGAGACTACCCCATGAACTTTGGTATACTCTACTAGGTAATGACCATAGGGGTAGATCAGCACATTTTGCACAGTGAACGAAGTGGCCCCACGAGCATTTTATGTGATTCCTGCAGTTCCTTAGCTTCGCTCGGACTGATAAATGACGTGTCCTAGCAACCCGTATATGGAATATGGATTCTGTAAAGTCCATAGCACCATGACAGCTTTGCATGTCACTTCATCATACACAAATAGAGGAATCGACCAGCCCAAGGCGTGTTTCGGTCCTCTTGGCTTTTAAACACGTCACTACCGGCAGGAACCAAACATGGGGTTCTTAATTATATCTGAGGGCTCCCGTCGTATATGGAATTTAAAAATAGGAAATCAAAACCTCGTAAAGAGAAACAGGGAGTTCCCCAAGATAGGGCGATATCTACGACACTGTTAAACGTCTACATATCCTCTATTCCACCCTCTATTCCCGACCCATTGTAGATGACACCTTCGTTCAAATAAACATAATTCTTTGCTAGAAGTTTGAGGATATCCACCACCTCAGACCTCAGCCACACTATTCACTACATTGACGGCTGAAGTATGCAGACAGTTGATATGAAGTCAAACCCCCGCAGAGTGAAACGGGGAGTTCCCAAGATAGGGCGATATCTTCGGCACAGTTCTATCCTCTATTCCACCGTGGTGCAATGGTTAGCATGCCCGCCTTGCATACACAAGGTCGTCGGTTCTATTCCTGCTACGACCGAACACCAAAAAGATTTTCAGCGGTGGATTATCCCACCTCAGTAATGCTGGTGACATTTCTGAAGGTTTCAAAGCTTCTCTAAGTGGTTTCACTGGAATGTGGAACGCCGTTCGGAATCGGCTATAAAAGGTCCCTTGTCATTGAGCTTAACATGGAATCGGGCAGCACTCAGTGATAAGAGAGAAGTTCACCACTGTGGTATCACAATGGACTGAATAGTCTAAGTGAGCCTGATACATCGGGCTGCCACATAACCTAACCTAACCATCCTCTATTCCAGTCCCTCCTGACAGCGTTGAGATTTTATCATATGCGGATAACTGTACAACCATGGCTACCTTGCTGATTCTGCCAATTAATTCACTGTGAGAAATTTGAGAATATCTGCCACCAAATTCTCAGCGACACAATTTTCACTACATGGACCGCCGACGTACTAAGACTTTGGAATGCCACAATCGATGACAAGATAATTCTGCGGTCCTCAACAAGATCCTCAAGTCGCTTGCCGGCATCACTTGGAGTGCAGACAAAGAAACCTTCTTGACTGTACAATCATGGCTACCTTGCTGATCATCTACCTTGTTGATCCTGCCACCAAATTCTCAGTGACGCAATTTTCTCTAAATGGACCGCCGAAGTACTAAGACTGTGGAATGCCACAATCGATGTCAAGATCATTCTGCGGTCCACAACAAGATCCTTAAGTCGGTTGCCGTCAGCACTTGGGGTGCGGACAAAGAAACCTTCTTGACCGGTCAATGGTAAACTATGAAGTGTGAATATCTCAGACAAGTGACACGCATTGGAATAACATATTGAAGTGTGAGGACGCCTTCTTTAGACCTATGTGTAAATACAATTACATGTTGCCAAAGCAGTATCCCATGGGTTGTTATCGTGCAGTAAACAATCAAATCACCAGGCAAGCACCACCCAAGAAAGTAAGGGTTGGTCTTCATCTTCTAGAGATCAAAAAAAGTGCCTCTAAGGCAGCGTACCTGAATACTGTAGTTAAAGTGGTGAAAAGCTACAAGGTTAATCCTGTTCTCGGAGTTCAACCATCGTCCATAGCATCGAAGAAAAAGGAGTCCTCAAGCCATGAGACCTCCCTTTCCAACAGAGAAACAGGGAGTTCTCAAGGTTGGGTGATATCTTTGACACTGTTCAATTGTTCAGATGAGCCAAGTCAACCATGAACTTTGGCATACTCTGCTAGGTAATTACCAGAGAGGCATAACTTTGGAAGATAAGCACATTTAGCACGGTGAACGAAGCGAAGTTCAATCATCGTCCATAGCACCGAAGAAAAATGAGTTCTCAAGCCATGAAAGCTCCCTTTCCAAGAGAAAAACAGGAAGTTCCCAAGGTGGGGTGATATCTTCGACACTGTTCTACAGATCAGATAAGCCAAGTCAACCATGAACTTTGGCATACTCTGCTAGGTAATGACAATCAAACAATCAAATCACCAGGCAAGCACCACCCAGGAAAGTAAGGGTTGGTCTTCACCTTCTAGAGATCAAAAAAGTGCCTCTAAGGCAGCGTACCTGGAAACTGTAGTTGAAATGGTGAAAAGCTACAAGGTTAATCCTGTTCACGGAGTTCAACCATCGTCCATAGCACCTAAGAAAAAGGAGTTCTCAAGCCATGTGAGCTCCCTTTCCAAGAGAGAAACAGGGAGTTCCCAAGGTTGGGTGATATCTTCGACACTGTTCAACTGTTCAGATGAGCCAAGTCAACCAAGAACTTCGGCATACTCTACTAGGTAATGACCAGAGAGGCATAACTTTGGAAGAGCAGCCCATTTATCACGGTGAACGAAGTGGAGTTCAACCATCGTCCATAGCACCGAAGAAAAATGAGTTCTCAAGCCAAGAGAGCTCCCTTTCCAAGAGAGAGAGACAGGGAGTTCCCAAGGTGGGGGGTGATATCTTCGACACTATTCTACTGCTCAGATAAGCCAAGTCAACCATGAACTTTGGCATACTCTGCTAGGTAATGACAATCAAACAATCAAATCACCAGGCAAGCACCACCCAGGAAAGTAAGGGTTGGTCTTCACCTTCTAGAGATAAAAAAAGTGCCTCTAAGGCAGCGTTCCTGGATACTGTAGTTGAAATGGTGAAAAGCTACAAGGTTAATCCTGTTCACGGAGTTCAACCATCGTCCATAGCACCGAAGAAAAAGGAGTTCTCAAGCCATGAGAGCTCCCTTTCCAAGAGAGAAACAGGGAGTTCCCAAGGTTGGGTGATATCTTCGACACTGTTCAACTGTTCAGATGAGCCAAATCAACCATGAACTTTGGCATACTCTGCTAGGTAATGACCAGAGAGGCATAATTTTGGAAGAGCAGCACATTTAGCACGGTGAACGAAGTGGCCCCACGAGTTTTATATGTAATTGATGCAGTTTCTTAGTTTCGCCTGGTCTGATTAATGACGTGTCCTTATAACCCGTCATATCGCTAAGATCAGACCACCTCTTCACAATTCTCATAATTGACCGACTCTCCGATTTAATAATCTCTGAACGCGGATTATCAATCAAAAGAATGCCAACAGGGACGGTCTCAGAGAAGAGTCAGAACGCCGCTTTAGTGAGCTTCCGTTCCATCCCATGTTCATGTTGCCCAGAGGGCCATCATCAACCAAATTATGACCAACTTCCCAGCAGAAGCGGCGGGACTCGCCAAGACACTTGAGGCATTACTCATCCCCAGCTTTGCGGAGAATTTTCCAGCTGCCAAGATGAGCCAAGTTCAACAAAAGTTGATCGCGAATGAAGCACTTCTAAGCAAAGGATCGCCTGCTTTTTCGGATGTGTCGCAATCGTATTACGACCAACCGGCGAAGACGGATCACGACAATACGAGCTCTCATACATCGGCTCAAACAACTGTATTTCTGATTTATCATATGCCGAACTTGACACTTTTTCTTCCCGTAAGTTACAAATAAAATGAGATGTCAACGTGTTATGACATCTGAAAAAGTGGTTGATGCGTTCAGAATGCATGCATATACCTCAATCAGAGTGCTTCGACAATTGTTTTTGTTCCCTAATCCCGAAATATTAAAAGTAACCCTCGAATAAATAAATGAAATGAAAATGAAATTTTCCCATCACACTCACCTGACACTGTTGTGGACCGTGACGACTGGGTGCAGAGATTTTTGTTCGGCTTTTCTTTAAGATTTTCGGTGGATTTGTTGCAGATGCGGTATTTGTTGTTATCACTTGTGTCGGCGATGTTGCCAATGTTCCAGGAACTTTCCGTGAACCGTGACTCAAAGATGTTATGCTGCGGGCCAAGGAATTACCACTACTGCTATTGCTGCTGTAACTGAAACAACTATCGTTGCTGCTCGAACTGAAATTACTGTTGCTGCAACTATTGTTGGTGGTGGGTGTGGTACAATTACTGCTGCCAACACTAGTGATGTGTTGAATTAAGTGATTACTGTTGCTGGTGCCATTGCAAGTGCTGCCAATGTTATTATTTTGGTTATTGGTAAGGGAATTCAAAGAGTTCGTATTATTACTGTTGTTGTTGTTGTTGCCGTTACTGCTTCTGCTACTCGTACTACTATTGCTCATTATCTGAGCCAGAGATGTAATATTGGTAGTATTGCTGCAACTGCTACTACGTATTAGGCAATTTTTTATATAACTGTTGGTTTTATTAACGGTGGTTGTGCTGGTATTGGTGGACGTTGACACAGTTTGAACGGATGCTGCTGACACGGATGCTGTCACCGCCGCCGCTGTCGTTCCTCTGGGACTAGAGCCGTTGCTGCTAGTATTACTGTTAATATTGGTTACATTGTTGGAGGAGGTACGTTTACTAATGGTTATGCGATTCTTTAGAGAGCCATTTAAACTGGTGTGAATTATGGTATCGCTGGTATTGTTACTACTGCTGCTGCTGTTCAATTTGGAGGAATTTAATTTTGTACTCTCGCCATTGGCATTTGTATTTTTTAATGCTAAAATCAAAACGAAAAAAGAATAAAAAATGATAATTAGAATTCTATAAAGTTATACAAAATTTATTGTCATATTAGCATATGACAATGAATAAATTTACTCAGAATTAAAGTGATAGTCAAGCGTGTGATTGCATTATATTTGTTTGGAAAACCACAAGCGGCTATCTTTAGAAGTGCATACATCTTTTGTTTCTCGTACTAACACGGTTGTCACTCGTTAGGTTAGGATAGGTTATGCGGCAGCCCGATGTATCAGGCTCACTTAGACTATTGAGTCCATTGTGATACCACAGTGGTGATCTTCTCTCTTATCACTGAGTGCTGCCTGATTCCATGTTAAGCTCAATGACAAGGGACCTCCTTTTTATAGCCGGGTCCGAACGGCGTTCCACATTCCAGTGAAACCACTTAGAGAAGCTTTGAAACCCTCAGAAATGTCACCGGCATTACTGAGGTGGGATAATCCACCGCTGGAAAACTTTTTGGTGTTCGGTCGTAGCAGCAATCGAACCCACGACCTTGTGTATGCAAGGCGGGCATGCTAACCATTGCACCACGAACCTAAAAACACTCTTCCAAAATTTCAAGAAATTTCTACCAAATTAAACAAATCTCATTTGAAGTTGTCGATCAAATTTTGGATGTTGGTAGGACAAATAATTGTTTCTTAGCCAAAATAAATGCTTTATCCTATAGAAAATTATTCCTTTAGAAAATTATGTCAAATTTTATTTCTATAGAAAATTATGTCAAGATTTTATCTCTATAGAACATTTCGTCAAAATTTTATTTCTATAGATTTTTTTTTTTTTTTAATATTATTTCTATAGAAAAATTTTTCAAAATTTTATCTCTACCGAAATTTTTTTCACAATTTATTTCTATAATAAATTTTGTCAAAATTTTATTTCTATAGGACATTTTGTCAAAATTTTATTTCTATAGAAAATTTTGTCAAAATTTTACTTCTATAGAAAATTTTGTCAAAATTTTACTTCTATAGAAAATTTTGTCAAAATTTCACTTCTAAATAAAATTTGGCAACATTTTATTTCTATAGAAAATTTTGTAGAAATTTTATTTCTATTGAAAATATTGTCATCATTTTATTTCTATAGGAAATTTTGTCAAAATTTTATTTCTATAGAAAATTGTGTCAAAATTTTATTTCTATAGAAAATTTTGTTAAACTTTTATTCCTATAGAAAATTTTCTCAAAAATTTATTCCTATCGAAAATTTTGTCGAAATTTTATTTCTATAGAAAATATTGTCACCATTTTATTTCTATAGGAAATTTTGTCAAAATTTAATTCTTATAGAAAATTTTGTTCAACTTTTATTTCTATAGAAAATTTTTTCAACATTTTATTCCTATCGAAAATTTTGTCGAGATTTTATTTCTGCAGACAATTTTGTCAAAATTTTATTTTTATAGAAAATATTGTCAAAATTTTATTTCTATTGAAAATTTTGGCAAAATTTTATTTCTATAGAAAATTTTATCAAAATTTTATTTCTATAGAAAATTTTGTCACAATTTTACTTCTATAGAAAATTTTGTCAAAATTTCACTTCTATATAAAATTTTGTCAACATTTTATTTCTGTAGAAAATTTTGTCAAAATTTTATTTCTATGGAAAATTTTGTTAAACTTTTATTTGAATGCAAAATTTTTGTTAAACTTTTATTTCTATAGAAAATTTTCTCAAAAATTTGTTCATATCGAAAATTTTGTCAAAATTTCACTTCTATATAAAATTGTGTCAACATTTTATTTCTATAGATAATTTTGTCAAAATTTTATTTCAATAGAATTTTTGTTAAACTTTTATTTCTATAGAAAAATTTCTCAACAATTTATTCCTATCGAAAATTTTGTTAACATTTTATTTATATAGAAAATTTTGTCATCATTTTATTTCTGTAGAAAATTTTGTCAACATTTTATTTCTATAGAAAGTTTTCTCAAAAATGTATTCATATCGAAAATTTTGTCGAAATTTTATTTCTATAGAAAATATTGTCATCATTTTATTTCTATAGGAAATTTTGTCAAAATTTTATTTCTATAGCATTTTTGTTAAACTTTTATTTCTATAGAAAATTTACTCAAAAATTTAGTACTATCGAAAATTTTGTCGAAATTTTATTTCTATAGAAAATTTTGTCAAAATTTTAGTTCTATAGAAAATTTAGTCAAAATTTTATTTCTATAGAAAATTTTGTTAAACTTTTATTTCTATAGATAATTTTGTTAAACTTTTATTTCTATAGAAAGTTTTCTCAAAAATTTATTTCTTTCGAAAATTTTGTCAAAATTTCACTTCTATATAAAATTTTATCAACATTTTATTTCTATAGAAAATTTTGTCAAAATTTTATTTCTATAGAAATTTTGTTAAGCTTTTATTTATATACAAAATTTACGCAAACATTTATTCCTATCGAAAATTTTGTCAAAATTTTAGTTCTATAGAAAATTTAGTCAAAATATTATATCTATAGCAAATTTTGTTAAACTTTTATTTCTATAGATAATTTTGTTAAACTTATATTTCTATAGAAAATTTTGTTAAACTTTTATTTCTATAGAAAATTTTCTCAACAATTTATTCCTATCGAAAATTTTGTTAAAATTTTATTTAGATAGAAAATTTTGTCAACATTTTATGTCTATAGAAAATTTTATCAAAAATTTATTCCTATCGAAAATTTTGTCGAAATTTTATTTCTATAGAAAATATTGTGATCATTTTATTTCTGTAGGAAATTTTGTCAAAATTTTAGTTCTATAGAAAATTTGGTCAAAATTTAATTCCTATAGAAAATTGTGTTCAACTTTTATTTCTATAGAAAATTTTGTTCAAATTTTAGTTCTATAGAAAAATTTCTCAACATTTTATTCCTATCGAAAGTTTTGTCGAAATTTTATTTCTGCAGAAAATTTTGTCATCACTTTATTTATATAGACAATTTTGTCAAAATTTTATTTCTATAGAAAATTTTACCAAAATTTAATTTCTATGGGAAATTTTGTCAAAAATTTACTTTTATAGAAAAATTTGTGAAAATTTCATTTCTATCGAAAAATTTTATTTCTATCGAAAATTTTATGTAAATTTTATTTTTATAGCAAATTTTGTTAAACTTCTATTTCTATACAAAATGTTGTCCAAAATTTCATTTCTATCGAAAATTTTGTCAACATTTTATTTCTATAGAAAATTTTGTCTAAATTTTATTTCCATAGAAAATTTTGTTAAAATTTTATTTCCATAGAACATTTTGTCAACATTTTATTTCTATAGAAAAGTTTGTTAAAATTTTATTTCTATTAGATGTGTGCATGTGAGTAATATTTTACTCACGCTCACGCACACTCACGACGTAAAAATCTTACTCACGCACACTCACGCACGAAAATGTCGTAACTCACGAGAAATACCAAGACTCACGAAAAATATCGTGACTCAGGAATAATTTTATATGTAATTTGCCTGAGGGACGTGTCTGAAATCTTTGGTACGATTAAAATCGATAGCGTAATTAAACTCTTAACATCGGAATTATCACTAAAATTGTAAGTGACAATTTCGTGTCACGTGCACACCTCTAATTTCTATAGAAAATTTTATTTCCAGAGAAAATTTTGTCAACATAGGAAATTTTGTAAAAATTTTATTTCTATAAAAAATTTTGTCAAAATTTTATTTCTATAGAAAATTTTGCCAAATTTTATTTCTATAGAAAATTTTGTCAAAATTTTATTTCTAAAGAAAATTTTATCAAAATTTTATTTCTATTGATATTTTTTCTATAGAAAATATTGTCAAAATTTTCTTAAAATTTCGGAGATGAATATTTTGCAAAATCTACAAAACATCAAGAATTCTACCAATCTACTAAACAGTAAAAAAGCAGCCATTTGTGGTAGAATTCTACCAACTGTGACAACCATGCACGCTAACCATTGTCTCCTTTCTGATCTTAATTAAATTTAAAAATTAATTGATAGTATTTTTGAATGCAGAATCCAATATACTTACATGCTGTTTGTAATGTACCCAAGACATCAGCCAACATTTCTGGATCTGGATAACCAATGGTTAATGCATTATCCAGCGTTACTGGTCCTGTTGCTGCTGCTGCTGCTGTCGTCGTTGTTGTCGATGCCGTTGTTGTTGCTGATGCTGGTATGCTTGTTGCATGTAATATACCTGCGTGATTGCTGACGTAATGATGAGCTGCAGCCACTGTGGTTCCTGTTGATGCTGACGATTGATTGGAATCATTTGAGTTAACATCTCGCAAATGCAGTGTCACTGATGCCTCAGTACCCACAGAAGCACTACACATTAGCACACGGGGTGCTGACGATAAACTTGTGGTCAATGGCAGGTGAATACTTTTGGTAACCTGCAATGAGAGGGCAGATAGAGAAATACGATAAAATAAAATGCTATGACCAATGATGAAAAACTTAAACGCTAGCGAATTAATATTGGTCTGAGTCATTTTAGGTTATAAATTTTAACAATATCAATTTGTATGTGTCATGATGTTAATGATGATGAGATTTCTCCCACCCGTTTATCTTTAAAACTATCTACGAACCTTGGGTGTTTTATTGTTGGGTATGCAAGGCTTTTTTGCAATAAATATAAAAGATTTTTTTTCTATGCAAGAGACTTTTTTTGAGTGTATTTAACTAAACACAATTTAATTAAAATTTAATTTAAATTAATGATATAATCTATCTAGAAAAAAACTTCACGGTAGAGGTGTGCACGTGAGTAATAGTTTACTCACGCTCACGCACACTCACGACAGAAAAATCATATTCACGCACACTCACGCACGATATTTTTTGGTAGGACTCACGCTCACGCACACTCACGAAAAGAAAATTTGTATTCACGCACACTCACGCACGTGACTCACAAAAAATACCGTGACTCACGAAAAATACCGTGAATCACGAAAAATATCGTGACTCACGAATAATTTTATAATTAATTTACCTTACCGAAGTGTCTGAAAACATGAGCATTATTAAAATCGAGAGTGTTATTAAACTCTTAACATCTCAGTGTCACTAGAATTGTAATTGAATTTAACTCTTAAGCGTTTTATGTTGGTGAGCAGGAATATTGTCGTGAGTGTAATTCGTTACTCACGCACACTCACGAAGATATTATTTTCGTGACTCACGCTCACGCACGACATTTTGTTTTGTTAATCACGCTCACGCACACTCACGCTGTTGTCATGAGCGTGACTCACGACTCACGCACGAATCACGAAAATTTTCGTGAGTCACGACAATTTCGTGTCACGTGCACACCTCTACTTCACGGTAGCAACATACGAAACCAAAAAACAATTTCTCTTCCACTATTACAATTTTTTTCACTTCTTACAATAAATTGCATGCTAATGCTTAATGCGTTGTTTTTTGACTTTGAAAAATTGAGTAGTTTTTATATATTGTTTTTAATATTTTGCTTATATTTGTTATTATTTGTCATAGCTTTGGATTTATTTGTGTACTAATAATATTTTCTAAGAGCTCAAACATGATGCTTTTTTGCAGTAATAAAAACACACTCATTAGAGGGAATTATAGCTTTACGTTTTAAGGTAATACGAATATGATTCAATACAATCAAATATATGTAGCGAATAAACTTGATTGATATTTAGCCATAAATTTAAAATAGTTATTCATGTTTTCAGGGCTTTTATCATATATATGAAAAAAAAATTTTTCATTAAAATAAAGTAAAATAAAATAATAAAAAATTAAAAAAAATAAGTAAAATATTTGTCATCTCTTAAATGAACTGCAAAATTGTGTTCATTATATTATAGACTTAAAAAAGTTTTTTTTTTTTTTTTTTTTTTAAATATTCTCTACGCATTATTAAGTATTATCGCGGATTACGAGAGGCTTTTCATACTCAAATCACTTAGGGAACTTTTAACCACTCAGAAATATCGCCCATTCACCGATTTTGAAAAATATCCCGATTTTTTAAAATAGAGCTTAAGAACCCGGATTTTTAATTACTCTGACCATAACGAATTGTCTTGACTATACACGGACGAAAACGTCTGTTTTTCCTATATTTGGGTGTATGAATTATATGTTTGGTAGTCAAATTTTTAACACATTATTTTTAAGTGCAAGCATATAATGTTCAAGAAATAGCACATTAAATAAAAAGCAAAGAATTCAGAGAGATAAATAAACATAACAAAGAAAAACAAGTAAGTAAAGTCTAAAGTCGGGCGGGACCGACTATATTATACCCTTCACCCCTATGTAGGCCAAAATTTGTGTTACTATCTCAACTACTTCACATTTGCTGGAAGCTATATAAAGGAGACAATTTTTTTACTTCTACAAAATCTCTAGAATTAAAATTTAAATTGGCTAACGCTATCCAGTTTATGGGGGAAATTTCCATTGAAAATGGGTGTAACAGTCTACCATATTTCCCCAACTCTGGTGTACGTATATATGGGAGCTATATATAATCTGAACCGATTTTGACTAAATTTGACGTGTATAGTTAGAATAATAATTCTGCTATCTATGCGAAATTTCACGTAAATGGGAGTATAACTTTGGCCCCCCTGCACGCAAAAAAATAATTCTTTCCTCCCAAACGAAATTTTAGACAAACAAAGTTCGTTTCTCATTTGCTTTTCACTGTAAGGAAGTGTATTTGGAAGAAAAGTATATACTTTTTGTGATAAACGTTTATTCTTTTCCAGGATGTAAAAACAATTTCATAAAGACAAACTAAAAAAAAAATAGTTTTCTTGCTAATTGCATTTTCCCTCACATCTTTATCACATCCACGAGGTTTTTTAGTTCTTAACACCTTTTCCTGTAATACCAACAATGTAGAAGAAATTATACGATTTTATAAATTTTAAAATTTTTTTTACCTTTCGCCTGGACGGAGAATCGAACCGCGGACCATGCACTTTGTAAGCCAACACACTATCCACTGAGCTATGTACCAGTTATGGTCATCAATAGATAAATATCCATATAATTTATATTTATATTTATATAGCATAGCCTGCGGCGCCCTCGAACCGAATAAACAAAGTTTATTTAACAGAAACAAACATTTAGTTTGGCACCGTGGAGCAGTGGTTGCTACGTCCGACTTGCATGCCAAGGGTCGGGGATAAATATATATGACAGCTATATCTAAATCTGAACCGATTTTTTCCAAAATCAATAGCGATTGTCTTTGTCCCGAAAAACGACCCTATGCCAAATTTGAGGACAATCGAACTTAAACTGCGACCTGTACTTTGCACACAAAAATACATGAACAGACAGACAGACGGACATCGCTAAATCGACTCAGAATTTAATTCTAAGACGATCGGTATACTAAACGATGGGTCCCAGACTTTTCCTTCTTGGCGTTACATACAAATGCACAAACTGATTATACCCTGTACCACAGTAGTGGTGAAGGGTATAAAGAGTGGGCAAAATGCATGTAAGGTTCTATCCACTAAGCCTACGTTGCTAATTTGGATTTATAAATAATTCACAATAAGTTTAATTCGATAACTATTCAGCCAGATACTAGTATTGTGTCGTTGCGTAACGAACTACTTCCAATGAACGCTTCACCAAATGGAACGACCGTTACTAGTTCTATCACTTTCGTTCCTACACACAAAAAATTTTTTTCTGATTCAATCACGAAATTAATTGATCCAATTAATTTTTAATTGAAATGTCTTCATTCACAGAAATGATAGTATCAATTAAAAAATTAATAGAAGGTCAATTAAAAAGTTAATTGATCCAATTAAAAAACAGTTGAATGATTGAATTGATTCAAAGGAACTAAATGGAACGAAGGAACGATATAAAGACTCTAGTTCCTCTGATGGTTGTAGACGACAGTGATGGCTAATATTAAATCCAATACGAATTATTGGAACGAAGGAACGAAGGAAAGGAACGATACGTCCGAATCACTACGGTGAACGGCTTTGCCCAATACTAAAGGGTGATTTGTTAAGAGCTTGATAACTTTTTTTTAAAAAAAAACGCATAAAATTTGCAAAATCTCATCGGTTCTTTATTTGAAACGTTAGATTGGTCCATGACATTTACTTTTTGAAGATAATTTCATTTAAATGTTGACCGCGGCTGCGTCTTAGGTGGTCCATTCGGAAAGTCCAATTGTGGGCAACTTTTTCGAGCATTTCGGCCGGAATAGCCCGAATTTCTTCGGAAATGTTGTCTTCCAAAGCTGGAATAGTTGCTGGCTTATTTCTGTAGACTTTAGACTTGACGTAGCCCCACAAAAAATAGTCTAAAGGCGTCAAATCGCATGATCTTGGTGGCCAACTTACCGGTCCATTTCTTGAGATGAATTGTTCTCCGAAGTTTTCCCTCAAAATGGCCATAGAATCGCGAGCTGTGTGGCATGTAGCGCCATCTTGTTGAAACCACATGTCAACCAAGTTCAGTTCTTCCATTTTTGGCAACAAAAAGTTTGTTAGCATCGAACGATAGCGATCGCCATTCACCGTAACGTTGCGTCCAACAGCATCTTTGAAAAAATACGGTCCAATGATTCCACCAGCGTACAAACCACACCAAACAGTGCATTTTTCGGGATGCATGGGCAGTTCTTGAACGGCTTCTGGTTGCTCTTCACTCCAAATGCGGCAATTTTGCTTATTTACGTAGCCATTCAACCAGAAATGAGCCTCATCGCTGAACAAAATTTGTCGATAAAAAAGCGGATTTTCTGCCACTGATTTTGGTAATAAAATTCAATGATTTGCAAGCGTTGCTCGTTAGTAAGTCTATTCATGATGAAATGTCAAAGCATACTGAGCATCTTTCTCTTTGACACCATGTCTGAAATCCCACGTGATCTGTCAAATACTAATGCATGAAAATCCTAACCTCAAAAGAATCACCCTTTACTAGATACAAAATTTACAATAGGCAAAAGTTACCCAACTGGACATACAATTAGTACAAAAATTAGTACTTTTCTATTCAATTCATGGATACAAAAAATGTTGATGTACATTTAATAAAATAGAAAGTAAAAAAAAATTAATGTTCAAAAGTTTATTAGACATTTAAGCAATTATTTAGGCAATAACTGACAAAGTTTAATGGCTTTCCTAAGAAAACTTTGCAAAAAAGAAAAAAAAAAAAACAAATAGAGAAATTTTCTTAAAAATAAATCCACTAGCTGTAAATCTAAGCTCGTTAAAATTAAAATTATGAAACAGACTTCATTTATTAAGTTTTCATTCTCTTCAGTTTTTTATAGGATGTTTAACCACCTGGTTATAGCAAATAAAAATTAAAACAGAATATTTTATATAGCATACACACAAAAAAAAATTTTCTGATTCAATCACCAAATTAATTGATCCAATTAATTTTTTAATTGAAATGTAATAATTGGGCATAGAAAAAATTCTTGATTAAAAAATTAATTGATTTTTTTTTAGCAAATTTCAATTAATTTTTTTATTGATTCAATTAAAAATGTAATTGATGTGGATTGCATTATTACTATTTTTAATTACTTTCTGAATTGACTTCGAGTTTTTATTTGGATTAACAAATGGTTGTTTGAAATACATTTTTTATTAAAAATTTAAAAAGAAATCAGCACTTTTTTAACTGAATTAGTGTTCCGAATATGATTAAAAAGTTAATTGTATCAATTAATTTTTAATTAAAAATTTTAAAAATTTCAATCATTGACTTAATTAACTTAATGTTTCTATCACGATTAAAAAGTTAATTGTATCAATTAATTTATTAATTGAAAAAATTTTCAACTTCAATTAACTGTTTAATTGGAAATATTTTGGTGATATTTTTTTCTGTGTAGTTTCATTATTTTGTATAGTTGAGGAAAAAATTTTAAATTTTAGTCCTAAGTAATATTCTTTATTATTTAAAATAAAAAGTAGGGGAAAGCATAATTTTTGAATAATGAAATTCATTTTGGGGCTCGTTAAAGATTTACTATAGGGATCTAAGACTGTACAAGTATTTATTTTAGAAAATTTCTCAATTTTTTTCTGCAAAGTTTTCTTAGGAATGCCATTAAACTTTGCCAGTTATTGCATAAATAATTGTTTAAATGTCTAATAAACTTTCGCTCAAAAAAAAAAAAACCCTCGCAACAATACGAGTATGTATATATTAAAATATACCAACCCGGGGAGGGATGGACCTTCACACACCCCAAAAAGAATTTTCATTAATTTAATAAGTCTAGAGGGAATTAAAACATCCTAAACGAAATTGCAAAACAGCGATGTAAGTTTAAATCTACATTTCAAATCAAACGCATACCCAAAAACATTTGAATTGAACGCATGACCATAAGAACATTTCTAGAAATTGTAATATTTGTATAAAATATATAAAATAACACTGAAAGAAATAAATTAATTTCTGTAGAAAACAAATCAAATGTCAAACCAAGGCAATTACACATTCTTAAACCTTAGATTTTATGCTGGAGAGAAGGAGAACTCTGATCGCAAGTAAAGAATCGGGGAACACCCATTGACAATGGTTCTAAAGTGTGTACACAGAAAAAAATAATTCTTTACTCCGAACAGAAATTTTAGACTAACGATGTTTTCTCCTATTGGCAAAGTTGTTGTTTTAAACAGGCTATGGAATAGGAGCCGGAGCCGGAGTCGGAGTCTTGGAGTCGGACTCTGAAGATTTTGCTGGAGTCGTATAAATTTTGCTCGACTCCAAAGTGTGTACACAGAAAAAAATAATTCTTTACTTCGAACAGAAATTTTAGACAAACGATGTTTTCTCCTATTGGCAAAGTTGTTTTTTAAACAGGGCTATGGAGTAGGAGCCGGAGTCGGAGTCTTGGAGTCGGACTCTGAAGATTTTGCTGGAGTCTTATAAATTTTGCTCGACTCCAACTCCGGCGAAACACCTCATATCTTTGTAAAAAAAGAAATATTTCGACAAATTAGATTCCATTAGGGTTTTTAATCGAACAACGAAATACGAAGTATTGGATTTCAGTCCATTCAAAGTGTATTTATACGGGTGAAATTTCACGGTGATATAAAAAGTAGGTTTTACTAGAATATGGGCTGAATTGATCAATTGTATAGTCCATTTTTAACATAATAAACTATCGACTTTTAACTCTATATATACTCTTGATAAAGGTACAATTTTAAGGCAATATAGCAGTAGAACCTAACGTTGTGAATTTTTTGGCAGGCATGTTGATTTCTAATATGGGTCATACCGAACAATTTTGTGAAATAGCACCTACATATAAACCCATCTCCGATTTGTTTATAAAATTGTTCCCACTCTAAAATTTTCTTAAGATTTGTCAGAAATGTTGAGTTATTTGAGATCCAGAAATAAATGAGAAAATTTTCCGTCGTCCAAGATTGTGTATATGGAGATAATTACTTGAGAAATCTTTTTATACACCCGATGTCCTTGGTAGCTGTAATTTTAAATTAAACCTATGCCAACGTGCCATCTGAGCCGGTGGTTTGGGAGAAAGTTTGTTTCATCAATGTCACTCGAAATTCTTTACATTAAATTAATGGCCTCTAATGTCCATAACTGATAGATCATTTATAAATCGATGTTTCACCATTTTAAAGGGTGATACGGTCAAAATTTGGTCAATATAAACTTGACGTATTTCTTTCAATTTTGCATTTAAAAAACCTCAACACCCCTCAATTTGAAGGTGTGTGTGTGTAGAATGTTGCTCCTATTTTGATTTTGGAATTCACTCTTCAGTTGTCAAAATGCCGTCCAAGCAAGAAGAGCAGCGTATCAAATATTTGCTCGTGCATCGCGAAATTCCGAGCTACTCGCACGCAAAGCTGGCAAAATCGCTAAAAGTTGCCAAATCGTAACGGTTGATTTGGCAACTTTTAAAGTGTTTGGGGAACGTTTGTCGACAGCCAGAAAGTCTGGATCGGGGGGAAATCGAAAACCGGAAGCCGCTGAGACGACAAAGAGAGTTGCCGTTAGCTTCAAGCGAATTCCGGAGGCTGTACAGGACGATGCTGACGAAGTTTGACTGCGTGGTAATGGACGACGAAACCTACACGCAAAGAAAAAAAAAACGTTTGGAAAACGTGTACCGAAAACGTTTTTCTTTTGTTAGAGTTTTTTGAATTGCTTCGAAAATTTTAAACTTTTATCACCAAAAAAATTCGTTTGTTACAAAATTTTTATTTTTTTAATAAAAAAAGTTATTTTTGAAATAACAACACAGTCCATTTCGTTTATATCAAACACTGTTCTTTTCTGACTTTAGGTCTTTAATAAGACACATTTTACAGTTCAAAATTTAATATAGTAATATTGAACATTTTTTCGGAATCTTCCGAATATATCTGGAATATATGTTAAAAAAAAAACAAAAGCAAAAAAAAAAAACTTTGACCGAAGCAGGGATCGAACCCACGACCCTTGGCATGAGAGTCGGACGTAGCTACCACTGCTCTACGGTGCCAAACTAAATGTTTGTTTCTGTTAAATAAACTTTGTTTATTCGGTTCGTGGGCGCCGCAAGCTATGCTATATAAATATAACTTATATGGATATTTATCTATTGATGACCATAACAGGTACATAGCTCAGTGGTTAGTGTGTTGGCTTACAATGTGCATGGTCCGCGGTTCGATTCTCCGTCCAGGCGAAAGGTAAAAAAAAATTTTAAAATTTATAAAATCGTATAATTTCTTCTACATTGGTGGTATTACAGGAAAAGGTGTTAAGAACTAAAAAACCTCGTGTATGTGAGAAAGATGTGAGGGAAAATGCAATTAGCAAGAAAACAATGTTTTTTTGAGTTAGTCTTTATGAAATTGTTTTTACATCCTGGAAAAGAATAAACGTTTGTCACAAAAAGTATATACTTTTCTTCCAAATACACTTCCTTACAGCGAAAAGCAAATGAGAAACGAACTTTGTTTGTCTAAAATTTCGTTTGGGAGGAAAGAATTATTTTTTTGCGTGTACGTCAAAGCCAACTACAAGCAGCTTCCGGGACAGGAGTTTTATACGGCAAAAGGAAGGGGAAAGGTAGCAGATATTTTCAAGCACATAAAACTGTCAACGTTCGCAAGGAAATATTTGGTTTGGCAAGCCATCTGTACCTGTGGCTTGAAAAGCAGCATTTTCATAGCTTCCGGGACTGTCAACCAAGAAATTTACGTGAAAGAGTGTTTGAATAAACGTCTGCTGCCTTACCTGAAGAAACACGGTTGTTCCGTACTGTTTTGGCCGGATTTGGCATCTTGCCATTACGGTAAAAAGGCCATGGAGTGGTATGCCGCCAACAACGTGCAGGTGGTTCCCAAGGACAAGAACCCTCCCAACACGCCAGAGTTCCGCCCAATTGAGAAATACTGGGCTATTGTCAAGCGGAACCTAAAGAAGACCAAAAAAACTGCTAAGGACGAGCAGTAGTTCAAGGCAAACTGGCTTTCTGCGGCGAAGAAGGTGGACAAGGTGGCTGTACAAAATCTGATGGCAGGTGTCAAGCGTGAGGCCCAGCAATTCGGATTTGGAAAAGCGAAAGCCTAACTGAATATTTTTCCTGAATTTTATACTAATTGAACTTGAAAAATAAATTTAATTTGATTTTTTAAATAAACGATTTCACCGATTTACACGCGTTTTCCCTTGACCAAATGTTGACCGTATCACCCTTTACTTCTATAGAAACAATATTCGTAACAGTCCAGCTATTCATGTCATCTGTTGTATGGTAGTGGTTATTTAAAATTCAGCCTGTCCTAATTTATGGCAGTTTATGTTTGTTTCCTATATCCGACACATTACATTTTTTAACATCTAAACTTTCTATCTGATTACGCCGATATTTTGATTTTTGTATATTTTTCTTTTTTGTATGGATTTATTTTTTATAAAATGCCTATATGACCAATACCAGGATTTTACTTCTTAAACATCTGGAAGCCTAATTATTTTTTGAAATTTTTTGTTTTTATCCTCCTGAAATTAGTTTGTTGTTTTAACTAATTCTGACAAATTCTTCAAAATAAATAAAATTAAATTCGTTGACTTTCTGTATCTCTCAATCTCTCAATCAACTCTTCATTTAAAGATTTTGTACTTGAAAGATAGAATAATTTATATTTGAAGTCGAGAGAGAATTTGGAAATATAGGCCCATGTTCGCATATTCACACTCAAAACAAGTAAGTAAAGGCTAAAGTCGGGCGGAGCCGACTATATTATACCCGGCACCACTTTGTAGTTCTAAATTTTCGATACCATATCACATCCGTCAAATGTGTTGGGGGCTATATATAAAGGTTTGTCCCAAATACATACACTGAAAAAAAGCATACTCGGTTCCAAAGATGTTGTCTTTACTTTCAAAAATTTGGTATTGATTCCGAGCCAAAGAAGCGGAGAATACAAGTAAGGACATTTTTAAGACACAATTCTCTTTTAAATTTAGGTTTTGTGTACTTGCTTCTAGGAAGCAAATTTTAATTTTTCGCTTTCTCAGCTTTTTTCTTCGTATGCTATCAACGTCCTTTAAAAACGAGTTAACGGCAACTTTATTTTCCAAATTTAGACTCGTCTTCCAGTAGAAATTATGCTATGTGTGAAGTAAAAAACTTCTTTAAAATAAAGTTTTGAAAAACATGTCCTATATTTGAACGATTTTTTGCTTTGTAGTCAAGATGCAAAAAGACAACAAATTTAAAGACAATTTCATTAAATTTAAAGAATTTTTCTGAATTATTAAAGTCAAGTTGACCTCAGCCTATAAATTTTTTCTTTCATGTTAAGATACCCATTTTTAAGTCAAATCACTTAATTATAAGGACAATACGACTTCATTGAAAAGTTTATCGACTTTTGGACAAGGAAAATAACTTTATTTTAGAGAAATGCGTCTTCTATGCTAAGCAAAATTTGTATTCGTATTTTAAAGACATGAAATCTTTGACCTCACGACAATATTTATTTCAGTGTACATTTAAATATCACTCGATCTGGACAGAATTTGATAGACAAAAATCTAAAGACAAAATCTATAGACTCAAAATTTAAGTCGGCTAATGCACTAGGGTGGAACACAATGTTAGTAAAAAAGATGGGAAACATTTAAATCTGAATCAATTTTAAGGAAACTTCGCAAAAGTGTATTTATGATTTATCGCTCGATATATATGTATTAGAAGTTTAGGAAAATTAGAGTCATTTTTACAACTTTTCGACTAAGCAGTGGCGATTTTACAAGGAAAATGCTGGAATTTTGACCATTTTTCTGAACCGATTTCAACCAAATTTGGCACGCTTAGCTACAATGCTAATTCTACAACCTGTGCAAAATGTCAACTAAACCGGAGTTTAAAATTGGCCTCTGTGGTCATATGAGTGTAAATCGGGCGAAAGCTATATATGGGATATATATCTAAATCTGAATTGATTTGAACCAAATTTGGCACGCATAGCTACAATGCTAATTCTACACCCAGTGTAAAATTTCACCTAAATCGGAGCAAAAAAATGGCCTCTGTGGTCATATGAGTGTAAATCGGGCGAACGATATATATGGGAGCTATATCTAAATCAGAACCAATTTCAATAAAATTTGGTACACTTGACTACACTACTAATTGTACTCCTAGTGCAAAATTTCAACCAAATTGGGGTAAAACACTGGCTTCTGGTACCGTATTAGTCCATATCGGGCAAAAGATATATATGGGAGCTATATCTAAATCTGAAACGATTTCAATAAAATTTGGCACACTTGATTATAGTACTAATTGTTCTTCTTGTGCTAAATTTTAATTAAGAATTAATAAAATGGTATAAATTATTTAAATTTATCCGAGAAAATGCTAAATGTTTTGTAGAAAATTTTCGAATTTTTGAAAATATTTGATCAAAAAAGTTCTAGACAAGCGTTATAATACATTAAAAATCATAAAAAATTGTAAACATTATTTATTTGTCAAAATATCACAAAATTTCTTAATTCACATCCAAAACACTGAATTCGCCTCACACCTTAAGAAGTGATGCAAATTCAGTGCAGCTGCTGTTGAAATGGTGGACATCCATCCTATGACAAGCCCATGTTAAATTCATCGCTTTTGCGTCAATTTGGCACCATTTCCGGATCCAAAAAGAATATTTTCACTACTTTTTTTGCGACGTTTTTTTTTTTTGCTGGGAATATATACCAAATTTCGGATAACTGTTTATGAATCTCTAGATTCAAATCTCTAGATTTCAAATTTCAGTAAAATCTGATAAAAATAGTAGTGTCTATATGCTCAAGCGGGCTTGCTTTATATGGGGACTATATCGAAACTGAAATTTTAATTTGGACAAAAAGAAACGTATTTATGCAAAATGTCACTGTGGTCTGAAGGATCAAGCAGGATTGCAAAAGACAGCCAGATGGGCGGATACTTTCTGTATACAAATATAGATTTCCAACATATATAATTTATATTTCGGAAATCAATACATGGATCAGCATCCCATTGTCGTAGCTATAACTTTATTTTGGCTATAACTTTTATTTTGCCAGTGTATTATTTTGTGCCTTTCTGAAATACCATTATATTCACGTACAGTTCTTTTTTTGCTCATGTTGAATGCCTGTAAAAAATGTTTGGCTTCTTATCTCTGTCATATGCTCCTGTTTGTTTAGATTGGATTTAGGGCACAACACATTTTGCGAACCGGCAACCGCATGTGTCTGTCTGTCTATCTTTTTAGGGGTATCTCATCCCTCAGTACATCCATATGTCTAATTTGTAAATTTTACATTTGTCTTACACACAGCCATGCGAATATATACATTTGCGTAATAGAAATTTCTATACACGAAACAAAAAAATAAATAAACTAAAATAAATTTTTGATTATGGTATTTTTTTTTGCGTTAAAAATTAAATTTTTGTGTCATACGATTTAAGTAGTAGTTCGAATAAATACAAATACTGAGTATTCTATTTAAATAGCGTATGTAAAAATTATGAGAATAAATATAGCACAATTACACCGTATATTCGCAATGCAATGAATTTTAATTGTAATTTTAAAATTTAAATGCAAATGAAATGTCCATCCATCAAATACAAAAATACAGCACCCATCTTTCGATCCATTCATCCATCAATCACAGGTGTTGGAAAATAGACGGACAACATCATTTTGGAAAACAAAACAAAAAATTGAATGAAAATACTTTCCTTAACTCAATGGTGAATATTATTTAAAGTGTATTTGTATTTTTTTTTTTAACAATACGTATATTTGTAATTGACAGCTGTCATTTGGAAATGTGATTAATTTTGTCCAACTTTTGGAAAATTTAATGTATTGTGTCCTTAAAATAACTCTGAAGTGGTTTTAACTAGACGATGACTAATTGAATATTATATAAAATTTCTAGCTTTAATGATGTCATTATTTAATTACATGATTGGAATTTTTGAACAACTAATCAACAAATTAAAAATTAATACATTGTATAATTAATTGTAACAATTATAGTTTGATATATTAGGGAAAATGTGAACAATAGACCCTGAAATATACCATGAGGTTGTATAATATTTGAATGTCCTAACTAATTTTAACATACGAGGGTTGTCCAATACGTATTATTCTACAAAACACTATCAAGGCTTTGGAAATCTCACTATAGCTGATACCATTGGCCCAGCGATGCACAGTTGGCCAAAAATAAAAAATCAAAGTTAGAAATTTGTCAAAAAGTGTGACATCACTGTTTCTTATGCGAACAAGGTTTTGCAATGTGTATTTGTTTTTGTGTGCACGTGAGTAATAGTTTACTCACGCTCACGCACACTCACGACGAAAAAAACTTACTCACGCACGATATTGTGTGGTAGGACTCACGCTCACGCACACTCACGAAAGGAAAATTTGTACTCACGCACATTCACGCACGAAAATGTCGCAACTTACTAAAACTACCGTGACTCACGAAAAATGTCGTGACTCACGAATAATTTTATAAGTAATTTACCTTAGCGACGTGTCTGAAAACATGAGCATTATTAAAATCGACAGATTTATTAAATTCTTAACGTCCCAGGTGTCACTAAAATTGTAAATGAATTTAACTCTTAAGGGTTTTATGTTGGTGAGCGGGAATTTTTTCGTGAGCGTAATTCCTTACTTACGCACACTCACGAAGATATTATTTTCGTGACTCACGCTCACGCACGACATTTTGGTTTGTAAATCACGCTCACGCACACTCACGCCGTTGCCATGATCGTGAATCACGATTCACGCGTGAGTCACGAAAATTTTCGTGAGTCACGACAATTTCGTGTAACGTACACACCTCTACAAGTAAGCAGTTGGTTTTTGAAGTGTGAAAAAGTATAAAATTAAGTGCACTTTTAAATAAATAAAACAAAAGAAAAAAAATTATATCGAAATAAATCGAAACGAATATTGAATTAAATGGTATTAACTATATTTTAAAATAAAAAAGTGTGTAAAAATTGTTTTAAATTTGTTATAAAATCAATTTTTGTCAGTCTCATTGTTTCGTGTTCGTTCGTTCTTATATGTAAATTTTATGTAGAGTTTTAGTTGTGTTCCCCCTGAAGTTTCCAATGGGATTTTTTGTGGTTTATTAGTTAATATTTCAATATTCTAAATTGATAAAAATCAGCTACTTTCTTTTGCCCTCTTTGTGTTATCTGCCTAATACCGAAGAGGTCTTGTTTTTTTATATCCAAATATGAATTTTTGTGTGGTGTTTGTTAACACTAGTTTACACAGAAAATGTACATTTGATGACTTTTGTATTTTTTGTATTCTTGTTATGTATTTTGATCTGCTGAATTTGAAAATGAAGGTTAAAATTTTTTTTATGAAACCGTTTTTGAGATATCCCGTTATTTTTAGTTTTTCTGACTTTTTCCATTAAACAAATTATACCTCGAGCTAGAAATGTCCGATTATATCTTTGTTTGTACTTGAATGCAAGGTATTGAGATGACGAACAAAAGTGTATAATTGGATAAGTAATAAGTTAATTAGTTCAAAATATATCGATGAAAATAGGGCGAATTTTCAAAACCATCTTGTTTTACAACTTCATGAAAATCGGATAAAAACTACTGCCCTAGGAGTAAAATCGTGAGATCGGCCTATACGTGGGCTATACCAACACATGGGCTGATTCACCTCATTTCCGTTACATCTATTTGTGATCTTAAAATAATTCTAGAACTTAAATTTAGGCAAATCAGATAGATAGTACGTTTTCTAGAAGCCCAAAAAAATAAAATCGGAAGGTCGGTATATATAGGGGCTATACTAACACATGAACCTATAACCATCATTTTCTTCACACCTATTTGTGGTCCTAAAATACCTCTGTATTTGAAGTTTAAAGTAAATCGGATAGAAAATACGGTTTCTAGAAGCTTAAGAAGTAAAATCGGGATATCGGTCTATATGAGTGCTATACGAAAAGATGGACCGATAGATACTATTTTCGGCACTCCTATTTTTGGTCCTAAAATACCTCTAGATTTCCAATTTCAGGGAAATCGGATATAAACTATGGTTCTTAGAAGCCCAAGAAGTAAAATTGGGAGATCGGTCCATATGGGGGCTATACCAAAACATGGACCGATACACACCATTTTCAGCACACCTACTTTTGGTCCTAAAATACCTTTAGATTTAAATTTTCAGCCAAATCGGATAGAAAATACAGTTTCTAGAAGCCCAAGAAGTAAAATCGGGAGATCGGTCTATATGGGGGGCTATACTAAACCGTCATCAATCAATCCTATTTTATCATTAAATAGTCCTGACATAATTATAAAGCCTTGACAGAAGTTTCACGATGATACCTCCACGGGAAGTATTTTTGGCCGCTATCTCCATATAGCACCGACCACTGTGCGATGATCGAACTTTTTTCAAATGCCTGAAAACTATGAAAAAGGACCTGCGCGGAAGTCCGTGACAAACATTACATTATCATTCACAGAACAAATATTTTTTGCCTTCTATCAAAAAATTAATTAATACAATTAATTTTTATTCGAAATTTATTAAATGAATATATCAATCGTAGTTTATATCAATTGTAGGCTATTGGCAGACTATTTATGAAAAAATATTCTTAAGGAATATTTTTAAGGAACATATTAGGTAAAGTAAGTCAAATTTAAAGTAAATTTATTCAACCGACATTTGATAAGATTTTTATAAAAGTGCTAAAAAAAATTAAAAAAAAAATGCAATTAGGAAATTGAAAGTAATATTGTTCCGATAATGCGTTACTCAGTTTTTATCGCTGGATCACCTTCAATGATGTTACCAAACCAAAAAAATAAACCGGAAAACTCTTATGTTCTGGGTAAGTCCCCTTACTGGAACACAAAAATTAAGTACCTCCTGTGTGGAATTCACACTGAAAAAACAGTGAACCCACCAGGAAGAGAAATTTTGTTTAATTTTAGAAAATTTCGATTATTTTTAGAAAATTTTAACTAAACAGTATTACGAACGTTGACTCCGCCGTTGCCGGTCCCAAGCCCGGATGTGAAAGGAGGAGGGAGGGGCCGCAGTGATCCCTGAATGGCAATCTTTTATTTTGCGTCTCAGGAACTAGGAGGCCCTTTAAAATCCAGCACTCTAAACACTCGCCCCAAATACACGGGCCCTCACCGTTGAAAGTAGGTTTTGCTGGGGGCTAATAACCCACTCAAGTAAAAATATATATATTACAGAAACGATTACAAATATAAGAATAAACCCATTAACGACGACGACTTTAGGCTTTAAGAAACGGATAATGATTGGTACATGGAACGTGAGATCGCTATCGGACCACTCGCGCTTGGAGCACGTATGCCGCGAGATGGAATGTTATAAACTAGAAATGCTAGGATTAAGCGAAATAAGATGGCTAAAAACTGGGACCACACGACTATCTTCAGGACATCTCTTCCTCTACTCTGGAATAACCATCACAAAATACGCGGAGTTGGACTGCTCCAAACACCTCACTCTAGCAAATGTCTCCTGGAATTTAACCCTATATCGGATCGAATCATAGTAGCTAGATTTAACTCTCGTTTCCGCAAAATATCGGTAATACAATGCTATGCGTCCACTGAACCTGACGACGACGAAGCAAAAGATGAGTTCTACTCTCAGATGGATAGTACAATGACCGCCCTCCCTGGAGGTGACATAAAAATAATTATTGGAGACATGAATGCCAAAGTAGGCAACGACAACACAAACATTGAGTCAGTGATGGGCAGAGAAGGACTCGGGCCTATTCGCAACGATAACGGCGAACGTCTCATCGATTTCTGCATACGACACAACCTCTTCATAGAAGGTACAAGATTCATCCATAAGGACATTCACAAATACACCTGGGAATCACCTGACTCCCGTACTCGAAATCAAATAGACCATGTGTTAGTAAGCAATTAATTCGCAGGCTCCTTGGAGGACGTAAAAACCCGCAGAGTCGCTGATATGGATAGCGACCACCAAACAAAACAAACAGCAAAATATGAGGTATCGAAACTACAGGACCCTACAGCCGTTGTGATGTATAACAGCAGTCTAGCGTTAAACATTAAGGATGGAAACTGGGAAGAAGTTGCAGAAACATGCAAGCAGACCGCGAATGATATACTTGGAACTAAAAACAATCCGCGCAAGCCTTGGATTACCGACAACACATGGACTGAAATACAGACGAGGAAAAAACTAAAACACAAAATTATGAGAGTCAAGGATACGACAGAGAAGCTCGCTACCAGAGCAGAATACAGACGAGTATCCTTAACCGTGAAGTCACTAGCACAGAACGATAAAAACTTGTATTACAACAACATCGCCGACGAAATGGAGCAAGCAGCAAACACAGGAAACATGCGCAAGGTCTACGCATCCATAAAGAAAATTGGTGGTAACAACATCAGAAATACGGCAATAATTAAAGACAGCGATGGCAACATTCTAACATTGCCAATGTCACAACTCAGTCGGTGGCGGGAATACTATATTGAACAACAGCGAACCCTTGACAGCAGTACATGGCAGCGTCAACACCATATACAAAACGAAATATTGGACATCTCAATCGAGCCTCCAACGACTGCAGAAATCGAAACCGCGCTACTACAGCTCAAGAATGGGAAATCCGCAGGTCCCGATGATATCCCTGCCGAGCTCCTTAAGTATGGAGCATCGACATTAGCCCAGCCACTTTACAGGGTAAGTAGAACTGCGTGGGTCACAAACAATATACCAAAACAATGGAAGGAAGGAAGGAGTAGTAATAACAATCCCCAAAAAAGGAGATTTGCGCGAGTGTAAAAATTAAAGGGGAATAACCTTACTAAACTCCATAGCCAAGCTCATGGCAACGCTGCTACTCAACCGCATCACCCCCGCCATGGAAAGCATACTTCGAAAGGAACAAGCGGGTTTCAGACAGGGTAGATCTTGCTCAGACCATATAAACACCCTGCGGGTTATCATAGAACAATCAAGAGAGTTCAACTCCCCACTATATCTTCTGTTTGTCGACTTCGAACGCGCCTTCGACACAGTATCAAGGGAGGCACTCTGGGAAACACTAGCGGAAAAGGGTTTCCCGGAAAAATAATATCACTTATACAAGAACTTTATAACTCTTCTGACAGTAGGGTACGGTTCAACAACGCCGAAAGTCTGCCTTTCACACTCACCAGCGGAGTCAGACAGGGCTGCATGCTCTCGCCAATATTATTCTTGCTCCTGCTAGATAAAGTGATGGAACAAACAAACACGGAAGCTCCAAATGGGATAAAATGGAATATGACAGAGCGTCTGAACGATATCGACTGAAAAATACTTAGTTGAAATATCAAGATTGAAGGTCAGTAAAGCTCCAAAATTCATATCTGAATTTGTAATATATTGAGGCATATCTCTACTATGATCCAGAAGAATTATTATTTTTTGGGTTCTAAAGGGTATTGTCATCTGAAGCTTTTATAAAATTGACATTAAAATTGCTTTATCTAAACATTTGGCAAGTGAAATAGGAAGATCGATTATGATCATTATAGACGTTATATCAGACCGTTTTATAATTGATATAAAACATTATGTAGTTTTTCACAAAACGCTAATAAATATTCCGTACAACAATTTACCACAGTGAGTGTGAGATCTTTGTTAATGATCTTCAATCTTTAAACGTAATTAGAATTCTCCATAATAACACAATCACAAAAATCATAAACAAAACATTGAAATCAAATTTTAATTAAAATAAAAAACTCATAAATGTTTATTATTCAATTCAATAAAAAAAAACTTCTTTATTTAATCAATATATCAAACAAAATCGAAATAGTTAATATAATACCAATAACTATGTGTTTCCGGTTCAAAGAGTCTGCCAACATCCGTCTCCCGTAGACAGCACAGCGCATACAGAGCACAGCACACACACACACTCATACCCATATAAAACACATCATCGCTAATGCTCATTGAAACACTCATGCAAACATATCATGTCGTTAAATTCATATTTTCCTCACTAATTAACAATAAATTTAATGCATGCGAAAATATACAAAAAACAAAAAGGAATAAACAAAAATATACCAATATGTATTTTTGTGTTTGTATATTTATGATTGTTATGGTTTTTTGTTGTTTGATTTCAGGTCTCTATTAGATCCGCTTTTTCCACACTGAATTTGTGAAAATTTCTTGCTACAGTTTTTTTAGTTTGTTTTGCCTCCCCACACATCTGTGTGAGAGTTTTGAAAAATTTTGGCTTTCTGCATGAATGATTCATGTGCCAATCAAATGTCAATGTCAGTTTAATCACCAAACCCCACATAGAATCTGAGTGTGCTGTCGATAATGATGATGTGAATATGAGTGAATTTTCTATGGTGAAATGAGAGTATTTATACACAGAAAAAAAATATTTTTGATGTCAATCATGAAATGAATTTTTATTGAAATTTCTTCGACCACAAAAATGATAAAATTAATCATCGATGCCAATTAAGAAATTAATAGTTCCAATTAAAGGTTTAATTGATACAATTAAATAAATGTTTATACCCTGCGCCACACTGTAGAACAGGGTATTGTAAGTTGGGGCATATGTTTGCAACATCCAGAATATGTTAATGCTCAGGGTTGGCCCAGAGAGAATGAAAATACAAGAGAACGAGACTGTCAAGTGAAACTGCGTCAGTATGTGGCAGTCATGAGGAAAATTCCTCTAATATCATGCAGTTTTTGTCATCGGTTCTCTCAAATATCATACAGTTTGCGACGGCGTCATCCAGTTCAGTTCTCAGTTCTCTTCAGGATTTAGAACCTACTTTATAGTAACAAATGTTCTTATTTAGAAAACATTTATAAACATTCCATTAAATTTTTTTGCAGACAAATTGAAGTTATAACTGCCGATGCCCTTTATAAAGAATTTTATCAAAACAGCGCTTCGACCGCAATGTCGGTAATACTAAAGCTGCAGGCGTTGTGCGACATCTATACGGTTGACATTTGCTTTTTTTTCGCAGAAGAGAACTTATCGTCCTCTTGTGTTTTCATTCTGACTGATTGGCCTGTCGCCACGGTTGCCATAGTTGGTAGAATTTTACCAAAAATGGCAGATTTTTTAATGTTTGGTAGATTGGTAGAATTCTTGATGTTTTGGTAGATTTTGCAAAACATACCTCTCCAAAATAGAGGTACATCAATTTTCTATAGAGATTCAATTCTGACCAACTTTCCCATAAAAAATAAAATTTTGACAATATTTTCTATAGAAATAAAATTTTGACAAAAGTTTCTATGGCAATAAAATGTTGACAAATTTTTCTATAACAGTAAAATTTTGACTAAATTTTTTATAGAAAAAAAATTTTGAGAAAATTATCTATAGAAATAAAATTTAGAGAAAAATTTTCTATAGAAATAAAATGTTGACACAATTTTCCATAGAAATAAAATGTTGACAAAATTTTCCATAGAAATAAAATTTTGACAAAATTTTCCATAGAAATAAAATTTTGGAAAAATTTTCTATAGAAATAAAATTTTGACAAAAATTTCTATAGAAATAAAATTTTGACAAAAATTTTCTGTAGAAATAAAACTTCCACAAAATTTTCTATAGAAATAAAATTTTGAGAAAATTTTCTATAGAAATAAAATGTTGACACAATTTTCCATAGAAATAAAATGTTGACAAAATTTTCCATAGAAATAAAATTTTGACAAAATTTTCCATAGAAATAAAATTTTGGAAAAATTTTCTATAGAAATAATATTTTGACAAAAATTTCTATAGAAATAAAATTTTGACAAAAATTTTCTGTAGAAATAAAACTTCCACAAAATTTTCTATAGAAATAAAATGTTGACACAATTTTCCATAGAAATAAAATGTTGACAAAATTTTCAATAGAAATAAAATTTTGACAAAATTTTCCATAGAAATAAAATTTTGACAAAATTTTCCATAGAAATAAAATTTTGGAAAATTTTCTATAGAAATAAAATTTTGACAAAAATTTTCTGTAGAAATAAAATGTTGACAAAATTTTCAATAAACATAACATTTTCCATAGAAATAAAATTTTGACAAAATTTTCTATAGCAATAGAATAAAATAGAAATAAAATTTTGATTTTTAACATTTTTGGTTTTTTTGTTAAATTTTTACAAAAATTTCTATAGAAAAAAAATTTTCTACAAAATTTTCTATAGAAACAAAATTTTGACAAAATTTTCTATAGAAACAAAATTTTGACAAAATTTTCTATAGAAACAAAATTTTGACAAAATTTTCCATAGAAATAACATTTTGACAAAAATTTCTATAGAAATAACATTTTAGTTAGATATGAACTTTACAAGGAGAAAGTCCATTACTTTGTAAAACGTAAATATGAAAAATGTTTGTTATATTTTTGTTAAAAACCATTGTTAAAGAAAATATTGTAAAATGTTTAAATTATGGTATTTTATAGATAATATCTCGCTGAAGATGATCACCGAAGGTGTATCGAAATATCCGAAATAGCAATATTTCAATAATAAAACATTGAAAAAAACAACTACACCAGCATTTTTCATTTATCATGACCTCAAGCCAAAAAGAATCCCAATAATTTTGACAAAAATTTTCTGTAGAAATACAATTTCCACAAAATTTTTTATAGAAATAAATTTTGAGAAAATTTTCGATAGAAATAAAATGTTGACACAATTTTCCATAGAAATAAAATGTTGACAAAATTTTCCATAGAAATAAAATTTTGACAAAATTTTCCATAGAAATAAAATTTTGGAAAAATTTTCTATAGAAATAAAATTTTGACAAAAATTTTCTGTAGAAATAAAATGTTGACAACATTTTTAATAAACATAAAATTTTGACAAAATTTTCCATAGAAATAACATTTTGACAAAATTTTCCATATTGTTGGGAGAGTGGCAACCGTGCCTGTGACTCGATATAGTCATGTCTGTCTGTGAACACATTTTTGTAATCAAAATTTCCACAAAATTTTCTATAGAAATAAAATTTCCACAAAATTTTCTATGGAAATAAAATGTTGACATAATTTTCCATAGAAATAAAATGTTGACAAAATTTTCTATAGAAATAAAATTTCCACAAAATTTTCCATAAAAATAAAATTTTGTCAACAGAAATAAAATTTTGACAAAAATTTCTATAAAAATAAAATTTCCACAAAATTTTTAATAGAAATAAAATTTTGAGAAAATTTTCGTTAGAAATAAAATTTTGAGAAAATTTTCTATATAAATAAAATGTTGACACAATTTTCTATAGAAATAAAATGTTGACAAAATTTTCTATAGAGATACAATTTTGAAAAATTTTCCATAGAAATAAAATGTTGACAAAATTTTCTATAAAAATAAAATTTCCACAAAATTTTCCATAGAAATAAAATTTTGACAAAATTTTCCATAAAAATAAAATTTTGACAAAAATTTCTATAAAAATAAAATGTCCACAAAATTTTTTATAGAAATACAATTTTGACAAAATTTTCTATAGAAATAAAATGTTGTTAATTTTTTTCTATAGCAATAAAATATTGACAAAATTTTCTATAGAGATACAATTTTGACAAATTTTTCCATAGAAATAAAATTTTGACAAAATTTTCCATAGAAATAAAATGTTGACAAAATTGTCTATAGAAATAAAATTTTGACAAAATTTTCCATAGAAATAAAATTTTGACAAAATTTTCTATAAAAATAAAATTTTGACAAAATTTTTTATACCAATAAAATTTTGAGAAAATTTTCGATAGAAATAAAATTTCCACAAAATTTTCTATAGACATACAGTTCTGACCAACTTCCCATAAAAATTAAAATTTTGAGAAAATGTTCTATAGAAATAAAATTTCCACAAAATTTTCTATAGAAATAAAATTTGGCAAAATTTTCTATAGAAATAAAATTTTGACAAAATTTTCTATAGAAATAACATTTTGACAAAATTTTCTATAGAAATAAAATTTTGAGAAAATTTTCGATAGAAATAAAATTTCCACCAAATTTTCTTTATAGATACAATTGTGACCAACTTTCCTATAAAAAATTAAATTTTGACAAGATTTTCTATAGAAATAAAATGTTGACACAATTTTCCATAGAAATAAAATTTTGACACAATTTTCCATAGAAATAAAATTTTGACAAAATTTTCTATAGAAATAAAATTTTGACAAAATTTTCTATAGAAATAAAATGTTGACACAATTTTCCATAGAAATAAAATTTTGACAAAATTTTCTATAGAAATAAAATGTTGACAAAATTTTCCATAGAAATAAAATTTTGACAAAATATTTCATAGAAATAAAATTTTGACAAAATATTTCATAGAAATAAAATTTTGGCAAAAAATTTGAAATATACTTTTGATTTTTTGGTAAATTTTTCAAATTTTGGTAGATTAGTTTTGGCAGGAGTGGCAACCGGTCCTGTGACTGGATATACTCATGTCCACCCGTCTGTCTGTGAACACAGTTTTGTAATCAAAATCTGGTGGCAGTTTTTATCCAATCAACTTCAAATTTAGCACAAGTATATATTTGGGGTCAGAATAGAATCCTATTGATTTGGCATAAAATGGGTTCAAATTTATATGTAGCTCCCATACATATGGTTCATCCAATAAGTACTTATATGATTCCAGAAGTCAGAGTTTTACCCTGATTTGCTGTAAATTTTGCCCAAGAAGCACAACTGATAGTGTCGTAAATTGTACCAAATTTGGTTTACATCGCTTCAGATTTAGATTTAGCTTCCATATACATATATCTGTCACCCGATTTAAACACTATGGTCATCATAGATGTCAAATTTGTAATCCGATTTACGTGAGATTTTGCACAGGGAGTCGAATTAATGTTTTCGATAAACATGCCAATTTTGGTCGAAATCTGCTAACAATTAGATATACCTTCCACACATATTTTTTCACATTTGGGTAAAAATGGCCAAAATACCCACATTTTCCTTGTAAAATTTTCACTGCTTAGTCGAAAACTTGTAAAAATGACTTGAAATGTACTTCTATTTGTTTTGAAAGATGTTTCCTTTTTTAATGCTTTTTAGCTTTAAGGACAAGAATTTTTTTTTAATGCCAAGACAAACATTTTTTTTTCACTGCATGACATTGAAAACACTTTTACTTTTCTTTTGCCATTGCAAGCTGTTTTTATGATTATTCAAAGTACATACCCTGCTGTCTAATATTTTCCGATATGATTGGAAGATATGTATTTAGTAATGTGACTTTAAATATTTACATTGGTATTAACGCGAAAACCCCAAAAAGACATTGATAAATAAACAAAGACCAGAGGAGGAAATGAGATTTTGAAAAATTTTTTGAACTAAATAAAAAAATATTGTTAATACATATATATGTATAAATATTTTTTGCAATACATTACTATTCCGGGAGTAAAGTTAAAACAAAAATCATTAAATATTTTTTTCGAGATTTAGATGACAGCTGATGACAGGAACACCCATAATTAGGATTGCAAATGGTTTTGAAATAGAACGAAAAATATATAATATAATATTAGTCTGTTTCGATATGAAGATCTATATTATATTTCTAATTCAATCAAGAAATAAAACAGAAAAAAATATCACAAATTTATTTCAACTTGTAGAGTTGATAGACATTGAAAACGTTATTAATTAAAATATTAATTGATACAATTAACTTTTGAATTAAATTGGAAAATAAAGTCAATTGAGAAAGTGATTGCATTTTTTTAAGTTTTCAATTAAAATATTATAAATAAATAAACAATATATAATTGAAAAATTATTTGATTTCTTTTTCAACTAAAAAAAAAAATTAATTCAACTATTCAAAAAATTAATTGAAAGTGAAAATATCAGCCTATAATTTGTTGCAAAAGAAAATCCCACTTCGACAATTTGTTCGATGTCATTTCCGTGTTTTAGACATTTTTTTTATTGATTTTAATATGTTTTCCATTGTTTAGCCATTAAATATTTATTAGTATAAATATTCCATTTTCAAAAATTTATTCGATATTTCACAAATTCAAGTGTCAACCTCCCCCATAGCAAGCTATCTAAATCTTAATGTGACACCATAAATCATTTGGCACTTATATGCGCGAAAAAACATGTAAATGTCGGCCAATAAAAAAAAAATAATAATTTTTAATATTTATGATCACAAAATATCGCATATAATATTTTTATTTAATACATCATTGACAAGTGACGAAGGAATATGGCCATATTAGCCATACGGCAGACCATACGATTGAATAACAAACGTTTTGCAAGAAATTCTTTGAAAATCTGATGAAGAAGACGAAGGCAAAAAAAACGAAAAGACCATGTCATACCGAACCCCTTATGAAATGATGCAATTATATTTCTATTTAAAAAAAATTATATACTTTGACATAGACATTGACTTATAATACACAGAGGAAAAATGTTCTTATTCGCGATTAAATAGAAAATTACAAGATTTATAACAAAAGCAAAGACATACGTAGAGGCTAATACCCTACTCATTTAGGGAGTGCTATACGAATCAGGCCAGCTTCGCTGCGCTGTTTTTAACTGAAAAATTGAATTTAAAAAAAAACATTTTGGACTAATTAAGTCAATCATAGATTCATTCACACATTATTTCGATAATTCCTCCGAAAACAACTTTCAAAGGATTTGAAATTATTTTCGAAATGCACATGAAGTCAGATTTCAATTTATTGATGGAATTGATCACGGTGTTTTTAGATTAAGGAAAAGGATAAAGCCCTCGTCACATACAAGGGTTCACGGTGAACAGAAAATTTTTCTTTTATCTGCGTGGTTTTATTGGGCAGCACTTATTTTTAAGAGAGAAGAATTTCATGTATTGTATCTAAATTTCAATTTGATAAAAAATTTAATAAAATTTGATAAAATGTCAAGTCGGAGTTTCGACAATATGTTACGCAGTGTTTATGGCTGGATATTCTGGAAAATTTCTTGACTCTAATAGTAAAAGTTATGTGGAATTAATAACATGGAGCATTTATGAATTTATTCAACCAAAAAACAAGTAAGTAAAGTCTAAAGTCGGGCAGGGCCGACTATATTATACCCTTCACCATTATGTAGACCAAAATTTGTGTTACCATATCTGATTTATATATGAAAAGATTTGGAGACAATTTTTTGTACTTCTACAAAATCGCTAGAATTAAAAATTAAATCGGCTAATACCCTGGGATGAAACACAATGTTAGTAAAAAAATATGGGAAATATAAAGCTAGAGCAATTTTGATGCAATTGTACAAAATAGCATTTATTATTTATCGGACGATACATATGTATTCGAGGTATAGGACAATTTGAGTAATATTTATAATTTTTGCTACTCAGCATTGGCGATTTTACAAGGATATTGGTTAAATCTCGCCAAGATATGTGGTCAATTGTGGGTTGTGATATATTATTTGGGCAATTCGGGCGATATTTCCACAAGTCGGAGGTTTATTGAAAATTCTACCATTCTGTGGAAAGTTTGGCATTACAGTGTGTAGGATATGACTACGATATGGGGAAATCATCACAGAATTTTGTGTAAAATGTGGTTGTTTTGGCCATATTAGATCAAGATGACACACTTAAATAGCATATTAAATGTATTGTATGTGGAAACTATCGAATCAATTGGAGGAAACTCCCATTGAAAATGGGTTTAAAATATGAAACATTCTACCATATTTCCCCTACTCTGGCGTATACTCTGGGAGCTATATCTAAATATAAACCGATTTTGACCAAATTTGACATGCATAGTTAGAATAATAATAATCCTGCTATCTCAGCAAAAAACATAAATGGAAGAATAATTTCGCCGAAAGATATATATGGAAGCTATTCAACCAAAATTAGCACGCTTAACGATACTACTCATACGTACTACTTGTGCAAAATTTGAAGCAAATCATGGCAACCTCTTGCTTTTGAGGCCATATGAGTCTAAATCGGGCGAAAGATATATATGGGAGCTATATCTAAATCTGAACCGATTTCAATCAAATTTAGCACAGTTGACTATAGTACTAATTGTTATCCAGCAAATTAGGGTAAAACTTTGGCTTCTGGGGCAATAGAGCATTCAAAGTGCATAGAATGCTCTATTATAGACGAAATAAATAAATAAATATCGGCCGAAAAATATATATGGGAGCTATATCTAAATCTGAACCGATTCCTCCCACAATCAATAGGGTTCTATTCTGACCCAAAAAACAACCTTGTGCAAAATTTGAAGTCGATTGAACTAAATCTGCGACCTAGACTTTGATCACAAAAATGTGTTCACAGACAAACGGACGGATAGACGGACATGGCTAGATCGACTCAGGAACACGGTTGCCGCAGTTGGTAGAATTCTGTTAAAATGGTAGATGTTTCTACTGTTTGGTAGATTGGTAGAATTGTTTCTGTTTTGGTAGATTTTGCAAAATATTCCTCTTCAACTCAGAGGTACTTCACAATTTTTCTATAGAAATAAAATTTTGACAAAATTTTCTATAGAAATAAAATTTTAACAAAATTTTCTATAGAAATAAAATTTTGAGAAAATTTTCTATAAAAATAAAATTTTGACAAAATTTTCTATAGAAATAAAATTTGACAACATTTTCTAGAGAAATAAAATTTTGACAAAAACATTTTTTATAGAAATAAAATTTTGACAAAATTTTCTATAGAAATAAAATTGTAACAAAGTTTTTTATAGAAATAAAATTTTGACAAAGTTTTCTATAGAATAAAATTTTGACAAAATTTTCTATAGAAATAAAATTTTGACAAAATTTTCTATAAAAATCAAATTTTGACAAATTTTCAATAGAAATACAATTTTGACAAAATTTTCCAAAGAAATAAAATTTTGACAAAATTTTCCAAAGAAATAAAATTTTGACAAACTTTTTTATAAAAATAAAATGTTGGCAAAATTTTCTATAGAAATAAAATTTTGACAAAATCTTATATAGAAATAAAATTTTGACAAAATTTTCTATAGGAATAAAATTATCACAAAATTTTCTATAGAAATAATTTTTTTACAAAATTTTCTATAGAAATAAAATTTTGACAAAATTTTCTATTGAAATAAAATTTTGACAATAAATTTCTATAGAAATAAAATGGTGACCAATTTCCCTATATAAATAACATTTTGACAAATTTTTCTATAGAAAAAAAAAATTGACGAAATTTTCTATAGAAATACAATTTTGACAAAATTTGCTATAGAAATAAAATTTTGATAAAATTTTCTATAGAAATAAAATTTTGACAAAATTTTCTATAGAACTAAAATTTGACAAAATTTTCTATAAAAATAAAATTTTGACAAAATTTTCTATAGAAATAAAATGTTGGCAACATTTTCTATAGAAATAAAATTTTGACAAAATTTTCTATAGAAATAAAATTTTGACAAAATTTTCTGTAGAAATAAAACTTCACAAAATTCTCTATAGAAATAAAATTTTGACAAAATTGTCTCTAGAAATAAAATTTTTACAAAATTTTCTATAGAAATAAAATTTTGACAAAATTTTCTATAGAAGTAAAATTTTGGCAAAATTTTCTATAGAATTAACATTTTGACAAAATTTTCTATAAAGATAAAATTTTAACAAAATTTTCCAAAGAAATAAAACTTTGACAAAATTTTCTAACAAACATTTTTTATAAATAAAATTTTGACAATCTCCAAATTTTGTTTTAGATTATTTTAGGCTCGGTTGACAACCGTGCTCAGGAACCCACCCTGAGCATTATTGCCAAAGACACCATGTGTCTATCTCACCTCCTTCTGGGTGTTGCAAAAATATGTTCCACAGTGTGGCGCTGAGTGTAATTAATTGGTCCAATTATTTTTTTAATTGAAATGTCTTCAATCAGGAAAATGATCGTATCAATCTCAAACTTGATTAGCAATAATATTTAATAAAAAAATAATTTATTCTTCCATAGTTTTTATTAAATTTTTGTCGAATTTCACGAAACTCCGGTTTAATAACTTGAACCAATGGCTAATATACCCTCATGTTTAAGTTCTCTTTGACCACCCTCGTATAGTACCTAAAGTTAAAATATCTAAGGCTAAGGCTTTCCAAATTTGCATATTTTTGTAGACAAATCTACGATTTTATCAATGAGTGTTTAGTCGACTTTAGATTTAGCCGAATCTGGTTTAGAAAAATCTTCGAAATGCCAAAGGCAAAATGATTTGGTATAACCAAGAATCTGAAATTTACCCTCCATATTTATACATATCATTGTGAAATTTTTGAAAATTTTTTAAACACAATTTATTTCCAACTTTCTTTGCGTGTATTTATAACGTCAGAGTCTCTTTTTCTCTTATATGAAATGCCAATGTTCTAATAAGAATGACAGTTTGCAAAAAAAGCAAAAAACGATATTTAACTCAACAGCCAACCAGCAATCCAACCAGTTGGCCAATGGCATACGTAACGTCATCGTGACGTAGATAAATTCATATACTACGTAAATGAAATCGTAGGCATGTGTAGAAGATCGTTTTACTTGTGCTTGTGATAGATATCAGTAAAAAAACGAATTCCAAGTCAAATATGATCTATACAAGGTGTTGAGATATTTGGTTTAATATACGAATGCTATAATAAGTTCGTCTTGTTTTTTGCCATAGTCACTATTCTTCTATGACTGCCCCAATAGATCAAAAAAATCAATCTCAAGTGTGGTCCTTCAGTCGATGGCGCAAAAACAAACCCACACACATGGAGATGCTTGGACATCGATTTCTGTGTAGCAACCACAAAATTTTTGTATATTTTTTTTTTTTGGCATGAATTTTATTGTTTCGTTTAGAATTTCCGGTTTTTATGCAACTGTCCTATATTAGAGATAAATGCATATTGTGCACAATGGGTTGATGTTACAATGTTAAAATATTAAGATTTGATGTTTGAAAGGAAAAAATTCTTTAATTTTTATGCCCTCGACAACTGCCAGATTATAGTAAATTTCGTAGGTTGTGACTATTTGAAACAGAATTTTACGATCCATCATTATATCTATATAGAATTTCCAGGTGAGTGTTACAGATCGCAATTTTGGGTGCATAAATAAGCAGAATTGTCAATTATGAAATGAAGATCAGTCAGCATTACAAAAGCTACCAATGCATCCAGTAATTTTCAATTTGTTTTCATTTCTTCTTTTTAATTTTGTTTTTTTTTTTTTTAATTATTACCGATATACTACCGCAGAGCATATTTTTTAATTTTTTTTGTTTTTTTTTTTTTATAACAACTTGTCAAAAATTTATTTGGGATTTTTGTGAGGAATTTTAGTTTAAATTGAGGAATTTTGGGGTTTAGATTAGGTTAGGTGGCAGCCCGATGTATCAGGCTCACTTAGACTATACAGTCCATTGTGATGCCACATTGGTGAATTTTGGGTATGAAATCGTCCTAAGTTGGGGAGAAGAGCCAGACAAATACTGGCAACACTGGTTGTTGTTTTTTGTGATAACGCATGGTGTAATTTTATAGTTGTCAGATTGATATCGTATATTCTCCGTTTGATAACATATGTGTGTTGATTTACCTTCATGAATGAAATGTGAACGTCATTCTCATGATTATTTCTGCACAGAAAAAAAAATTAATTAAAGTCTTAATTGAGTTTTAAAAAATATTCAATAAAAAATTTAATTGATTCAACATTTTTTTTTAATTGAAGCAAAAATTATTAGTATCAATAATTTTTAATTGGATCAATTATTTTTTAATTAGCTTTAAATTAATTTTGTAATTGATACTATCATTTCTGTGATTGAAGACATTTCAATTAAAAACTTAATTGGATCAATTGATTTCGTGATTGAATCAGATTTGTTTGTGGGTATGTGTGCGTATAGATTTGTAAAATTCTGGGTGTATAAATTCTTGATATAATTTTCCGCAAATTTAGTAGCTTTGTATCCATAGCAAAAATAATCTCTGTAACATATTTACCAAAAGATCCAATGAAATTTGCTAAACTTTTTTGAAGACAAGAAAAAGAAGGGCGAAGAAAGGGTGAACATATTTTGTATTTTCTTTTTTTTTTCGGACGTACACCTAAAAATTAATTAGCAGTAAATTATCTGTTCTCGGTAATGCTGGTAACATGACTACGTTTTTTAAACTTTTCAAAGTGGTTTCACATGAAGTGTGATCGCAATTGCCACAGTTGGTAGAATTCTACCAAATATGGTAGACTGTTTGATAGATTGGTAGAATTCTTGATGTTTTGGTAGAAATTTTCTATAGAAATAAATTTTTCAAAAATTTTTCTATAGAAATAAAATTTTGACAACATTTTCTATAGAAATAAAATTTTGACAAAATTTTCTATAGAAATAAAATTTTGACAATATTTTCTATAGCAAAAAAAAAAAATTTGACAAAATTTTCTAGGGAAATAAAATTTTGACAAAATTTTCTAGGGAAATAAAATGTTTTCAAAATTTACTATACAAATAAAATATTTACAACATTTTCTACATAAATAAAATTTTGACAAAATTTTCCATGGAAATAAAATCTTTCACAAAAATTTCTATAGAAATAACATAGAATTTTGACAACAATTTTCTATAGAAATACAATTTTGACAACAAAAAACAAAATTTAAAAAAATTTTTATAGCAATAAAATAGTGACAAAATTTTCTATAGAAATAAAATTTGGTTGTTGTTGTTTTGATTACAGCTTAAAACCATGCATTGACTAAACTACAAGTGTAGCTTAACCAACAGAGGAAAATAATGTTTGTCAATTTTATTTGGGCAAAGCCCTATAGACTGCGAGATGGTTGGATGGACGCCCGTTTCGGAATTACCACACTCCTCATCAGCATCCTCTACTTGCAGCAAAACTATAAATTCAGGCAGTTCACTAAAACCAAAAGTAAACCACACTTGAACCTTCCGAAAACAGGTTTTACATGATAGCCGGCTTATGCCGAAATAAATTCGTACAAACATATCTCTTTTCTTTGCCACCGTTAAATTATCGATTTGAGTGCAGTTGGCTGGGTTTATTTTGAGTGTGCTTCCTCTTTTTTCATTCGTTTTGTTTTGTTATTGTTGGTGTTTTTCTTTAATCAAATAAATTTGACAAACATTCTTTTCCTCTGTTGGTTAAGCTACACTTGTAGTTTATTCAATACATGGTTTTAAGCTGAAATCAAAACAACAACAATGATTAAAGAAAAAAACCAACAATTACAAAACAAAACGAAGGAAATAAAATGTTGACAAAATTTTCTATAGCAACAGAAATTTGACAAAATTTTCTATAGAAATAAAATTTTGACAAAATCTTCTAGGGAAATTTTGGCAAATTTTCTATGGAAATAAAATATTTCAACAAAAATTTCTATAGAAATAATATTTTGACAAAATTTTCTAAGGAAATAAATTTTTAACAAAATTTACTATAGAAATAAATTTTTGACAAAATTGTCTATAGAAATAAAATATTGACCAAATTTTCTATAGGAAAAAAATTTTGACAAATTTTTCTATGTAAATAAAATTTTGACAAAATTTTCTATAAAAATAAAATTTTGACAAAATTGTCTATAGAAATAAAATTTTGACAAAATTGTCTATATACATAAAATCTTGACAAAATATTCTAGGGAAATAAAATTTTTACAAAATTTACTATAGAAATAAAATAATGACAAAATTTTCTATGCAAATAAAATTTTCTATGGAAATACAATTTTCCAACAAAAATTTCTATAGAAATAAAATTTTGAAAAAATTTTCTAGGGAAATAAAATTTTTACAAAATTTACTATAAAAATAAATTTTTGACAAAATTTTCTATAGAAAAAAAATTTAACAAAATTTTCTATAAAAATAATATTTTGACAAAATGTTCTAGAGAAATAATATTTTGACAAAATTTTCTACAGCAATAGAAACTTGACAAAATTTTCTATAGAAATAAAATTTAGAAATATAATTTTTTAGAGAAATAAAAATTTGGCAAATATTTTTTTATGGAAATAAAATTTTTCAACAAAAATTTCTATAGAAATAAAATTTTGACAAAATTTTGTAGGGAAATAAAATTTTTACAAAATTTACTATAGAAATACATTTTTGACAAAATTGTCTGTAGAAATAAAATATTGACAAAATTTTCTATAGAAATAAAGCTGTGACAAAATTTTCTATGTAAATAAAATTTTGACAAAAATTTTCTATAGAAATAATATTTTGCCAAATTTTTCATTGAAATAATATTTTCACAAAATTTTCTATAGAAAAAAATATTGATAGAAATAAAATTTTGACAAAATTTTCTATAGAAATAAACTTTTGACAAAATTTTCTAGGGAAATAAAATTTTCTATAGAAATAGAAATAGAATTTTGACAACATTTTCAATAGAAATAAAATTTTGACAAAATATTCCAAAGAAATAAAATTTTGACAAAATTTTCTATAGAAATAAAATTTTGACAAAATTTTCTATAGAAATAAAATTTTGACAAAACTTTCTATAGAAATAAAATTTTGACAAAATTGTCTACAGCAATAAAATTATGACAAAATTTTCTATAAAAATAAAATTTTGACAAAATTTTCTATAAATACAATATCTTTTAAAATTTTATTTGTTTTATTAAAGAAAACAGCCAATATCTAGTTTAATTAAAATCTTGTTAATTATTTTAAAATGATCACTTCTTTATTCGGAATTCCAATTATATATTTTAAGGCTAAAACTAAAATTTGTTTATTTCACATTACAAATATTCCCTGTGACTCGTTTAAATTGTTTCTAAACAATACAAATTAATTTTCCATTTTATAAATTACCAAATTAATTTATTAAGATAACCAATGACTAAGGCTTTCCCTCTTTGATGTTCTCATTTGTATGACTGATAAATCTTTGAAAAATACAAAAAAAAATGTATTAACATATCTTCCCATGAGAAGACAGAAACATATATGCATTAAGCAAAAACATACATATTAACAAAATTATGTATATTTGTGTATGTTAACCGCAAAATGTAAATTCATAAAAAGCAACAAGAAATGACTACTAAATGTCGGACAGAATGATTAATATGCAGGTGGTTTAAACAATTAGAAGACAAGCGTGTGTGAGTGTGTGAGTGTGTGGGTGTATTTTTTTGTTTTTCTTTTTTTTTTTAATGACCGATGAAAGGAAATCCTTTAATATGCAGATGTGTGAAGAAACAAAAATCCAATGGTTATATTTCCGACAGCAACAACAACTAAATTACTTTAGTCCGAGTACAAAAAAAAGAGAAAATAAAAATAACACATACACTCATACGGAAGAATCATCCACATTTTATCAACTGATAAATCATCACTGATTAATGATTGTTGAGTTGAGAATAGCAGAATACTAAAGAGCCTACTACATTCTCTCTTTATTATGGAATGGACGAAACAACTAATCCATTAATGGTATTCACATATATTTATATATATATTTTTTTAATGACTTTTAAATAAACCTAAAAAGGTAATCCCTTTACAACTTTATTATTTTTTTTTTTTTTTTGATGTTCCTTTCAATTCAATATATTTCAATACATAATACACCTAGAGAAATGGTTGGAATGCGGTCATGACAAGAAGATGGCTTTAATTGAAGTCAATTAAAAAATTAGTTGATACTATTAATTTATGTGATTGAGTTTTGTTTCAATTAAAACATTTGTTGAATCAATTAAATTTTTAATTGAATAACTCAATTAAGTCATTAATTGGAAAAATGTTCGTGACATATTTTTTTTTGTGCTAGATAATTTAAATGAAACAGAAGAAAAAAGTATACACAGTTTAAAGACACACGTCTTTGAACTAGGTGAGGTGTAGTGGCAGCCTGATATTTCAGGCTCACTTAGACTATGTAGTCCATTGTGTTACCACAATGGTGAAGTTCTCTCCTATCACTGAGTGCTGCCCGATTCTATGTTAAGTTCAATGACAAGGGACATCCTTTTTTTATAGTCGAGTCCGAACAGCGTTCCACATTGCAATGAAACCACTTAGAGAAGTTTTGAAACACTCTGAAATGTCACCAGCATTACTGAGGTGGTATAATCCACCGCTGAAAAACTTTTTGGAGTTTGGTCGAAACTGGGTTAGAACCCAGATTTTGTATTCTAATTTTAATCTTGTTGATCCCAGATTTAAAGCCAGATAGGTTGCTTAAAACGTCTTTATTTTAAAGAAGCCGCACCTTTGGATCGAAAGCAATTCCAAAATCCTTAAGGGAAGGTAAAAATCTTTGGATCCAAGTAAACTTTTTTGAGTGTATATTTTTGTCCCGGAACCAGTAATATTACATATGTGATCGGTGCCATTATATATAATCGAACATATATATTCTATATTTGAGCAATTTTTCCATTTCAAAATCAGTGTCATCAAGCGAACAATGCCGCCTGAAAATATGCAACGATTATATTCTATAGTAGTTTAATGGGGTTCTCCTATGAACGGTTAATATCAAGGATTGATTTTCAATGAAATGGTGAAAAAAATGATTGTTGTATTAATTTAGATCTAATTAAAAAATAAACGCAACTTCAAAAACATACAAATTTCATTTAATTCATATTTTTTCCGTTTATAGAAATATGTGCCACATTTTTAAAGTATGTGTTACTCTTTATATTTCAAGTGACTGAGTTTAGTAATTTTCAATGTTAAGGCTGGTTGAGGATGAAATTCTACGGCAATATAGAAATCGCGGGTTGCCTGTAAATGTGTTGCAAGTTCCAATTATGGACTTCGGTTAATCAAGTACAACTTGGTGCTTTCTGGCATTTTCATTTAGTGTTTTTGGGGCTTTTTTCATTTTGAACAGTATTAAGTTTAATTGATACAAAAATTTGGATTAGGCTTTCAAGAGCTTAAGAAACTCAACTTTATTACCAAATATAGAATTTGATTGTTGTGGTATAGATTATTTTTAAAATAATATTGTTATTTAGGTCTAGCGACGAATACCGAATTTTTGAACTTGATAAAGATGTCATTAAAAAGGATTGTATTAAATTCACAAAAGCACGCATAACTGAAATAAGCAATAAACTCCTTCCATATATTAATATTTTGAAAGTTGAAAGATATTACTGATCAAAATGAATTGGATGAAAGCATTAAAACTGATCAAGGTGTATACTTGAATAGTGGTTCATAACTTCATAAAATTACAAATTCAATACACAAAAGTTTTATAATATATCTTTGGAAATTTTTTTTAGTATAGCATTTAATTTACGATTTTGTAGTGGGAAGTCGTATGATAGCATTTATAATATATTTTTGATGTTTTTTGGCTTTGGGGAGTTGGCAACACTGAATGGAACTATCTGTCTGATCGGTAACGCATGACATCAGAATTCTCGTTCTTATGAGTATGCCAATAATTGGTTCGATTTGTGGATTGGGTACGAAGACGAATCGTTTTTTGTCCGCAAGATGCCAGAGAGATTGAAACAATTAGTAACTAGCGATGGCCAATACATTGATTGATAAGTCTGTTACATTTTTTCACGGAATAAATTCTCAAATATTTGAAGAAATCTCGCAAATTTAATTTGCGCTCCCACATGTTGCCAGAGTTGTCATGTGTTCCCCGAAAAGTTGTAGAAATAATTTTGTAATGTGAAGCGTTATCATCCATGCTATTGAACGTTAATTATGAGAGCCGATTATGAGCACAATTCAGTTTTTATAATAATCTCTTGGAAAATAATGTAGATGGGATTCATGGCAATAATGCCATTTAAAAAATGGGAAAATTTCTATGGTAAAAATAATTAAAATAAAATGTATATAGTATTATTTTGCAGAATCGATTTCAACAAAATGAAATTTATTATTTCAGTTTTACATTAATGTTTTTATACCCTGCGCCACACTGGAACAGGGTATTATAAGTTAGTGCATATGTTTGCAACACCCAGAAGGAGACGTGATAGACACAAGGTGTTTTTGGCAAAAATGCTCAGGGTGGGCTCCTGAGTCGATATAGCCAGGGGGCTATATATAAAGGGGGCTATATATAAAGGTTTGTGCCAAATACATACATTTAAATGTCACTCGATCTGGACAGAATTTGATAGACTTCTACAAAATCTATAGACTCAAAATTTATGTCGGCTAATAGGGTGGAACACAATGATAGTAAAAAACAAGTAAAGAAAGTCTTCAGTCGGGCGGGGCCGACTGTATTATACCCTGCACCACTTAGTAGATCTAAATTTTCGATACCATATCACATCCGTCAAATGTGTTGGGGGCTATATATAAAGGTTTGTGCCACATACATACATTTAAATGTCACTCGATCTGGACAGAATTTGATAAACTTTTACAAAATCTATAGACTCAAAATTTAAGTTGGCTAATGCACTGAGGTGGAACACAATGTTAGTAAAAAAAATATGGGAAATATTTAAATCTGAAGCAATTTTAAGGAAACTTCGCAAAAGTTTATTTATGATTTATCGCTCGATATATATGTATTAGAAGTTTAGGAAAATTAGAGTCATTTTTACAACTTTACGACTAAGCAGTGGCGATTTTACAAGGAAAATGTTGATATTTTGACCATTGTCGAAATCAGAAAAACATATATATGGGAGCTATATCCAAATCTGAACCGATTTCAACCAAATTTAGCACACATGACTATATTACTAATTGTACTCCTAGTGCATAATTTCAAGCAAATTGGGCCAAAACTCTGGCTTCTGGGCCATATAAGTGCATATCGGGCGAAAAATATATTTGGAAGCTATATCTAAATCTGAACCGATTTCAATCAAATTTGGCACACATGACTATACTACCAATTGTACTCCTTGTGCAAAATTTCAAGCTAATCGGCATAAAACTCTGGCTTCTGGGTCCATATAAGTGCATATCGGGCGAAAGATATATATGGGCTATATCTAAATCTGAATCGATTTCAACCAAATTTGGCACGCATAGCTACAATGCTAAATCTACTCCATGTGCAAAATTTCAACCAAATTTGGCCAAAACTCTGGCTTTTAGGACCATATTAGTCCATATCGGGCGAAAGATATATATGGGAGCTATATCTAAATCTGAACCGCTTTCAATAAAATTTTGCACACTTGACTAAACTACTAATTGTACTCCTACTGTAAAATTTCAACCAAATTCAGCCAAAAATCTGGCTTCTGGGGCCATATAAGTCCATATTGGGCGATAGATATATATGGGTGCTATATCTAAATCTGAACCGATTTCAATCAAATTTTGCACACTTGGCTATAGGACTAAATGTTATGTTTGTACAAAATTTCAAGCAAATCGGAATAAAACTCTGGCTGCTGGGTCCATATTAGTGCATATCGGGCGAAAGATATATATGGGAGCGATTTCTTCCAAAATCAATAGGGTTCTATTCTGACCCAAATTAGGAACATGTGCCAAATTTTAAGGCAATTGGACTTAAATTGCGACCTAGACTTTGATCACAAAAATGTGTTCACAGACAGACGGACGGACGGACAGACGGACATGGTTATATCGACTCAGGGACCCACCCTGAGCATTATTGCCAAAGACACCATGTGTCTATCTCGTCTCCTTCTGGGTGTTACAAACATATGCACTAACTTATAATACCCTGTTCCACAGTGTGGCGCAGGGTATAAATATGGGAAACATTTAAATCTGAAGCAATTTTAAGGAAACTTCGCAAAAGTTTATTTATGATTTATTGCTCGACATATATGTATTAGAAGTTTAGGAAAATTAGAGTAATTTTTACAACTTTTCGAATAAGCAGTGGCGATTTAACAAGGAAAATGTTGGTATTTTGACCATTTTTGTCGAAATCAGAAAAACATATATATGGGAGCTATATCTAAATCTGAACCGATTTCAACTAAATTTGGCTCGCATAGCTACAATGCTAATTCTACTCCCTGTGTAAAATTTCAACTAAATCGGAGTTAAAATTGGCCTCTGTGGTCATATGAGTGTAAATCGGGCGAAAGCTATATATGGGAGATATATCCAAATCTGAACCGATTTCAACCAAATTTGGCACGCATAGTTACGAAAGCTATATATGGGAGCTATATCTAAATCTGAACCGATTTGGCTGATATTTTGTAAGTTTTTCGAGACTCATAAAATATTCGGATGTACGGAATTTGAGGAAGATCGGTTGATATACACGCCAATTATGACCAGATCGGTGAAAAATATATATGACAGCTATATCTAAATCTGGTACGATTTTTTCCAAAATCAATAGGGATCGTGAGCCGAAACAGGACCCTATACCAAATTTTAGGACAATCGGACTAAAACTGCGAGCTGTACTTTGCACACAAAAATACACCAACAGACAGACAGACAGACGAACATCGCTAAATCGACTCAGAATTTAATTCTAAGCCGATCCGTCTATGATTACTCCTTCTTGGCGTTAGATACAAATGCATAAAACTTTTTATACCCTGTACCACAGTAGTGGTGAAGGGTATAAAAATGTTAAAAAAGAACATTTGCAAAGAACGTTTTTTCAAAATTTTGTTTTTTTTTTTTTGCGTTTTTTCTTAAAAGATACAGTGCGTATTACTCAAAGTTTTTAGAGAATAGAGATATTTATACACTACACAAATTTTTTTACCAATATTCCTTTTATTTATGGTAAACAATAATTATTCTCTAATTTGTAGGTTTTTTAATTATCGGGCAAAATTTCATTTAAATTTTGGTCTCAGTTTACACAGAAATACTTTAGATTTTCTGGAAAAAAAAACATTTTTTAAACTGCGTTGTTATGTTTTAAATCCGACAAACCTAAATTCGTAGAATTCGGTCAAAATGATACAGTGCGTATTTAATGGTTAAAGTTAACTAAAGTTGCAATCAGTTCTCTGAATTATAAATGGTGGTTAAAAAAATAAAAAAATTGAACTTGTCGTTTACTGGTAGTGCAATCTGGAATCAATTGGTTTCATCCAATGACAAACCCATCTAAAATTGGCCAATTTGTAACTCAAAAGTAATCAAGAGAGGAACTACTTCTTTTAGTTGGAATTACAGATTCGGGTCTGTTGTTATTTCTTAGAGGGAATCTCATTGCTACTTCTATATACGTATGTGTATAATACATACACATGTGTGAGTGTGTACAATAATATCTATTACATATAATAATAACTAAATACATGATTAACAACAAAACGAAAAAAGAGCAATAAAAATTGATTACATTTACTTTGTTCACAAATACTTACCGAATTAATAGTGGCCATGACGACGGCAAACAAGGACGAGGAGTAGGAGGTGGTATTGGTGGTGGTGGTGGTGGTACACAACAACAACACTAAACACGCTGGATGATAACGATGGCTATGACGATGAAGTTGATAATGTTTGTTTCTATGTTTGGTAGGAGCGAGCCTTTTATTTTATCAGGATTATTTCTAATTTTGGACGATCGATTTTATTCGCTTGATTTATTTTTTTTATTGTGGGCTGTTTCTATTTTTTAGCTTTTTTTTTTTTTTTTTAATTCGTTAAATGTTGATGATGATGCTTTTTCGTTTTTGGTGGTTATGGCTGTTAGGGTGGCTAAGCAGGATTTATGATATCAGTATATATATATTTTTTTTTATTTTCTGACTTTGGTTTTTCTTTTCGGATGTTTTAGGCTATTTTCACTTGTGATGGCTATTTAGCGTTAACGTGGCTGAGATTGAGGCTAAGACTGTGGCTGTTGTGGTGGCTGTTCTGTTGTTCGTGGCTGTGACTGTGATGGTGGTAGTAATGGTGGTTTTGATGATGCTGATGATTATGGTTGTGGTTGAGGTGGTTGTGGTGGTGGCTGAGGGGGACGACAACGACAACAACAACATAAATCATAAAATCTGCAAAAACATATAATAAAAAAAAGAAAAAAAGAAGAAAATGAAACATAATCAGAATAAATGACATTTCACGAATATTTAAGTAAAAAATTAATATGAATTAATTTCTTGTTTTTGGTTTGTATGTTTTTTTTTACACTTAAAAACATAAATGAAATAAATTTAAATATTAATAAAATACTTAAGCTATTATGAATATTGATTTTATGGAAATTACTTATATATGACACACGTATTGTTTTTTTTTTTTATAATTATGAAATGTACGTTTGTATGTGTTTTTTTTAATTTTAAAAACATAATAAAATACTTAAACTAGTATGAATATTGATTTTATGAAAATTATTTATATTATTTGTGGTATTTTTCTTTACTAATTATAACATCATATATTTTCTATAGAAATAACATTTTCTATAGAAACAAAATTAACACCAAGTTTTCTATAGAAATAAGAATTTTGATAAAATTTCCTATAGCAATAAAATTTTGACAAAATTTTTTATTGAAATAAAATTTTAACAAAATTTTCTATAGAAATAAGAATTTTGACAAAATTGTCTATAGCAATAAAATTTTGACAAAATTGTCTATAGAAAAAACTTTTAACACAATTTTTTATAGAAGCAAAAGTTTTGATAAAATTTTCTATAGAAATAAAATTTTGACAAAATTGTCTCTAAAAATAAAAATTTGACAAAATTTTCTATAAAAATAATATTTTCTATAGAAATAAAAACTTAAAAAAAAAAAAATTATATTTATATTTTATATATTTAAAGAAATGAATTTTGACCAAATTTTCCAACGAAATAAAATTTTAACACAAATTTGACAAAATTTTTTATAGATATAAAATTTTAACACAATTTTCCATAAAAATACAATTTTAACAAAATTTTCTATAGAACTAAAATTTTTACAAAATTTTCCAAAGAAATAAAATTTTGACAAAAATTTCCAAAGAAATAAAATTTTGACAAAATTTTCCAAAGAAATAAAATTTTAACAAAATTGTCGATACAATAAAAATTTGAAAAATTTTCCAAAGAAATAAAATTTTGACAAAATTGCCTATACATATATATATAAAATTTTAACAAAATTTTCTAGAAATAAAAAATTTGACAAAATTTTCTATATAAATATGAATTTTGACCAAATTTTCCAACGAAATAAAATTTTGACAAAATTTTCCAAAGAAATAAAATTTTAACAAAATTGTCGATACAATAAAATTTTGAGAACATTTTCTACAGAAATAAAATTTTGACAAAATTCCCTATATATATATATATATATATAAAATTTTAACAAAATTGTCTATAGAAATAAAAAATTTGACAAAATTTTCTATATAAATAAAATGTTAACAAAATTTTCCAAAGAAATGAATTTTGACCAAATTTGCCATCGAAATAAGATTTTAACACAATTTTGACAAAATTTTCTATAGATATAAAATTTTAACACAGTTTTCCATAAAAATAAAATTTAGACAAAATTTTCTATAGAACTAAAATTTTTACAAAATTTTCAAAAGAAATAAAATTTTGACAAAAATTTCCAAAGAAATAAAATCTTGACAAAATTTTCCAAAGAAATAAAATTTTGACAAAAATTTTTTAAAGAAAAAAAAATTTACAAAGTTATCCAAAGGAATAAAATTTTATCAAACTTTTCGATACAATAAAATGTTGACAAAGTTTTCCAAAGAAATAAAATTTTAACAAAAATTGTTGATACAATAAAATTTTGACAAAATTTTCTATAGGAATAAAATTTTAACAAAATTTTCTATAGAAATAAAAAATTTGACAAAATTCTCTATAGGAATAAAATTTTAACAAAATTTTCTATAGAAATAAAAAATTTGACAAAATTCTCTATAGAAATAAAATTTTAACAAAATTTTCTATAGAAATAAAAAATTAGACAAAATTTTCTATATAAATAAAATTTTACAAAATTAAAAAAAATAATGAGAAAATCTTCTAACGAAATAAAATTTTAACCTAAATATAAATATAAATAAAAATTTAACAAAATTTTCAAAAAATAAAATTTTGACAAAATCTTCCAACGAAATAAAATTTTGACAAAATTTTCATAGAATTAAAATTGTGACAAAATTTTCTATAGAAATAATCAACGAAAAACTGAAAGAATATTAAAAAGTATTATTTAAGGATTACATCTCTAAAATAAAAATATATTGCTTGAAATAATCGCAATTTTAAATTCTTTTCCATTAAATTTAAGTGTCTTGATTATTAGGCACTATTTCCTGAATGCACCGAAACTATTTTCGAACTAAATAATATTTTGAAATTCTAATCACGATTCTTAAAATTTGGTTAATCCTTGCAATTTGCTCTTCCAGAAGCCAAAAAATAGGATTGATTTCAACACTACGAATTTTGTCATGACCAAAAATATACATATAATCTATGGGGCCTTAGACCAATAGTTCGATGCATTATGCACACAATGACAAAATTAGTATATCCCATGGCGGAGTGTTTAAAAATATTTGATATGGTCTCTTATGATATTTTATTTATTTAGTAAGCCACAAAATATCATCGCACGTGTAACGAACTATGAATCTTAACTAATATCAACTTCCCCACCTTTTCCTACGCATTAAACAGAAAAGAATCGCCCGCATTAACGATTGATTTATTTGCATGAGACAATGAAGTATGTGGCAGGCGTTAGATATTCATAGCAGCAAAGCAATAGCGGATACATTCAAACAGATACACACATATTAGATAGATAGCCAGTGGTTATTAGCAGTAGGACTATGGTAGCTATGTCTAAGGCCTTAATACCGGTTTAGGGTTTCAATTCAATATAATATAAAGTAAACAGAAAAAAACATATTCTGATTCCATCACGAAACTAATTGATACACAATTTTCTATAGAACTAAAATTTTTATACAATTTTCTAAGGAAATAAATTTTTTATAAAATTTTCTATGGAAATAAAATTTTTACAAAATAAAATTTTCTTGAAATAAAAAAATTTTCCATAGAAATGAAATTTGGCAAAATTTTCTAGGAATAAAATTTTGACAGAAATAGAAAATTCTGTCAAAATTTTATTCCTAGAAAATTTTGCCAAATTTCATTTCTATGGAAAATTTTTTTATTTCAAGAAAATTTTATTTTTCACAAAAATTTTCTATAGAAATAAAATTTTGACAAAATTTTCTGTAAAAATATTTCACAAAATTTTCTAAAGAAATAAAATTTTGACATAATCTTCAATAGAAACAACATTTAGACAAAATTTTCTATAGAAATAAAATTTTGACATAATCTTCAATAGAAACAACATTTAGACAAAATTTTCTAAAGAAATAAAATTTTGACATAATCTTCAATAGAAACAAAATTTTGATCAAATTTTCTATAGAAATAAAATTTTGACAAAATTTTCTATAGAAATAAAATTTTTACACAATTTTCTATAGAAATAAAATTTTGACAATATTTTCTATAGAAATAAAAATTTTCTGCAGAAATAGATTTTTCACAAAATTTTCTATAGAAATAAAATTTTGACAAAATGTTCTATAGAACTAAAATTTTGAAAAAAATTTCTATAGAAATAAAATTTTGACAAAATTTTCTATAGAAATAAAAATTTTTTGCAGAAATAGGTTTCTGACAAAATTTTCTATACAAATACAATTTTTATTGTTGTTTGGTCTCAGCTTAAAGCCATTTATTGACTAAACTACAAGTGTAGCTTAACCAACAGAGGAAAAGTATGCTTGTCAAATTTATTTGGGCAAAGCCCTATAGACTGCAATATGGTTGGATGTACAGCTGTTTCGGAATTACCACATTCCTCATCAGCATCCTCTACTTGCAGCAAAACTATCAACCAATTATCAGAATAAATTCGGGTAATTCACTCAACCCAACGTGACATACACTTGAACCCTCCGAAAAAGGGTTTAATAGTTTAATTTTTACAAAATGTTCTATAGAAATAAAATTTTGACAAAATTTTCTATAGAAATAAAAATTTTCTGCAGAAATAGATTTTTCACAAAATTTTCTAAAGAAATAAAATTTCGACAAAAATTTTCTACAGAAATAAACTTTTGACAAAATTTTCTATAGAAATAAAATTTTGACAAAATTTTCTATAGAAATAAAATTCTGACAAATTTTTCTATAGAAGTAAAAATTTTCTGCAGAAAATGTTCTATAGAAATAAAATTTTGACAAAATGTTCTATAGAAATAAAATTTTTACAAAATTTTCTATAGAAATAAAAATTTTCTGCAGAAATAGATTTTTCACAAAATTTTCTATAGAAATAAAATGTTGACACAATTTTCTACAGAAATAAAATTTTGACAAAATGTTCTATAGAAATAAAATTTTGACAAAATTTTGTATAGAAATAAAATTTTGACAAACTTTTCTATAGAAATAAACATTTTCTGCAGAAATAGATTTTTGACAAAATTTTCTATAGAAATAAAATTTTTACAAAATGTTCTATATATTTAAAATTTTGAAAATTTTTTCTATAGAAATAGAATTTTGACAAACTTTTCTTTAGAGACAAAATGTTCTATGGAAACAAAATTTCGACAAAGTTTCTATAGAAATAGAATTTCAGCAAAATTTTCTATAGAAATAAAATTTTGACAAAATGTTCTATAGAAATAAAATGTTAACAAAATTTTGTATAGAAATAAAATTTTGACAAACTTTTCAATAGAAATAAACATTTTCTGCATAAATAGATTTTTGACAAAATTTTCTATAGAAATAAAATTTTGACAAAATGTTCTATAGAAATAAAATTTTAACAAAATTTTCTATAGAAATAAAATTTTAACAAAATTTTCTATAGAAATAAAAATTTGAAAAAAATTTTCTATCAGAATAACATTTGGTAAAGTTTCCTTCAGAAATCAAATGTTGACAAAAAGTTTCTATAGAAATAAAATTTGGACAAAAATTTCTATAAAATAAAATTTTCACAAAATATTATATCGGAAGAAAATTTTGACAAAATTTTCTATAGAAATAAAATGTTGACAAAATTTTCTATAGAAATAAAAATTTTCTACAGAAATAGATTTTTGTATAGAAAATTTTACAAAATTTTCTATAGAAATAAAATTTTCACAAATTTTTCTATAGAAATAGAATTTTGACAAACTTTTCTTTCAAAACAAAATTTTGACAAAATTTTCTATAGAAATACAATTTTGACAAAATTTTCTATAAAATTTTAATTTTGAAAAAAAATTGTAAAAATTTTCTATATAATTAAAATTTTGACAAAAATTTCAATAGAAATAAAATTTTGACAAAATATTCTATCGGAATAAAATATTGACAAAATTTTCTATAGAAATAAAAATTTGAAAAAATTTTCTATCAGAATAAAATTTGGTAAAGTTTCCTTCAGAAATCAAATGTTGACAAAAACTTTCTATAGAAATAAAATTTGGACAAAAATTTCTATAAAATAAAATTTTCACAAAATATTATATCGGAAGAAAATTTTCTATAGAAATAAAATGTTGACAAAATTTTCTATAGAAATAAAAATTTTCTACAGAAATAGATTTTTGTATAGAAAAATTTTCTATAGAAAATTATACAAAATTTTCTATAGAAATAAAATTTTCACAAATTTTTCTATAGAAATAGAATTTTGACAAACTTTTCTTTCGAAACAAAATTTTTATAGAAATACAATTTTGACAAAATTTTCTATAAAATTTAAATTTTAAAAAAATTTATCAAAATTTTCTATATAATTAAAATTTTTACAAAAATTTCTATAGAAATAAAATTTTACAAAATATTCTATAGAAATAAAATTTTGACAAATTTTTCTATCGGAACAAAATTTTGACAAAATTTTCTATAGAAATAAAATTTTGGCAAAGCATTCCAGCTAAAAAAATTGGAAGTACTTCTAAAGGCACAACTTTAAAGCACTTCCAAAAGTGTCCACCTAAATATGTTCTTTATTTTAACAACTCAGGAAGTTCTTTTAATTCAATTTTTTGTAACTCGCTTTTTTATATTTTTGAAAGAAATTTTAAC